>NW_027117384.1:3000000-3462810 GCF_038362585.1 Apiospora marii
AGCCTGATTTGAGACGTTCAAAGCAATCGGGCAACCAATCACCGCGTCAAATACCGAATGCTGCTTGCACCTGCATGCAGTAAGCGCTTGGGCTTGTGCGTCGGGCGTCGGGCGTCAGGCTCTGGCACCCACCTCTTATTGTGCCCTCGACAGATCGCTGCAGGCGCCATTTCACATGCAAGTAGTGAGTGGGTGAGACTGGATTGAACGGAACGTATGCTAGATTACCCCCAGCCTTCTGGGGGGTCATATCGCCTGACAGTGTGCGCGAAAACGTCACCACAAATACACCAACGATTCCCACCCCTGCTCTCTATCACAGCCTCCAAATCTTTCCCGAGACTCTTGAAGGATTGAGGTCGTCTAATGATACAACACGAACATCGCAGCCGTCAATCATGCCCGACACGGAGGAGTACACAGTTGGTTGGATATGCGCAGTAGAGCCCGAGTTTGTTGCGGCTCAGGAGTTCCTCGATGAGGAACATCCTCGTTTGGCTTGTCAGGATGTCAACGATAATAACATATACACACTTGGTCGCATCGGAAAGCACTACATCGCTATTGCATGCCTTCCTCTATGGAATTACGGACTTGTCAGTGCAGCTAGCGTAGCGAGAGACATGCTTCGAACCTTTACCAACATAAGGTATGTGACCTAGCTTCTGGATTGATAGTTTCAAGTATACCAGTATCCACGCAGCTTGACAATCTATGTCCGGAGCTAATATAGCATCTGTCATCAATAGGTTCGGGCTGATGGTAGGAATCGGTGGTGGTGTCCCCACGTTCAACGACATCCGCCTTGGCGATGTGGTCGTGAGCTCAATCGACTACGACAAGGGTGCTGTTTTCCAATATGACTTTGGCCAGACTGTGCAGAACAAGGGATTCCTCACCACAGGATACCAAGACGCACCTCCTTTGTTCCTTCAGGCGGCAGTACAGGACCTGAAGGTTAGCTATCGGAGACGCGGTCACCAATTGGCGAAAAATATCAATGATATTCTGGAGCGCAACCCACGGCTGCAGAAAGAGTACGGTAGGCCCACGGTTGATCGTCTGTACCGCAGTGAGTTCCCGCATACTGGTGGGCTTCACGAGAAGTGTGCAACCACCTGTGACGAAGCGAATCTCATTCCCCGTGCACCGAGGGCCGAATACGATGACGACCCAAAGGTTCACTATGGCCTGATTGCATCAGCTAACCAGTTGATGAAGGATGCGGTTTTACGGGATACTTTGGCTAGGGAGAAGGGGGTGTTGTGCTTTGAAACGGAGGCTGCAGGGTTAATGAACCATTTCAAATGTTTGGTTATTCGGGGAATCTGCGACTATTCGGATTCCCATAAGAACTTGGAGTGGCAAGGGTTCGCAGCCATGATAGCGGCGGCATATGCGAAAGACCTACTGAACGTTATCACACCCAGTAAGGTATTGGCGGAGAAGAAGCTGCATGAATTGTCCCTAGCTAGTTGCCCTGACGAGTATATGTCTTTCTAACATCGAACTGCCTTGATATGATGTTACATAGATATTCCGTCCTCTGTCAAAATGCAGGTTTCACTGGGTGTTCGGCTACACCGCCAGTTCCAATGGGATCTCCCACCTTTATGCAGGCTGATTTGGCAGCCTAATTACTAATTGCCAATCAACATCATAATTGGACATTTTCTAGATTATTTCGGTGAAGATGCAGTAGATGGGGTATCCTGCTGAAAAGTGCATTGGTGTGCCCTGCCTGATTGGTAGCCACCACCATACCTAATGCTGATGAAAAGTGCATTAATAATCTTTCCGAGTTGATTCGTAGACAAATTTGGCCCATGCCTAGTGCAATTTTCATAGATGTTGATGCCGAAGGTCTATAAATTCCTTGATTGAACGTTTGGAAACTACCTAGGAGCATATCGTTCTGCATAGTCGAGCTTTGGTAGGATAATAGTCACTTACTATGGAGGATTCTTCAGGCCTCAATGCAAGAGCTCAGAAGTTCCGCAAGTTTTGGCCCCTTATTACCGCCGACAGTAACTTGACCCTTCATGGATTCCGCCGATTCAAAACTACCCATCTCCTCAATCTCCGCTTCCTTGAAGATGAGATTGCCGATTTAGACCACACCATATATCAGACTGGATTTGCTTTAGGGGTTGAACCATCTACGGATGACCGGCTTGGTCTAAAGCACGGCAAAAGGGCCGCAGAACTACCCGGGATCAACTCAACCATCAACGAAGAAACAGTCTTGAGGCTTCGTGATTTGATAAAGCAATATGGTCCGTATTTCAACCTTATTGTACAGCATTATGCTTCATGACTAACAACCACGGCAACGACAGATGAAGCACTGCTTGCATTCCACAACATCATGGATATGGAAACATTCTCGCTCCTGGACAACGAAGAACAGTGCAACTTGCGATCTGATCTGAACTTATATGAGATGTACAAAACCCGACTGCTTCGGTTAGATCTTGGGACACGCTCTCGTACAGATCCTGTCCAGCGATGGATTCACCAACGACTTCGTGCGTTGCAGTTCTGGAGGACGTCTGAAAGATCGTTTGGCGACATAGAGTCGACGCAAAGGTCGAGAAGGGGCAACCGGTGGTCATTTCACAATACGTCTCTTGTGGCTGGTATCGCTGGCCGAGTCGCAACGACGATAATCACCGCTATCTTCCTTGTGTGCCCCTTTTCCAGTATGCCAGATCAAGCATCCGTGGACACACAGCTTACAATCATCACATTCTGGATTGTTACGTTCTCGTTTCTAGTGGCGTCACTCTTACGCGTCTCGAACCAAGAGCTAATGGTGGTATCCGCTGCGTATGCGGCTGTGCTCTTAGCACTTGTTTCTGATTTCACATCTAAATAAAAGATACTGGCGAATCTTTCGAGGTCGCAACTTACCAAAATCAATGATGATGCTGGTTCAGCTCTGCGTCAAGATAGGTACTCAATACGGACGGCACTTCAGTGGCTCGACTCTGCTCACCTTGCTCACAGACGACTGCACCGCCATCATTATCTGGAGCGCCAGTGACTTCTCCGCTGCGTACATCAGTCTGACCCTATTCGTCCTCGTGTTCGTGGGCCACAAGGAGATTATGCAAAGTAAACCCGTGAAATTGGCGGATACGGCTCTTATGACGGAGCGGATTGAGCAATACAAAAGCCTGTATAGGTAGTCAGCAATGAATGTGTGCCTTGGCGACGAAAACATGGTGGTGTGTGTCGCATAGTCTCTTAAGGTGCAATAGGGCCACGGCCTCGGTGTCTCCCATCGGCTGAAGAGGAAAAGCGGGGTGTTCGAGGCGAGGGGAGAGCCATTCCCCGAGTGGCACTGGCGATGAGACGTTCGCTATCGGATATGATATTCGGGGGGAAGTTATCATACCGGGCGATCTTGCGGGTTGCAAGCGAGAGTTAGACTGGGTCGGTGTAGCACAAGTTAGGAACCAACCCCGATTGGTTCGCTGGTCCTGCTGCGAGAGGTCGGTATATGCATGTACATGGGCGACTCCGCATCTAGTCCTCGATCGATCATCGCGGTGCATCGGTCCCCGGTACGTCACATCCAAACCCCCGCCTTATCGCCTACCAGGTTGGGCTGCCTACGCCGCCAACCCCAAAGTCCTTGATATTGCTGGTATAGATAATAGCTCCCACGTCGCCGTCTGTTAGTTGCTAATTCCACTCAAAGTTGCCTACCTCCCAAGACCAAAGTGTAGCGAATACCAGGCAAGCAGCCCAAAAAAATGGAGGGCCACCGGCAGTACGACTTCCACGAATACGTGCCCCATGCCGCACTGGCCACGATAGTCTTTGGCGGAGCGGGCGCCCTCCTCGTCGCCTACGGCGTGGGCCTGGCCGTCTACCGGCTCTGCCTGAGCCCCATCGCCGGCTTCCCGGGCCCCAGGCTGGCCGCGCTGTCGCTGTGGTACGAGTTCTACTACGACGTGGTCTGCGGCGGCCGGTACTGGGCCAAGATCGACGAGCTGCATGACCGATACGGTGAGTGGCCGGGAGGAAATTGAGTATCAGCTGGAGACACAGTTATTGGAGATTACCGCACGATGATTTTCGTGCCCGCGTGCCTCCGGGAATATTTCGCAAACCTTGTTCAGTGTCGTTGTGGGCAATTCCCTCCGCTGACTTGCGTTGGTTCACGCAGGACCCATCATCCGCATCAACCCCCACGAACTCCACGTCCGCGACCCCGACTTCTACGACCTCCTCTACGCCGGCCCCACCTCCGGCCAGCGCCGCGACAAATGGGCCTGGTCCGTCAACATGTTCGCCAACAGCCAGTCGGGCTTCGGCACCGTCCCGCACGACCTGCACCGGCAGCGGCGGGCGGCCCTGAACCCCTTCTTCAGCAAGCAAGCCATCACGCAGCGCGTCGAACCGCAGATCCGCGACTTACTAACCCAAATGTGCGCGCGGTTCGAGAAACTAAAAGGGACGGGGGAGGTCTTGAATGTAATAGAGGCCTACGCGGCGCTGACGACGGACGTGATTACGCGGTACGCGTTCGACGCGTCGTACGGGTGCGTCGGGGATCCGGACTGGCGGGCCGAGTGGCCGCGGGCCATGGTCGAAGGGACTAAGACTTGTCATCTGAATAAGCAGTTCCCGTGGGTCGTGCCGCTGATGCGGGCGGTGCCGGAGGGGGTCGTGGGGATGCTGAACCCGGCGGTGCTGCAGTTGATCAATTTTCAGAAGGTGGGCATCCTTGAGCGAGTTGGATCCCCGTTGTGTGTCAAGCCATTAGTGGCAGCCGTTAACTGACGTATCCCTCACAAAATAGGACCTGGCCCGCCAAATCACCGCCATCATGCACGAAACCAAGGACTCCAAAGCAGACCAAACCCGGGACCCCCCCGAGCGACCGCCGACCATCTTCCACGAACTAATCAGCAACGAATCCCTCCCGCCCGAGGAAAAATCGCTCCAGCGCCTCGCCGACGAGGGCCAGACCCTCATCGCGGCGGGCCAGGAGACGACCTCCTTCCACCTCCAGACGGTGACGTACCACGTCCTCGCCAACCCGGCCATCCACGCCCGTCTCCGCGCCGAGCTGCGGGACGAGGTTGCTGATGTCATGACTGCCTCGGTGGCCGGGCTGGAGCGGCTGCCCTACCTCCGGGCCGTGGTGCAGGAGGGCCACCGGTTCGCGCACGGGGTCATGGGGCGTCTGCAGCGCATCTCCCCCGACGCGCCGCTGCACTACCACGATCGCCAACACAACGTCGGCAAGGACTGGGTCATCCCCGCCGGCACGCCCGTCTCCATGACCGCCCCGCTCCAGCACCGCGACCCGGCCAAGTTCCTGCACCCGCACGTCTTCGACCCGGCGCGGTGGCTCGTCGGACCCTCTGCTTCCTCTGCCGAAGAGGTGGCGGCGCTCGAGAGGTACCTCGTGCCGTTCAGCAAGGGCACGCGGCACTGCCTCGGGATCAACCTCGCGACGGCCGAGATCTACCTCACGCTCGCGGCCGTGTTCGGAAACAAAAAGTTCGGGATGGGGCTGTACGAGACCTGCGCGCGGGACGCGGAGGCGGTGCGGGATTATTTTATTCCGCATGGGCATGCGGATTCGAAGGGGGTTCGGGTGGTGTTTAACTGAAGAGGAAGAAGCTCATCTTCGGTTTTCTTGTCGGGGATAAAAGTTACTGGCGCGGGATGCGATTAGCGACAAAGGGGGTGCGCTGGGTGTCCGGGGTTGAGTTGAATCCAGGGTCAGAGGAAAATGCGGTAGTTTGCCAGAGCTGTATTGCGCCGGGTTCCTATCGCTGATACTCGTTGCCAATCTCTCATGTGTAACTTTGCTTTTTCTATTAGTCCCACACGGAATAAGCAATTCGCCCTACGATGCCCAACAGATGCATTATGTCTTTGGCCACACTGATCTACAGACTGAAGCCGGATATATGACCGTTGCAAAGAGTGGAAGCGATTGGTTTGTTACACGAATGTGCACGCCACCCACCTGCGTTTCTGCATCACATGCTTGAGAGAAAAGACGGCGTGGACAGCTGAACGCGGGGAATCAGATAGGCGTCTTTTAGGGTGACACGTTACATGCACCTCCTCACAGGAACATAGTTTTTCAGCTGCAAGGGAGAGGGACAAGGGATATATCTAGAATTTGGGGTAAGCAGACTGGAACGCGCCCTAGCAACCCCAACTCCCCCAGGTTTGGGGATACTCCATCGAAATGCTTCAACCCACTTGCCGCTGTCAATGAGGTAGCAGCATACAGGATATATCTAATTCAATTCTGTGAACCTCGGGGAGTATTAGCTTCAACTGCCTAATCTTTGAGGACCTGGAGTTCGGAACAGCGGTCGGCTCTGTTTGCGTCACCGCTGCCATGGACACCCCACCCGCCAAAGCCGCCGCCCGGCTGTACTTCACCACGGCCGCCGCCAACGCTGCCGCCGCGGCCGCCTTCCTCGCCGACGCCATCCACCTCCGGCCCGGCCCGCTGTCATCCCAGCAGACATGCTTCGGCCTGCTGCTGGTCCTCGTGGCCTTCTACACCCACGTCTCCCTGCGCTGGGAGTACCTATACTACCGCAACATGGCGACCCACGGCTGCGCGCCCCCGCGCCAGGTCCGCCGCGACCCCCTGGGCGTGCGGTACCTACTGTCGACCGCCTCGGCCGCTAAACGCAACACGCTGCTCCAAGAGCGCGCCGGCCTGCTCGGGGCCCTGGGCCACACCTTCCGGCACCAGATCTTCCCGGAGTGGACCATGACCGTCTCGACCGACGAGCCGGCCAACATCAAGACGATCCTGGCGTCGCGCTTCGACGACTGGGACATCCCGCGCTACCGCGTCCAGGGCTTCCACCCCGTGCTGGGCTACCACTCCATCTTCACCGTCAACGGGCCCGAGTGGCAGCACGCCCGCGCCACGCTGCGCCCGGCCTTTGTGCGGGACCAGCTCGCCGACCTCGGGCGGTTCGACTTGCACGCGCGCAAGCTCTTGGCCAAGCTGCCGTCGTCGTCGCGCGAAGGTGACACGGAAAAGGTGGTGGTGGATCTGCAGGATCTCTTCTCCATGCTCATGGTCGACACCACCTCGGACTTCATGTTCGGCCAGTCGACCGACCTGCTGGGGGCCGCCGACGCCGACTCCCGCACTTTTGTCAAGTACTTCGACGCCTCGATGCACAAGATCGCCTGGCGCGCCCGGCTCGGCTGGCTGACGCAGCTGAGGCCCGACCGGGAGCTCGACGAGTACGTCCGCTTCATGCGCGCGTACATTGCGCGGTTCGTCGCCAAGGTCAAGGAGCAGCGGGCGGCATCTGATACCAAGCCAGAGGAGTCGACGGACCGTTATGTGTTTTTGGACCAGCTCATCGACACGGGCGAGCCCGACGACGTCATCCGCGACCAGCTCCTCAGCATCTTCGTCGCGGGCCGCGACACCACGACGAGCGCGCTGACGTATTTGTTTTTCGAGCTGTCGCGGCGGCCCGACATAGTACGCAAGCTGCGCGACGAGATCGCGGCCCTGCCCACCGCCGACCCCACCTGGGAGCAGCTGAAGAACATGCAGTACCTGCAGATGGCCATCAAAGAGGCCCTGCGCCTGAACCCGCCCGTCGCCCTCAACGCGCGCGAGGCCGTCCGCGACACGGTGCTGCCGCGCGGCGGCGGCCCCGATGGTACACAGCCTGTGTTTGTGCCGAAGGGGACGAATGTGCGGTATCAGCCTTGGTGCATGCAGCGGCGCCGGGACCTGTACGGGGAGGATGCGGAGGAGTTTCGGCCGGAGCGGTGGGAGAATATTCGGCCGACGTACGTGATTATTGCTTGCGGTGTAGTAGCTAACCTGGAGAGGGGAATAGGGATGCTGACCTGGACTTTTTAGGTATGAGTACGTTCCTTTCAACGCGGGTCCGCGTATCTGTAAGTCAATACCCACAAGCCTCCTGGTAAACGGCACTGGGCTGACTTCATATCTTACAGGCATCGGCCAGCAGTTCGCCCTGACGGCTATCGCCATGACCACGTTCCGGATCCTGCAGGCCTACCAGAAGATCGAGAGGCGGGACGACAGGCCGCCCGTGCAGAAGCTCGGCATCAACTTGTCCATGTTGCACGGGTGTTGGGTTAGCATGACGCCGGCGTAATTGAATGAAGGAAAGGGGTGATATCTGGAGATGGACTGGACTGGACCGCGTCGTGGCGTCAATGGGTTTATAGTTGTCAAAAATTGAGTGACTCTTCAGTGAGGCGTGCTACATGACCTCTACTATTTTGCTATGCCAGAATATCCTACCCCACGATGCCTGATCTGGCACCCCCCATCGACGAATCTGTTCTCATCCCCGCCTGGGCTCTGGTCAATGCCGACTCGTGGCTCAAGCATTTCCGTCACAGAGGGAGGGCTACGCAGTCGGCCAACTACGGGTTCACCGATCTTGGCTTCGAGCCGTCGCACGCTCCCAATCATGCCTGGAGAATCTACATCCTCTTCACGGAGAAGCCCGGCTGTAGCTGGCGACAGGTGTTGGCATATGCGGCCTTGCCCCTTGGTACGATTCAAAGTGTACGGCATGGTTGCTCGTGAGTATATGCTTCACTGTGATTGTAAGCCTGTAACGCATTGATATGTTGTTGCGCTGGGGACTGAGGCCATGACAGGAACTGAGCGCGGTACACACGGTCAATGGGTCTCTACTGCGCAGCCTATTTGTTAGGTGACGAGACTTTTGCCCCGCTATGTCAACATGCTTCAGAATTGGGATGCATGTATAATGGAGAAGGAAGCCCAGGTTCAGCCTGAGGTGTAGCAGATCATCTTTGGTCACGGTAGCCCGTCACGTTGACTGTATGCGCCGCGCCAATTGAATATAAAATGCTTGGGCCGCGAGACACCGTCTGCTTCATTCCTCCAACCTTTACTCCCCAAGTCCATCCTACCCTCACCCAAGCTTCATTACGATTGACTATTGACAATGGCGGTCTGGATCGTGAATTACCCAACAACCCAACAAGCCTCCGACACTTCAGCGTCCTAGGCAGCCACCGAGAGACCCTTGCCCACATTCCCAAGCTTCCCCAGCCACAGCACCAATGGCGCCAATCCGGCTGGACATGCCTACAGCACGTCTGACAAGTTCTCTGGGTACGGCCAAAGCCGACAGGCGCATGTCCAAGACATGCGTGACTGGTTCCGTGACGCTGTAAGTGATCAAATCCGAGATGCCCCTTCTTTCTCCTTTGCGCGTCATTCTAACTTGGAATCCGACGCCAGGCAAACACGAAGACGCCCCTGTCTGCAAAATCGGTGACCGCAGGCAACAGACTGATCTGCATGGACCGGCTGAGCGACGATGTCACCTGTCTTCACGTCGTCCTCGGCGACGCCGACCAAATCCCCGACCCCCAAGTCCAAGCCATGCGTCTCACACGATACGTCCTCGCGCCGTACCAGGACGGCAATATCATCGTCAACGTGGTCTATGACCGACGACTGGAGCGAATCTACACCTTCGACGGCGTGGATGCAGGCCGCGAGGATCGCCACGCTGGCGCGGTCGGGGCCCTCCGGGACCTCTTCGTGAAGAGTGGTCTTGGCCGCATCCCCATGCAACACGGGGGCCGATTCTGGATGAGCATGTCGATGGAGCGGGGGCTGGCGCGTTTCTCGGGGTACCTCGCCCTGGAGGGTGCGCGTGTCTTTTTGAGAGAGACGCAGGCCAATCTGGGTGGATGGGAGGATTGGACGTGTTCCAAGGAGTACGAGGGAATTGACGGTCCGAACGAGGAGGACGCTCGTCAGGTTTGGTTGGCAAGACTGCGTTTGGAGCTGGGGCGCCGGAGGTAGCGTTTCTAGTATTACACACGCTTGGCCGTCATCAATTAACATGTAACCTTCTTCTCGTCTTTTTCTCTTTTTCTTAACTAATTTGGAATCCGTTTGAATCGTAGTCTTAAATAAACGGAGATAAATAAATCGTATCCTGTTTCCTATTATTACTCGTGGGAATAGATGGTCTTGAGCGTAGCTAGAGAGACGAGTACGGGCACCTATATGACCTCGGTCAGCTCCTGAGCCACAGTAGAGATGGGTATATGCCGCGTATTATACTAGTAGATGTGGTGTTACCCGGGTCTGCAAAGGGCGAAGGGACATTGCTGTTCTGGCCGACGTTCTGTATAAGTCCACCATTCAAGTTTCGCATGGTGTTCCGATAATCAATCCACGGCAGGGCAGGGTCGAGCTCTACGCGGTGAAGGGATCGTTAGCTCCTCTCGTACAGCTATGCGAGGGGGCTGCGGAACCCATCGACTCGAAACCAAGAGCGGTAAAGCCGTAGCTGGCCGACTGCGTAGCTCTTTGTAACGGAAATGCTCAAGCCACATGTCGACATTGACCAGAGCCCAGGTGAGAATGGAAACACATGCACACTTAACACCTGTGAGTGTAGGAGTTGACAGTGGAAGGTAAGATGGGACTCATACCTCGCATCATTCTTCTCACGGCTGCTGATATGGCCCAGTCATACTCTTCAACGGGAAAAGTACAAAAACCCAGAAACCCAGCATCAAGACTGCCAGAACCAAACTACACAGATACCATACTCAAGATACCCCGTGAGAAGCTATCGTGAGATCAATACTTGATAACTACTATTTACATTTACGTTCAAACATGTCTTCTGATAACAACAATCAAGCCTTACTTTGGCAGCCGCAGTTCCTGCCGGCGGGCCAGCCCCAGTTTGCGCCATCAACAGCTGGACTCTTGATCAATAGCTCACCAACACCTCTGATTCCAGTGAACGTCCAAGCTCCGATTGACATGGTTGGAGCTGCTATCCAAAATGCACCCTATAACATGACACCTCCTCTAAATCCATATGCGACCGGCTCAGGTGTACAAGGAACGGGTGTTGGGCCACATCGGCGACTATTACCGGTTCGCAACCAGGTGTTAGGAAGGAGTGAACTCCTGCAACGTTCTACACCCCCTAAACCAGCGCCACCAGGTGGGACCAGTAGGGCGGTTGTTTCCCGCCCGACGCCCCCTGCACTACCATCGGGCGGGAACAACAGGGCCGTTGTCCATCACCATACGCCCCCTGCAACAGGTCGCTCAGGCGAGAACATGTCTGCTGTGATCCCTCGTTCAGATTTCCCAGTGCCTGGGAGAGGTCGTACAGCCCCACCACGCGGTGGGTCGCCCTCGATCGAGGTCGAATTGAGCAAGACAGCAGTCCTACGACGGATGCAGTACCAGGACCTGCCACTACGAGACAAGGCCTGGCGATACACGAGGAAGCAGCTAAGCAAACCAGGGCTGATCTCAGAAAGAATCCGTAAGCAGGGTTGGGAAGTGCCAGTCACAGCGTCGACAAACAGACACCCACTGTCGGATGCCGCAGTAGATGAGCTCATGGAGAAGTATGTTGGTCCAGTTCTTGCTGGCATGACTAGCCCGGACGATCGGAAAAAGTACAACGATGCCATCAGAGACATGGCTTGTCTGGCTTACCGTCGATATGGTCTCAATGCCATTGAACGTGGCAAGGAAATGCGGAGGCAAGCCGAGCGGGACCGGCAGAGGGCCAAAAGAGACACTGCTCCACTGCAGATCATGAAGGAGAGGAGAGAATCGCCGGAAAGAGCGCCACAAAGTGTACAGAGGGGTTCTGGGAGGCACACTGCAGGAAGTCCCCGGCGACTCGACCATCGGACAGGTCGAAGTGGCTTGCAACCCCAAGATCCACGCCAACCCGATCCGAAGAAGTCCCAGGCCAGCTCAGGGCCAGTTACAGGCCCATCAGCTAATCCCAAAGCTCCATCAGGCCTGGCAGGTCGAGCGGCAAAGCATGGCAAGCACGCAGGGGCCGTGGATGTAACATCACACGGTGATGAAGAGATCAACGTACACATGGTATAGGTATACCATGAAGGGACATGGTGCTACTAGAGCTAGACCAATGGATTAGGTATAATTATAAACCGCTATACCGCCGTATAAAGATCATTACCCCAGCGTTTATGCCACCTCCTACTCTTGTTTATCCCGTGGAGGTACGTACTAAGCATAAGTCGCACATCGTGAGCTAATCGGATAACGGGCCGCCTGGCATTAAAGCTATATGTTATACACCTACCATGTGATGTTTTGGCTTACGCCTACCGTGGCCTGCTAACAGCTGTTAATGTACGGACTCACGCTGCCCCTGCTTTTAGGTGCGTACTTGAAGACTTTCGGTACATCGGCTTTGCCAACCACCGGCGGCGCTGTAACACCAGAAATCATCACGACCTTCGCCGGCGTACCACATCGGCGTACTACATCAGCCGGTGTTGGCGTACCGCACCGGCTAGTGTAGTGATATATTTCAATGTTCAGGGGTAAACCTCCGGCCCGATGTGGTGCGCTAGAGAAGCTCGTGATGTTTTTGGTGTAAAGCGGTTGTCGGCGCCGGCAAGCTTAAGGTATCGAAAATCTTCGGGTACACACCTGGTGTTAACACATACGGGAGGTGTACAATATCTCGTATGGTAAGTAATACTGATGCTTTGGGACAAGTCGAAAATGTCAGAAAGGTGAGTTTAGGGCGCCGTGGGATTGTCAAACTATATTCTCGTCTGTTACGGAGAATGGCAATTCTCGGGGGTAAGGGGTTCCAATTTTATATGCCATCAGTACCGGAGAAAGCATACACTCTGTTTATATAAAGAACCAAGTTATCTGACAGTCAAATCATCAGAATAATCTTCGGGATACACAAGGAGAGTATACCATTCAGTCATTGCACCGTTTAACCCATCTCTTTTTCCATCAAGAGCATAAGGCCAAGACCAAGCACCATGGCCTCCGAGGAAGCAAGGCTCGAAAAAGCAAGAGTAAAGGCGCGACGCAGACAAGACTTCCTGGAATTACGCAGTCGATGTCGTGAGACAGCACCCAAAACTCTACAGGACCTTGTCCGTTTCGCCGCCGAGAACACGACGGGCTTCGTGGCCATCGACTTTGACAACTGGAGGTTGTCCCCAGTTGACGCCACCGAACTTGGGTTCACGTATGTTCCGCCAGCAGCACGGCTTCCGCCACAGAATATCTACGACGGGGGTCCCGCGAAGAAGGGAAAGACGCGCGACCACGCCCTCTCGGTGGCGAAAACCTTTCTCCAAAGCCGCAGTATCCGCATCAAGGGTCGAAAGCGATCGGAACTCCAGCGCGAGAGCCCCTGGTACAAGCCGCGGGCGCACGCCGAGCCCGAAAACGTGGAGGATGCGGCTTTGATAACCCTGGGCCTCTTCGGCCGGAACGGCTGCCGGGGCAAACCGTGCCTGGTCGGCTTCGGCATGGAATTCGAGCTCAACACCCTGCTGGCCAACTACCCCCGCCTACTCGACGAGTTCTCCACGGTCATCGACCTGCAGGATGTGGCGAGGGACCTTTACGACATGCAGTTCGCGCCCCCACTGCGAAACACGCTCATCTCGTTTGGGTTAGAATGTTTAGCGCGGAAGGATGCGAAGGGAGCGTGCTGCGCAGGGAACGATTCCGTGAGAATCGCCCTTCTTTTGGCCAAGATGGTCACTCTTCCGCCCTCATACGAACCCAGGCTGTCCACGATCGAGTTTCGTGGTAGGAATGGCAAAAAGGGACCGTACCTGTGGGGCGACAATAAGGAGTTCCGTTTCCGTAAATTCTGGCCGGGAAGCCGACCAATGCCGAAGGAGCTCTATCCCTACACGGCGGTGTTGGCGTTGAAGGACGAGTACGGTATAGGGTACCGGGACTTCCCCATCCCGGATGCGAAGCTCCTGTTCACCTACTTTGAGCGCTACAACCCGAACGCTAGTGGGGTTAAGTTGAAAGACAGGCACAATCGACGTGGGATAAGCCAACGCGGATACCTGAGCTTCGAGTCGCTGGACGACCTCAATGCCTTTGTCGCCGATGTAGACGAGACGGTCTTCGACGGCCAAGTGTGGTCAGTGAGATCGGTTTACGATCCTTTGGTGCAGCCAGCGCGCTCGCGTGAGGAGCACAACCAACACATACGAGACGCAAATATGGCTATGAAAGAGACCAGGCAACACCAAAAGCAGGAATTGCGAGAGCAGCACGCCGAAGCGCTTCAAGAGGATAATGGCGATTTCTTCAACACCATGTTTACGTTGTAAACTTGCCAAAAAGGCTGAAGGGGCCAAAAAGAATCGGCGAAGGCGGGATTCGAACCCGCGCGCCCGAAGGCACTACACACCCACGAATAGAAAATCTAACTTCGCGTGGTGACGAAGGGGGGAATCGAACCCCCGCCCGTTTCCGGACTACGTCCCGAACGTAGCGATTTAACCACTCACCCACTTCGCCGATTGATCAATTTGATTGTTGACAGCAATATGATTTATTGGCAGTTTTATGGTTCAATGGGTGGCTAGTGTTTGGTACCTGGGTACTGTCAGGGTGCTGTGTGCAAGTGATGGTGGTGTTTGGTGTTGTGGGAGGAAGGCGCGCCGGGAAGGGTGGATCCAGGGGGGCCACTGGTTGGTGGTTGATGGGAGAACACCAGGCAGGCGTGAGGAATTGAGACCCACCAGTGGTCATCTGTGTACAAGAAAAAATTGTAAAAAGAGACAGAGTACGTCTGTGAGGTGTTGGAGTTGGCTGTCCATCGACGGGAACTCGGCTTGGGTGTCGGGAGAAAAGGGGGTAGAGCTCGTGTGCAGTTATCGGATCAAGCCCATACGCAGTATGAGGTGGCCTCGGATCTGGAGCGGAGAGGAAGGCCATCCTCAATTCATTAGGCAAATTGACAGTGCAAAAACGTCCCTAATACCCAGAAGCGCGCTGCCTAATTTCCAAGCAAGTTGTGCTGTACGCAACCAACGCTTCCAGTCAAGAGACATCAACTTGATGGGAAACATGATCAACGACAAAACACCCAAGCTTTCTTTTTGCTTCCTTGCCTCTTTGACAGAGTTGAAATGCAGTTACAATGGCATTGTAAGTTAACATGTGCCTTGTTCCCAATCAAAGAGCTGGACAGTGTGGCGTTGGACATAACTGACTTGTTTTCTCCCATATAGCCCGCCGAGGTCAAGATTCGACGGCTGCGCCACGCGATACACATTGCCCCTGATTCATGCGCCTTCGGCACGAGCACACCTCATCGACAGACACACAACGTTCCTTCTGCGCACTCTGATCGCCTTTTCCCATCGACGTGCCCAAGATGGCAGACCTGTTCCAAATCCTCGGTGTTGCCCGCGACGCCGACTTCAACGCCATTCTAGCCGCCAAGAACCGCCGGCTCCAGAACATCAACAATTTCGTGAAGAAGGCGGAGCGAGCCCAGGCGAGGAAAAGAGTCATGGACGCCTGGCGGGTCCTCGGGTGTTGGGGCTCGCGCGAGCGATACTTGAAACAGCTCCAGCAGGACAGCACGTTGGACGCCGCCCGCCGGCAGCAAGATGCGCAGTTCCAACAGGAGGCTGCACAACTTGGGGGTGGCTCTAGTACATTTTTCAATCCGCTGCCGCAGGCACTAGGTCAGGCAGCGGAGCCAGCAATACCGCTCCCACCGGCAAATAGGCCAGCACCAGTACCGGCGATACCAGCAACACCGAAAAAGCCCGCACCAGGAAGACCAACGGCACCGTCAAAACGGCCGGCATCATCAGCACCAGCGGTACCCGCAAAACGGCCGACGCCATGGACACCAGCACTACCAACACTACCCGCACCAGCACCACCAGCACTACCACCAACACCAACCGCAGGTCATGTAAACGAGCCCATGGAAATGGATGAGCCGGAGGTGCAGAGACCGCCGGCGCAATGGTTCAAGAATGTAGCCAAGCGTGCCCTCGCGACCACCCGGGATTTGAGACAGGACATGAACCAGACTTACGAGATGACCGACCGGAACCGCCGCAGGCTCGTATTGGAGTTGCGCAACATGCCGAACCTCGTGCAGGGACTGAACGTGGACTTCGCCATCATCATCGAGGCCTGCGACATCCTCTTGCTCAAAATCATCGAGCTGGAGGACTACTGCCGACCCGCCACCGTGGCCGCCGTCCGCGACGACTGGGACCACCGCCACAGCATCCTGGCCCGGCTGCCGGCGGCGCGCGACCTCGCGTTCCGGTTTTCCAGCTACGCGGCGGCGCTGGACGGGGTGGTGCGGGAGCTGCTGGGCGAGAAGGGCAACAACGACCGGGCGCGGGCGGACGAGCTGCTGAACGACCTGGGCGTGATCTTGGCGCAATGGCGCCAGGTGGTCGACACCTTCTTCCAAGGGGGCCGGCAGACGTTGCTCCAGATGGCCCTGGCGATGGGGTTGCATAGGACTCAAGAATAGAATAGGGGATGGGCGGTCAATTGATTGAACCTGCAGGAACCTATTTTTGGGTACGAGGTACCACGTATGTTGTATGGGACCCCGTATGGCCACGGGCACGTCCTTTTCATCTTTGACCGCCTAGGCTTGGCTTGGTTGGGCATCGGAATAAGGAGCCGAGGCCCTCAATTCTTCGATGCATGAAAGCGATGTATATTGTCTGTCTCCAGTTGAGAGCCAATTCAAATGGCCTCATCCCCATGGTTCCAAGGCTAACTATGTATTCAGAGAGACGTCGTGCGGCTTGTTTTTGCCCCGTGGTCAAACAAGGAACAGAGCCCCATGAACAGGAATGCTGGCAGAATTTGGGGGCCTCGGGGCACCCGGTATTCTTCATGCACCCACTGCACCCACTGGCATCCACTGCAGAATTGCCGGCCCGGGGGTTGTTCCGCCCCTCAGCGCAGTCCAAGATTCGCGATTCTTGGCGATGCAATGCTTCTGGCAATGCGTAGGGTTGCACGGTCCAGCTGCGCTGCGGCGGAGTCCGTCTCCCCATTGAAAGCCCCAGTTTGGGCCCTGGACTCAATTGGAGCGCTCATTTGGCCAGCAATGCGACCTCGTATTCCCTTTGCCAATGCGACAGGTTCGGAGGAGCTAGGCGTCCATGGACCACGGCTTGACGGCTTTACCCAGCCAAAGTGGAAACGATCGTCACTGCCGGGCGCTCGGATGACGTTGCGAGAGGCTGAGCCGTCCGAACGTTGTTGTTGCTGTTGATTGCTGGAACCATCCCATCTCCATCCCGACTCCATCTGCCATCCCAACTGGAATTCTGGGCCCGTCGCCTGATCTCAGCTCAATATTTAAATCCAACGACCGCCGGGTGTAAGTTCTTGCTTTTTGTTCCTACTCACCACCGGCAATATCAACATCCACGATATTTACCATCCATTCGTTCTCACTCTAAATAAACGACTCAGAATAATAATTCTTTAATCAACCCCCAAACCAACCATCAAAATGCGTGCCTCCACCATCTTCGCCACCCTCGCGGCCACCGCCGCCGCCACCCCCGTCGCCATCCGCGCCGCCGACTACCAGTGGGACGTCACCGAGTGGGACGGCGGCTGCGACAACGTCGGCTGCGACTACAAGTTCAACATCGCCGGCGCCGCCACCAGCGACTACCCGGCCCGCCCGGCCTTCAAGGCGACCTGCTCCGGCCGCTCCGTCGACGCCCAGATCGAGACCCAGTACACCGACTGCAAGCTCGAGGGCGACGTCAAGGCCAGCATGGTCTCCAAGCTCAACAAGCCCGAGCAGCTCCTCGGCTCGCGCACCGTCATCCCCCTCCAGGTCTCCTTCCAGTTCGCCGACCTGAACCAGGAGTATGTTTTGTCCCCTTCCCACTCAACGAAGAAGAAGAATGACTTGTTTACTGACTTTATCTCTAGCAACACCTACTGGAACTACACCGGCCACGCCAACACCTCCATGAACCGTGGCGGCGAGCCTCCCCTGAGCTTCACCATCCTCCCCAAGGAGTCCTTCGGCATTGCCTAAATGTCGCGACGGCGACTCGACCGAGGGCTTCAGGGGGGACGTTAATGATGATGGAGACGGTTGGGACTGTGTACGCAGTTCCTTCTCTAATGTAATTACTCCGTAACGAAATCTGCACATAGCGTCTTATTATATATTACCTGAGTCACATAATTGCTGGTCTTCTATTTACCTTCTTTGATGTGTGTTGCTATAAATAATTTATTCCTCGATCCCGATGGCCCCGTTGAGTGAGTAGGGCGGGTCGATGATGGGCACCACCCCACCCCTCCGCGAACCGATCGTGATTTGATTTGCGGACATGACATGGGTGCGGTTGTCGTTAGTTTCCGGGCGATTATTGCCGGATTGGAATAGGTGAAGTGGTCCACATGTAGATCGGCGTGGTGTGGTTCTGCCTGTGCACTGAGACATCATCCTATGTAGAAGCAGGGCTGAGACGGAATGGCATAAGAGCAAAGGGGCATTTAGACTTATGTTCGCAATAGAGCATTAAAGGTGTTTCGTCCCTGGCCGCCGAAGTACATCATTGCGAGGTTGTGAATGCCGGCCCTTTATGTTGCACAAGCAATGCCCAGGATGCATGTTGTATCTTTGTGCACTTCCGAAGCACATATCGACCCCCTATTATGTCGAGATGTGTCCCAACGCCACACCAACGAGCTTGGAAATCCGCTCAGCAAGTTCAGGCTCTATGCCGTGCGCAGCCTGCGTGTTATCTGGTGCCTCTTTCTTGTTCTTATGGAAGAGTACCTACGTCAAAGTCCTGCGTTGGGCTAGGAGGCCGGGCGCTGCGCCGCGCCGAGGGTGGTGGGGTACGAGCCCGGCCCCCTGGAACTGCCACATATGCGGCGCTGTGCCACCAAGCCGGGCGGCGGGGGACGGCGGGTGTTTGCTTACCTGTTTTCCGTAAGTACATAAGGTACAAACACCGGAGTAACCCCGGCAAGACCGGACGCGCCGTTATATGTCCTAATAGCAAGCAAATCCCACGTCTAAGGGTTCAGACGGTCCCTGCTAAGCGACGGCCCCGGTCGCATTGCACAAGAGCACACCCTGGACCCCGAAGGCTTCTCGGCGTGTCTCGGGGGTTGGCCCCGGGGCGCAGCTAAGTACCATTGCACATCACATGGGAACACTGTAGTCGTTAATTCTTTCTTTTTGGTACACATGCCGGCGTTATTCGGGTAGGGCAGGGCAGGGCAGCCTTACGAGTCCACATTACAAAAGAGTCCTACGTCTTAGGTCGAGGATTGACTGCCACGCGATTGGGTGTTGCATGGCACAGTGCAACCCTGGACCCAAAAACTTCTCTGCGTGTCTTGGTTGGGGTTTGCCGCGGACGCAAAACAGTACCAATGCACATCGGGGAGCGTTTATAGCAGTCAATTCTTTTTGTTGGTGTTCTTTTGCTTTGCTGGTTTGGTTGACGGTGTGCATGATCAAAGACGGATGCTCTCGGTGGGATTCGAACTGGTGTGCTGTGCGTTGCCTATCTGGTCATATGGCTCAGTGGTAGGTTGTGCGGAATCTGGAATAGGTTGTCCAGCTTTGAGGCAGGTCACAGCTGGTCTGGATTAGGTGTCTGGCTGACAGTGTAAACGCTCAACGGCGCACACACTTGCCCATACTTTTCCGTGACCCTTCGCCCCGCGCCCCCAGCTTTTCAACATACCTAGGCATGGCCAATGTCTGCGTTATCAATGTCGAGCCTGATAAGCACACGGCTTTGAGCTAAAGCTACGCGTATAGGCAGACGCGCCACAACAGCTTTGGCAATGGGCAAACCACCACAACAACAGATAGCAACGAACGTCAACGGGCAGACGCGTCAACACCACGCAAACATCATGACAACGGGTTGACCATGACCACGACCGGTTAATTGCCGGCTCATCTACCACAAATCTACCGAGACCTATATCAATCCTAATAACACCTAGTTTTTCTGCCTAGGGTCCTCAGAACGTAGCTCCTCGCAACCACACATCGGTATGTTTCGAAAGAAGAATCGATTCATACCAGCCAAGCGGCTTCAAAAATGAAACAAACACACTCACAGTCAAAAGTAAAGATGTGTGGCGGCCGACTACCGCCTCGGGACCCCAAGACAGTCTTGCGCCGTCTGAAGCCATCGAGTCCCTCTGGCTTCGCTATAGACACCGATCAGTACTGGGGATTCGTCTCTGGGAACGCCGGCAGCGACTCTTTTTTTCACCCCCCCTTTTTGCGCCCTTGCGTCCCTGAGGATTGGACGTGTCGGCGGTCAGCTTTTTGCGTTTCTGCGTCTCTGGGTATTGGACGTGTCTTCGGCCAAGTTTGGAAAATGGAAAAACGGGTGCTCTGGGGGAGATTCGAACTGTTGTGCTTGGACGTCGTTTTCCGGTCGTGTGGTTCAGTGGTATGTTGTGTGGTTTTGATTTGAACTGCATTGATGGGTTGTCGCGAGAGGGCGTTGACGCGAGAAGGTGTTGACGCGTCTCCCGGTTTCGGCTCCCCTTTCCGATTTGACAACGCGTTGGCACGCACCCCTCTAGGCAACCGCATAGACATGGAAGGAACTGCTGCTACCTCAAGTCCACCTTATGCATTTCTGACCTCTTTCCCATCTGTCGATCGCTTTCCCTTGCCTTTTCTTTTCTCCCTGGCTCATTACACTATGGCCTATCCTCGATCTATAGCACCCGTGGTCACCCGCCTACCTCCGATATTATTAAATAGGGGTTAATACGCTTTACCTATATATATATATAAAATTTAAAAATCCCCCGGATTTCTATCCTTAAATTTATTATTTAATTTAATGGTATTATCCTTTTATTTTTAATAAATTATAAACCCGATTTATATTAATTCTATTCCGATCGATAATTATATTTTATAAATAAAATATATTATTTTTATAAAATATTTATTTATTTTTTAACGATTAAATTATAATTAATAAATTTAATATATTTTTTTAAAAAAAATAAATAGGTTTTATTTAAAAGGAAAAAAGGGTAATTTAAAATTTTATATTTTTATTTTAATATAATATATATACCCTTTAATAAATTATATATATATTAACTGTAATTAATTATTATCGGATATATCGATATTTAATAAAAATTAATAAATATTATATATTTTAAATTAAACTTTTAAAAATTTTTATAAAATTTAAAACTTTTAATTTTTAATAAATTAATTTTAAATATATTAATAAAAATAAAACCGAATTATAAATATAAAATTTAATAATTATTTAAATATAATTTTTAATTAAGGAATTCTTTAAAATTATTAAAAATTTTTTATTATTTTAATTAAAAACGTTTCTTTATTTTAATAAAAAATTTTATTAAAATTTTTTAAATTAATTAATTTAATAATAATTTAAATTTAAAAAATATAAATTTTATTTTTAAATAATCCGATTTTTTTTAATTATTATTATTAAATTCGTTAAACGTTTCTATAATATTTTATTATAATAACGTAAATATTTTTAATTTTAAAATTTCGATTTTATTTAAATCGTTTATATTATTATTAATTAATAAGTTTAATATTTTAAATTAATTTCTTTAATTATTTTTAAAATTATCCGTTTTAAATAATAATAAGCGAAAAGTCGATTCCGATTTTATATTATTTATTATTATTAAATATTTAAACGCGTAAAATAAATTATTTTTTAATATTTAATAACCTTTATTTTTTAATAATATTTTACGTTATAATCGATTAAATTTTTATTAATTTAATTATTAAATTAAATAATATTAATTAATAATTAACGTAATTAAAAAAAATAATTAATAAATTAAATATAATAAGTTTAAATTTATATTTTCCCGAGGAGGAATTTTAAAATAAGTCCGACGAACCGATAAACCTCCGAATTTAAATTAAAAAAAATAGTTAAATTATTATAATAATTTAAAATTATATAATTAAAATTATAATTTAACGAATCTTAAAAAATAAATAAAAAGTTATTAAAAACTTTTAAGGAAAGTTTAAATTTATTTTTATATTAAAAAAGAAAAGTTAATTTTTAACTTTATTTTAAAAATAAAATAAAATTAATTAAAAATTATATAAAAATATTATTTAATTTATATAAAAGTTTTAATAATTATAAATAAATATAAAAATTTTATATATAAATTCTATTTAATTTAATATTTATTTAATTTAAAATTTTTTTAATAAATTAAACTTTAATTTCGATATTTTTTTTATTATTTAAAACCTTTATTATTTTATTTTACCTTTTAAAGATATTAATAATAATAATATTAAAAAAGTAATTTTTTAAAAGGTTTAAAACGATATTTTTAAATTTAAAAATCGATAAAAAGTTTAAAAATATAAAATAACTTTATATATTAAAGTTATTTTTATCGTTAAATTTTAATAATAATTATAGAAATTTAATAAAAATAACTATAAAAAATATATTATTTATAATAAATTTTATTTATAATTATATTAATTAAATTATTTTAAATTTAAACTTAATAATTAGGAATAAATTATAATTAAACGATATATTAAAAAGGTTAAAAATTTTTTAATAAAAGCCGGTTAATTTTCGTTATTTATTAATTCGATTAAAAATAATTAAAAGTTTATATTTAAAGTAGTCTACGTTAATATCTTTATATAATTATTTATATTTTTTAAGAATTAAATTTAAAATTATAACGTTAATTTTTAATTCGATTTATTTATTTAAAAAATTTATTTATTTATTTTTATAAATATATTTATATATTAAGAATTTTTTATATAAATTCCCGTTATAAAAGGATTAATATTAATATTATTTAAAATAAAACGGTATTTTCCGTTTTTAATAATAAAGTCGATATAAGGTATTTATAAAATAACCTTTAAAACCTTTAAAAAAATAAAAATTTTTACTTTACTCGTATTAATAATATATTAATTATTACAAATTAAATTTAATATTTTATAAAATAATCGTTTTAATTAATTTTTAATTTTAATAAGATTTAATTTAATAACCGGATCGATTATTAATAAATTATTAAAAATATTAAAAAAAGTTTTAATATTAAATTTTAAAATTAATAAATATTATTTTTATAAATAAAAATAATTTTTTAAAATTATTAAGATAAAATATAGTTTAATTATCGATATCGGAAATATAATATCAAAATTTTAATTTAAAAGAATTATCGAATTTAAAATTATTATTAAAGATAAACCGTATAAAATTTAAATCGATAATATTTTATATTATTTAAAATTAAAAATAAATTTATTATCGATCTCTTAATTTATTGTTAAAGATATTAAAATCTTATTTTATAATAACAATATTTAAATTAATATTAAAAACAAATTATATTTTATAACTTTATAAATTTAAAAACTTTTCTTTATTAATATAAAAAATAAAAAGTTTTTATAAAAAATTAAAATATTATTATATTTTTATTTTATTTTTAATTTTATATTAATAAATTAATATAAATAATTAAAATATTTTAATAAAATTAATTTAAAAATATTAATAATTAAAAACGGGTTAAAATTTTAAAATCTTTTTTTTATATATATAAAATATATATATAAATTAAAATATAAAAAATATTTTATAAAAAAACTTTATAAAAAAGGATTTATTTATTAAAATTATTATATATAAATATTATAAATATATTATAAAATATAAAAAAATATAATAAAAATATTTATTATATTATAATAAAATATAATTATATATATATAATTTAAACTTTATTATTAAAAAAATAAAAAATTTATAACGATATTTTAAATCTTTTTTTAATAATATAAATAATTAAAACGATAATATTATATAATTATTCTTAATAAAAACGGAAAAAATATTAATAAAATATTTAAAGATTTTTATTTTAATAATAATATAATATTATTTTTTTTTATTATTAATTAATATAAATAAAAAAAGATATTTAAAAAAGTTATTTTAATATATAAAATATATATAAAAATTTATTTAAATTAAATTAAAAAAGTTAAAATTTTTATTAAATATTAATTTAAATTAATTAAAATAATAAATTATTTAAATATTTATTTATTAATTAAAACTTTTAATAAATTTACTTTTTATTATATTTAATATTTAAAAAACCTTATTTAAAATTATATATATTTAATTTTATAAACTTTTAAATTATTAAAATTAAAATAATTAAAATTATATTATTTTATTTAAATTTAAACGAATTTATAATATAAATAATATTAATTAAATATATAATTAAAAATATATCGTTTTAAAAAAATTTATATAACGTTAAAAAAAAAATAAAACTTTATAAACGTTTTAATATTAAAATATAAATTAAAAAAAAAAAAAAAACTTATAATTATTAAAAACGTTTTAAAATTATTATATATTTTAATAATTATTAAATTAATATATAAAGATATAATTTAAAATATAATAATTAATATAATAAATCGAAAATTTTTTAATAATTCTTAACTTTTAATATTAATTAATAATTTTTTAAAAAATATATATATACTTTCGAGCTTTATAAAAAAATTAAAATAAATCGATAATAAAGTTACTTTAAAACTATTATAAAAAACTTTTAAAATAATTTAAATATAAATAAAAAACTTCTAAAATAATTCAAATATAAATAAAAAACGTATCCTTAATATATTACTTTATAAAGAATAATAATAATTTAATTACCCTTTTTAATTATAATTTCAACATTATTTTATTTTAAGCTGATAACGCGGCGTTAAAAAAAGAAATAAATAATATAAAAAATAAATTAAAAATTTAAAAAATAATTATAATTATAATATTTTTAAAATAATATATAAAGAATTATTTTAAATTATAACTTTATAATTTAAACGTTAATTATAATAAATTTTATTAAAATTTTACGTTTATAATAACTTTTTTAAATATTATTATATTAATTATAAATATCGCTAAATTAAAAAATTTTAAAATTATATTAAAAAGCTTTTAAAAACTTTAATAATATTAAATAATAAGAAATAAATATAAATCTTTTATCGATAATATAATATAAATATTATATAAATTTTTAAAAAGTAAAAATAAATTTTTAAAAAAGTAAATTTTTAAATTAAAAATCGGATTTAATAAGGAAATATTTAAATATAAAATATATTAAATAATTAAAAGCTTTAAATAAATCGATAATTTAAATTTTAATAAAATATTTATATTTATAATTAAATTTGTAAATTATAAAATTCTTTTTATAATTATAATTACTTTAAATTTATATATATATTAAATAAATATTAAAATAGCTTTTTTTTATAAAGGAATATAAAAAAATATTTATATTAAAGTAATATAATGCGCTAGTCTATACTTATTAACGCCGTATTAATAGGGTTAGCTTTATTTCTATACTTATTTAAGTTCTATTAATTAGCCTAATTTTAATTAATCCTTTCTTTTTTTTTTTTTTTTTATAAATTCTATCTATTTTTAAAATTTAAATATAGCTTTATTTTATTAAATTTTAAATATATAATTATTTATAATCGTTTTATATATTATTTAATAGTATATAATTTTACCTTTAATTTTAAATCGAACGATACTTTTTATATTTTAATATAATAAAAATAAACCCCGATTATATTTTTAAACGTATATAAATAAATAAATAAGTATACGTTATAGTTTACGATAAAAACGATCGTATTACTTTAATTAAAGTAAAGAAATATATATAATTCGATTTTAAGAATTAGACGAAGTTAATTAGTAAAAGTATTTATTAAAATATTATTAAATTTGGTTATTAATTTTTTAATTATTATAACTTTTTTTATAACGTTAAAAATAACCCGACTATTACTTTTTAAAGTAATAACGATTCCGATTTAATTAAACTTATTTTAATTTAAACTTTTATTAATTTTAAAAAAGTTTAGGTAAAGGTTTAAATTTTACGATATATTATTATAATTAACGAATTAAATAATAAAGATTTGTAAATTCGATTTAATTTTTATTTTATAAAATATATTTATAATAGTTATTATTTTTTTTTTTTTTTTTAAATTAAATTCGATTATATTAAATAACTTAATAAAAATAAATTTATTATATTTAATAAATTTAAAAAGATATATTAGAATTTTAAGGAATTATTTTAAGAAATACGATTTATTATTATAGTTATTAATGTTTAGATTATATAAATATTAAATTTCTATTAATAAATAAAATCGTTTAATTTTTAATAAAAAGTTATTATTATTTAAATTAAATATTTCGTCGATTTTATTAATAAAAATTTATATAAATTAATTATTAATAATTATTTAATCGATAATTAATAAAAAATTAATTATTTAAATTTCGAAATCTCTTTTTTAAATAAATATATTAAAGAAATTGGATAAGAATTAAATAATTTTTAAACCTTTATTATAAAAAAAATTTAAATAATCGACGACTTTATTTTTAATATTATTAAAATTAATTTAAATATTATTAATTTTTAAAAATAACTTTATAATATTAATATAGCCGTTACTTTATTTATTTAAAGTTATTATATTAATACTTTTTTAATTATCGTTAATATTAAAAATATTTATTATAAAAAAAGTTATAAAGTAAAGGTTAATAATTTTTATAAAAATAAAAATAAAAATAAAATTCTTTTCGAAATTTAATATAACTAAGTTAAAAATATATATTTTAAAAACGCCGATTATTTTATTATATAATTTTAAATTTTTAATATTATTTATAATTATATTAAAGGATTAATAACTTTAAAATTTTTATTTTTCCTCTGTAATAATTATTTAAATTAAATAAAGATATTTAATAAGCTTTTAAATTATTTATAAAATTATTACTTTGATTATATTTTTTAAAAGAAGGTAAAAAAAGAATATAATTAATTTAAAATAATTTTATTAGTTAAATTTTAAAAGTTTATATTAAACTTTATCTATTTAATTGGGAAAAAGGAATTTCTTTAAGTTTTATAAAAAGAAGCTTTTTATAATAAATTTATATTATGAATTATATTATAGATATTAACGAAATATTTTAACGAAACCGTTAATTTTAATATATATATTAAATATTATTAATAAATAATTTAAAATTATATTAATATTAATAAAAAAAAGAAATATAACGATAAAATAAACTTTATTATTAGAATTAAAAACGATAAAAACGATAAAATTAATATAAATAATAATTTTAAAGGAAGCGGTAGTTTTTTATTTAAATAGTTTTTTTTTATAAATATAATATTAATTAAAACTTATTTTTTTTTTATTATTATAAAAGAAATTTAAAAATTAGTTTAAAAAAGTTAATATTTTAATTATTATTAAATTAGATATTAAAAGAATAAATATTTTTTTAATTAATACGATATTAAAGGAAAAAAGTTTATAAATATTAATAAAATTTATTGTTATTACGGAAATTCGTTATTTAACTTTTTATTTAATAATTAAAAGTTTAATTAAATTTTTATAAAAGCGGAGTCGATAAAAGATTAATTTTAAAAAATAAAAACTTTTTTTTAAAAAAGGTATTAATTAGTATTAAGAATAATTTAATAATAATATTATTTAATTTTTTATAATAATTAATTGAAAAGTTTCTGTTAATTTTTAAATATATTATAATTAATAATAGATTATTATTATTTATAATTATAACGTTAATTAATATAAGAGCGATTAAATATTTATTTATTAATATAAAATTTATAAATAAATTAATTAAACGTTTAGGAATTCGGTGGGAAACCGAATTTAAGTTTTACGAAATTATAAGTTTTAATAATAATATTTTTTAAATAATTAATATTATATTAATCGCTAATATATATATATATTATTAGAATATAGGTTTAGTTTTTTTAATAATAATTAATATAGGTTATAATATAATAATCGATAAAAAATAATTTAAAGAATATAACGTAATTATTTATTTAAAAACTTAATATTTAAATTACCCGAATAATTAAAATCTTATTTAAAATATTAATATTTTTATAAACGATATTAATAAATTATTACGCTATTTAAGTTATTAAAAGGATACGAATGTTTAAAATAAAACTTTTAAAGTTTAAATTAAAAAAAATAAATAAGAAAAAAATAGCTATTTTTTATAAATAAAAGTTTATTTAAACGGAAAAGAAAAAGTAAATTCAGGCTTCGAAATAATTTTAATAATAATATTAATTTTTAAAAAAGTTAAAATTTTCCTTTATATTATTTATTAATTAAATAAAAAATTAATTAAAATATAACGTAATTTAAATAATAAATTAAAAATTTTTTCGTTAATAAATATTCGAAAGTAATTTTCGCCTTTAAAATTATATTTTAATTAAAAAAATAAATATAATTATTATTACCTCGCCCGAAATATTATAAAATAATATCGATAACGAGTATTTAATATTATTATATTTAAAATAAAGAACTTTTATCGAAACGTTAAAAAAAACGATTTTTATTAAATCGCTGTAATAATTTTATATAAAATCGATAAATTTATATAAAAAAAAAAAAAACTTTTAAAAACGATTTATTATTAAAAAATAAGGAGAAATTATATTATAAAATAAAAGAAATAATCCTTAAAATATATAAAAATTATTATTATATTTTTAATAAAGCTTAATTTAATAAATTAATTAAATATCGCGATTTAATAAATTATAAAATTAAATTAAAAAAAAATAAAAAACCCAAAAATTTAAAATATAATTCGTTTTATAAAATATCTTTAAAAAAATTAACCGTAACCCGAAAATATATTATTAAAAACTTATAAAAAAAATTTATTATATTAAACGATATTTTTTAAATTATATTAATATTAATAACTTTTAAAAATAATAATAGCTTTTATTTTTATATAAATTTTTAAAAATTAAATATTATTATAAAGAAAAACTATTATCTTTTCTTTTTTATTAAAAAAACTTTTAATTAAATTTCTTAAATAAAAATTTATATAAAAATTAATATATAATAAATATTTTATAAAATTAAATTATAAAAAAAGAACGAAAATTTTATAATATTTAAAATTAAATATAAAATATATAAATATAAAGTATTTTTATTTAAACTTATTAATAAATTATCGATATTTTAATATTTTATTAATAACTTTTTAAAAAAATACTTTAATAATTTTTATTATACTTATATTAATAATATTTTTATTTATTTCGAAAATCCTTTAAAATATAAAATATATATTTAAAAAATATTTAAAAAATTATTCGAAGCTAATATTTAAATTAACTTTAAAAAATATAAATTTAATATTATAAAAATTAAATATTTTAACTTTATTATTTAAATTAACGATATAACTATTAACTTTAAAAAAATTTCTATTATAAAAGATTAAATTTTATTAATAAATATTAAAATAATTTAATTTTTTTTAAAATTTTATAATTTTTATAAAAAGTTTATTAAAAATTATAATAATATCGTTAAACTATTAATAATATTAACTTATATCGATTAATTTTAAATTTAAAAAATTAAATAATAAACGATATTTAACGAATTAAAAACAGCTTTTTTATAAATACTTATCTTAATTTATTTTAATTATAAAAAAAAAATAAAAATAAAAATTAACGTTTCTAATTTTATAATCGTTAATATATTTTTTTAAAAATAAAGTAATAACGAATAATATTTAATAAAATATTATTTAAAATTCCTTTAAAAATTAAAATTAAATTATTTAATATATAATAAAGAAATATTCGTAATTATATATAATTTATAATATTAATAAGCGAAATTTATTAACCTTTAATATAAAAAATTATTTATTATTATTATTAATTATTAAATATTTAAATATTTTAAAACGAAATAATATTTAAATTTATATTAAATATAATAAATTAAGATTTTAATATAATACGATTTTATTATTATTTATAAACTTAAAAAAAATAATATAATCGTTAATATATTATTTTAAAAAGCGAAAGAATTAAAAAATTTTAAAATTAAAAAAAAAAAATAAAAAGTATTAAATAATTTTTAAACTTTTAAATATTATATTAATATTTAACTTTAAAATTAAGATTATATTATTAAGTAACGATATACCGTTTTTAAATTTATTAGGAATTATTTTTATAAATATAATATTAAAAACGAATAAATAAGTTATTAATTTAAATATTTTTTATAAAAAAATATACTTAAATTATAAAGATTTTATTATAATTAATAGGTTTTTTTTATATAAAAGGAAATTAATTATATTATTTATAAATAATTTTTAAATAAAAATAATTAAAAATGTATATTATTAAATAATAACGGTATATTTAAGTATAAATAAAATTAAAAAATTAATATTATAAAGCTATTAATAATTAAAATTAATTAACGATTATAATATATTTATAATTAATTATATATATAAATTATTAAAAGTTTTTCGAATAAAAACGCCTAGTAAATTTTAACCGTTTTTAATTTTTAATTAATTTTAATAAAATATTATAGTAAATTTTAAAATTATAACCTTTTTAAATAAAAATATTAGATATAATATAATAATAATTATAATTAATCGATTAATAAAAAAAAACTAAACTATTTTTTATAATAAAAATATAAATATAAAAAAGGTAATATAATTATATTATTAAGGCCTTTTTAAAATTTATAATTTCCTTTATATAGTTATAAATAATAAAGGTATCTAATTTATTTTATTTTTTATCGATAAGATTTATAAAATATTAGGTATTAAATAGATGTTTATATTAATAATTTATTATAATATTATAGGATAAATTAAAATTATAAACGAATATATAAATTAAAAACTTTATTTTTTTTTAATTTATTATTAAAATAATTAAATAAACGCGTTATTAGTTTTAGATTACGTTTAAATAATTTTTTTTTATAAATCGTTAGGGGGAATAATATTTTTTAAAGTAGAATAAGGTTTTAAGTTATAAATTTATTTCGATTAAGAAAAAAGAATTAATAACTTTAAGGGTTTATTTTTTAATAAAAAGTTAAATTAGGAATAAATTTAATAAAATATCGATATAATTAAAAGTTATATCGAAGTTATAAAGGCTATATTAATTTTTTTTTAAAAACGGATATATAAGTAAGCGAACCGTTATTAAAAGGAATTTAATTTTAATATAAGCGATAAAGTTTTTATAAAACGGATTATCGGTTTAGGAATTAATTAATTTAGAGATAAATTAGTATTTTTATATACGTGATAATTAATATAAATTCTTTTTTAAAAAAGATATATTTATAAATTTAAAATTTTTAATTTATAATTAAATAATATTTATTATATCGATTGTTTATTAAAAAACCCGGATAACCTTTTTTTAGGATAAGTTTCGGAGCGGTTGGTTAATAAGGTAATAAATTTCGAAGAATTAAATTAATTCGAATATCGAGTATTTTGGATTAAGGTTTTATAAATTTATTATAGAAAGTTATAATATAAGGTCGATTAAGTTGGCTAAAAAGACGATAACGTATAGTACCTTATTTCTAATTTTAAAAACTTAACGGAAAAATTAGAGGAATATTATCGATAAAACTTTAATAAAACTGGGCTATTAATAAAATTAATCGAATAAAAATACGCCGTTAATAAGGACCGTTTTAACGATAATTATTTAAATAATAAAATATTTAAGCTAAAAACGATACGATATTTAATTAAAAAGAAAGGTAAATAATATAAAGGATTATATAATAAATCGTTAAAAAAGAAAATATAACGTTAATTATTTAATAAAGGTTATAATTAAGGGATTTTTCGTAATAAAGTATAAAGAAATTTAATTATAATATTATAAGAATTAAAACTTTATAATTAAATAGTTAAATAAATATTTAAAGCTATCTTTATTTTAATTAGAAAGTATTAAATTTAAATCTTTATTAAACCGTCGAGGCGTCGCTTTTTTATAAAAGGGAGATAATAATATAATACGTTAATCTATACCTATTAACGTCGTATTAATAAAGTTAACCCTGCTTTTATATTTACTTAGGTTTTATTAATTAACTTAGTTTTAGCTGATCTTCTTTTTTTTTCCTCCTCGTTATAAATTCTATTTATTTCTAGAATTTAAATATAGCCTTATTTTATTAAATCCTGAACGCGTAACTATTAAATAATTATTAAATTTTATAAATAAAATATATTTAAAATTAATATATAAATTAAATAAAGTCCTTTATAAATTAAAATAAATATTTAAAATTTAATATTTTATATTTATAACGTTTTTAAAAAAATTAAGCTTTAAAAATTTAACTTTAAATGTTAAAATATTTATTAAAGGTAATTATTATATTATTATTTATATTAATAACCTTTTAATTATAAAATTTAATTTAATTAAAATCGAGAAAATTAAAATAATATTAAATTAAAAATTTAAAATAAACAATTTAAAAAAAATTTCTTATTATTTAAATATAATAATAAAATATAATAAATTTTTTAAAACGATTTATTTTTTATAATAAATATATTTTAAAAAATATTAAAAAACTTTAATTATTAAAATTTAAATAAAATAAATTATAAACGAATTATTATAATTTATAACCTTATAATTAAAAAAATCGAACCTCCTTTAAAAAGTTTTAAAATAAACCCTTAAAAATAGATTTAATATTAAAAAATAATAAAATTATTTATATATATTATATTAAATATTAAATTAAATATTACGTTCTTTATTTTAATATATAATAAATATATAACGAATTTAAATAACCCTTACTTATAAATAATTAAAAGAATTTTTAAATATTTTTAAATAACTATTAATTTTAAATTAATATATAATAAAAAAAAATAAAATTATTTAAATATATTAATATAAATTACATTAAAAATGAAAAAATTAAAAAATTAACCTTTAATTATATATTTAATTTTAATAATAATATTATAAATTAAAATAATAAAAAATAAATTATCGTTTCTTAATCCTCTTATAAATTAAAATTTAAAAATTAAATATAAGCGATAAAAAAAATAATTTAATTATAAATACTTCTTTAAAAACTTAATATAATTAAAAGAATTATATTAATAATTATTTATAATAATAATTAAAAAGTTATAATATTAATTTATAACCCTAAATTCTATTTTTAAATAAAATATATTTATATTTAAAAAATATTTTATTAAAAAAAATAATAAAATAAAGAATTAAACTTTAAATATATTAATATTTATAATTAAATTATTAATAAACTTATAAAAATATTCCTTTACTCGGCGTTTAAAAAATTTAAAAAAACTCTTAATTTAATATAACTTAAAAAATAAATAAAAAATATTATATAATTAAAAAAAAAAAAAAAAAAAAAAAAAACGTATAAAATATAAAAAATAATATTAAAAAAGAAAAGTAAAAAGGAAATAATAATAAGGAATTTTAAATATAATTAAATTAAGTTTAACTTTATTATATAATTTTAATTTTATTAAATTTATTACCCTATCTCTTATTCTTTTAATAAAAATCCTTTATTATTATTTAAAATATTTTATTTTAAAAAATACTTTTTTTTTATAATTATATATTTTATTAAATTAAAATTATTATTAATTAATATAATAAAATTATTTTTATATAACGTTATTAATAACGATTTAATTTTTATATTAATAAATATTATTATAAACGGTTATAAAAATAGGTTTAAATTATAAATTAATAATATTAAAAAAGAATTCTATATAAATTAAATAAGAATTATATACCGTTAAATAAAATAATAAAAAGTTATCGATATTAAATTTATATATATTAATATACCTTTATATAATAAATTAAATATATTAAAAATAATTAAATTAATATAATAAAAAAAAATATAATATATAATACAACAATTTAAATTATATTAATTAAAAGATTTTATATTCTTTTAAAAAGAGTTAAATTATATATATATTTAAAAATAATTTCTTTTTTAAAAATTAAATAACGTTAAATTTACTTTAAACGTATAATTAAATATTATTATTAAAATATTATTATATATAATACGATTAAAGATTTTTAATTAATTAAAAAAAGTTCGAATAAAATTATTTAAATTATATTAATAATTTACCTTTAAAAAAAGTTTAAATAAAAATTAAATTTCGATAATAAAATATAATATATAATTATAATAATAATATTTAAAAAGCCGTTAAATTAAAGAAAATACTTTATAATTTAAAATTATAACGTTATAAAAAATATTAATTTAAATATATCGTTATAATATATTTTTTATAATATTTTATAAAATATAATACTTTAAATTAAAATTAAAAAATTTAAAAATATATAAATTTAATATAATATAAATAAGGAATAAACGGGTCGAAAAAAATATATCTTATATTTTTAAATAAAGTTTAAAGATTAATATAATTATAATAATATTTTTTTTAAAGCTTTAATAATTTATAATTACAAAATTATATTAAATTATTAATATAAATATAAAATATATTTAAATTAAATTAAAAAAGTAATAAAAAGAAATTAAAAAATTAAAAAGGGAAAATAAGGTATTTAATATAATTTTATTTATTAATTTTTATATAAATATAACCTTTAAAAAATCGAGCCTATATTTTTTTTTTTTATTCTTTTTATATTTTATTATATTTAATTTAAATTGAAAAGGAATATTAAATAAAAGTTAATATATTCTATTTATATATATATATAAAATTTAAAAGTCCCCCGGATTTTTATCCTTAAATTTATTATTTAATCTAACGGTATTACCCTTCTACTTCCAATAGATATATTAGCCTTGCCGTTTTCTGCTCTTGGGCCGTACATCAACATATTACTACAGTTCTCTACCGCTGCAATTACTCAACGCTACTACTCAGAAGTGACCTGGTCAACCAATGTTGGATGTAAAAAGCTTTGGGACGGCGAGATTGGGACAAAATAAGAAGCACAGCCAGTATTCTTTAAGACAAAGCGAGATAACCCCATGCCAAGTGAGCTTGAGTGCAGTTTCCGAGGGATTATATCTGTTAATTCGCCCAGTCATGTCGAACTTGACTTAACTTCGCAATGCGGGAGAGAGAACAGATAACCTAGCCTCGACTAAAAGGAGTCGTCTGATAAAACACAACAGAACGAGGATTCCAGTGGAAGAGAAAATAGAGAAGACAGAAACAATATATACACGTTCAAATACCCACAATGATCCAAGTGATATATGACAGCAACCAAATCCCCAAGTAGTGCGTCCGTCAAATGGTTTTCCTCCGATACCTTTCTACCACATTCAAGTCCGAATCAACAACCGAATTCTCAGCCCGGGGGCTATAGACGGACCCAGGAGTGATTGTACTGCCTTGTAGAAGCTTGGCAATGTGATAATTCCCATTGTACAATGCAGCCTGGAGAGCGTTGCCGTACTCTCCACCTTCTGTATTGACGTCCGCACCGTTCTCGAGTAGCATTTGAACGATTTCTGGATATCCTTTCGCTGAAGCAGCCTGAAGAGCGTTGCCGTATCCTCCAGCTTTTGCATTGACGTCCGCACCGTTCTCGAGTAGCATTTGAACGATTTCTGGATATCCTTTCGCTGAAGCAGCCTGAAGAGCGTTGCCGTATCCTCCAGCTTTTGCATTGACGTCCGCACCGTTCTCGAGTAGCATTTGAACGATTTCTGGATATCCTTTCGCTGAAGCAGCCTGAAGAGCGTTGCCCCATGATCCACCTTTTGTATTAACGTCCGCACCGTTCTTGAGTAGCATTTGAACGATTTTTCTATTTCCCTCTTCTAAAGCAGCCTGGAGAGCAATGCCGTAAAATGCACCTCGCGTGTTGACGTCCACATCCTTCTCGATCAGTGTCCGAGCGAGCTCTTTATATCCAAGAACGGCGACGACGTAAAGTAAAACGCCCTCCTCCCCCAACAAATAAGGATCTAAATCATAACATTCGAATATAATACTCATCATAATCCGGAGGGAAAGCCGGGGATCAGCAAGAAACTCATCTTGAGGCAGATTTTCTGCAGCATAGTTTGCGTGCCACAACATGTTCGCAGTGGCGTATTTGAGGAATGGAAATACTGCATCGAGGGTTTGTCCCAACACGTTCCATTTGACGCGCTCTCTTTTAAAAATATCCAGGTCCGCAGGCAAATACTCCTGGACTTTTGCCTGCGAACAAAAGTCCACTTGAAAATACGCGGAGCAGCACCGCTTCAGCTGATCGTGACTCTCAGCCTTGAGATCGTTAATCTCGGGCCACAGATCTTTCCATCCGCCGTCCTTCAGAAGGAAATCATTCACGGACTCATGAATGAATTGAACCGTTGGCTCCTCTGACTTCGTAAGTTCTGCAAGTCCCTTTGACGAGCTAGAAATGAATCGGTCCATCATCTCCAGGGTTATCTCCGCTGGATCCCATGGACCAAGAGCCTCCAGATTGTCCTTGTCGAGACCTGCGACAAGGGCAAAGTAGAACTCTTCACGGCGCAGAGGTTGCTTTGCAAATAGGACCCATTGTATGCAAAGCAGCAGATCGTCGAGGTTTTGAGAGTCTCGCCTTAGTATATCCCGGAACAGGTCACTGAGTCCTTCGGGGATCTCGTCCAGTCGTTTTTTGACTGCAAAGACTCGGCCATTGCGAAACTCCTTATTCAGAATGTTCACGACTAGAACGATCCACAGGAAGACGCCATTTGCCTTTTGAAGAATCTTGACTCGTATCTCATCCACGATCTTTCCCTTTCCGGCCCGTAACTTGCTCTGAACGTAGCTGTCCAGATCCTGAGAGTGGCCGGTCTGATCTTCCAGGATGAGACGGAGCGCCTTCCGAACTTCGACATGAGGATAGTGTCGGCTGGAAAAGCAAATCAGCAGCTTTTGATCGTGATCAACCGCACGTTGTGTGAGATCCTCGAAAAAAAATATCATATCTTGAATCTGATCCGCATCGCACTCATCAAGCGCGTCGATGAAGCACGTCAGTGGCCGTTGGCCTAATAATGCCACTATGGCGGCGAGGGTGTCTTGCAGGATATCGAGTGTCCATACTGGGGATTTCAACTGGCGTCTTGGGAATATATCTGAATCATCGAAGACGACCTGCAAATCAGGCATGGCTTGTAGTATTTGGTGCAGCAGGGAGCGATACATTCCTATCGTTGATTTCTCCAAATCTGTGCCTCTGGCGTTGAAGAAGAAAGAAAGGCAAATGTTCTCCTTGCCCACCTGCTTCTTGAGCCGTTCGTAAGCAGTCTTCATCAAGGTGGACTTTCCGGCTCCTGGTTTCCCGGCAATGTGCAAAAGGCCGTTGTGGTCCGCAAGTTTGCTGGGATCCAGCCAGTCCAGGTAGGTAGGATGAGACGAAAGCCATCCGCACGTTGCAGTATGGGCCTTCTCGATGGTCGAGCGTCTTGTGTCCATATCCCCAAACTCCAGAGACTGCATATAGTTTTCCCGTCGCTCTTCAGATGAGACGAATACTATGTACATCAGCACATGTTGATTAGAGAACCGCAGATGCGCTGTCGTGAGACACTGCGCTTGTGTTACGGAGATTGTGCTGGAGGGGAATACGTACATCCTGAATTGTTTTCATCCGATTCCAGCGTGCTTTCTACTGATATCGGCTCCATCACAGACAATAACTCCTTTGCGTATGCTGCGCTGAGACCAGCGGCATAAGTTTGCCACTTCTTGTTCTTATGCGAGTCCGCATAGTCGCAAATGCTACGAATGACCAAGGGTTGGAAGCTGTCGGTCAATCCGGCCGCTTCCATCTCGAAGCAGCAGGCTCCTATATCTCGTGCAATTTGATCTCTCTCGGTGGCATTCTTTACCACCTGGTTGCCCGATGCAATAATCCCGTAATGGATCCGCGGCTCGTCCGTACTGCGATCCAGCCTCTGCTCGAGTTGTGCCTTGTCGCAAAGCTCGCAGTCAAGCATCGCTGGCTCGTGACCGTAATCGCTTTTGAACAAGAAGTCGTACAGACCATCACGACAGGTATATCGTGTCATATGTGCATTGTGTCCTCGAAGCTCGTCCAGATAGGTCGTCAGCTTGCTTCGCCTCGTTTCGTGCTCTGCTCGTAGCTTGGTGATGGCCGTTCGAAGGGACTGCGAAGGGCGGATTGGTATACTCGTTCGGACGAAAACATTCTTATCAAGTTTCTTCCCTAAGTCTGTTTGGATGACCTGATTGCCAACCACAACGTCACCCAGTCGGACGTCAGTCAAGCCCGGGGCGCCAGCCCCAACGCCGACCAACAAATATGACTTGATAGAGGGAAATGACCGGTGCATATTGTTAGCGACCGTAGCTGCATTGTTCGTTCCGTAACCATCTGTTGGAAGACCCGCAATCACTACGTTGTGCCGGAAGATGCTGCCGAGGACATAGGTGTTGCTATCATCGGCGACTCCAGGTAGGCTCTCGTGGATCTCGGTAAGCATAGCCTTAGCTGCCGCCATCTCTATGTGCAATGCACAAACCCAGCCGACTGTGTAGTTATTGGGTGAATAACGTCGGATTACCGCCTCGTTCGTCGTCACGGCCCCATCGTGTCTTCGCCATTTCGAGGCACCGCGTGAGGGGAGAATAGTCTCGGTGTCGTCTCGGGACTGCTCTGTTGCATTGTTTCCGCTCATGTTGTCGCAGCGTAGCGTTGATAGCCCGCGTAGCTTGATTGCGAACAGCGGGCGCCTTCAAGTATTGCTGAGGGTGTTTGTACGAGCCCGTGGCGGATGTGTAGTTTCGGGAGGATGGAAAGGTTGGGCTGCTAGATTGACAGTCTTGGTGCCCTGTCAATGCCTTGAACCATGCCAAAAAGTCTGCCTCAGGCATCCGCCAGAATGTGCATTTTTTCAAACGAGGCTCTGTCGATACTAAGCTTGATCTGTCGGCATGCAGCTCGCTTGGCTGATGCGCATCGAATCAGACCTGTCAAGGCCATCTTCACATCCCGTATTAGGTGCAGCTGCTTACGATGGTGCGGGGCACCCACGTCAAGTAGGCAAGGAAGGAGCTGCGCGGCAAGTACGTACAGTTGCCTGAGTTTGGTGGGGTCAAGGTCTAGGTAGGTACCTACACTGGAGGAACCACCACCTACATGTACATACATGTACTTACCTACCTACCTTATTGCCTCACCCTTGTGCCATCGAACAATAGGATCCTACAATTGCCAGATTCGTGTCCCAGAAGAGCGTCTTCTTCTTTAGTGAGTATTGATAGGTTATTGGGTCGAAGGACGACCGTTGTAGGCCAGGTGACGTTATGTTGTTTTATGGAGGGGTTGACCTCGCATGCCCCTATTTGTAGACAGACATTCCGTGCGTTATGTATTAAGACGACGAGCAACCAAACACAGGGTTTCTGCATTAATTCATTCCATTAAATGGTCGTAGCAACCATGAATTCATAGTAACAAGTAAGCGGGCTTTCAGATGCACCGCAAGATGGCTCTAGCAGGTCTACGAACTCGTCCCCCGGCGATACCAGCTACAACGGGTAAGGCTAGAGATTGCAGGAATGCTGTCCTTCCTCAAGAATGGTCATTGGATCTGCCCACTAAGCTGTCACGTCGTGTGGAAAAATTACGTTATTGCGAGCCGAGAGCCCAGTTTCGGAAAGTCCCTTGGGATCCTGGCGGACCAGTCCAACGATCAAATAACAGAGTAGTCTTGGATGCCTTAAATGCACATGAAGGCGGTAAATGAGCCCACGAACCGGCGTTTTCACCAACGAAAGACAAGTGCTGCATACCTCTGCCAGCTTTGCTCAAGCTCGTGGAAACACGCCCTCAGGGGTTTATGGCATTACATAAAAGTACTTCCCCGACGAGACTCAAGTGACCGCCAAACGCAAGCGGCAACATCGGGATAATAATGTAACCGAGTCTTCATAAGTGAGACGTATGACTTTCTAACGCCCTGGGGGTGCTTCTACTCGTCCGCAGCTCTGACAGCGCTGGTACCAGATGATGACGCACTATTCCAATCACACCCTTTTCGCAGACGAAAGGGGTGGTTTGCAGACAACTCCTACGAAACTCGCTCGATGACATGTACTCCACACAACATGAGCATCCATGGAACTTGTCCCGGGCTGATGGTCTTTGCGACCGGAGCAGTCTAGGTCTCTGGAGGACTGTCTCTAGTCCCACGACAAAGAAAAGGCAAGGGAGTCAACACTCTGGATATGTAAGAAACTCCAGGTATTCTTGCCAAACAGCCCAGTGCGAGACACTGCAACTCGCCAATTCCTTAAACATGATGGGCTGGTATGCCCTGGATTCGCCATTGGGTGAGGGGAGGCCTATGACCAAAGACAAGATCACATGGTTGGGACTGGAAACGGAATGGATGTCAATGAATTGGGTGATTCCGGTGACGTGGACATGCTAGCAAGGAGAGCGAGAAGAACCGACTGGTTGCCTAGACAGTTACGGATATTGTGGCCAATATGGCTATCTCAAGAAACCCAGTGCGAGACATGGGGGCTTGATCAAGGCGCTATATAAACTGGTTGGATTATGACTAATGCGTCGTTATCGCTGAATCAAGAATGCCCACCCAATTGGACATGAATTATATCCACATCCACTTGTGGTCGCCGACCCAGCAATTATACCGTAGCAACTGGCTTAGGATTTACATTAACGATATAAGACCCAATACAAAATATTTGTAACATTCACCCTTCTATGGCAACACGTCAAAGCACTAGTGGTTTAGTGGTAAAATCCATCGTTGCCATCGATGGGCCCCGCGTTCGATTCGCGGCTAGTGCATTACGGCTTTCTTTTTGTCCTTTTGCCCTTTCCATCACCGAGCTGTTGCGTCCTGTGGGAATAGCAAGAGGTCGCAAGTCGGAAGCAAGTGCCGGAAGCCTGTTGGAACCCGTACGAACCAGCCTATGACTAACTACCAGACTGTATTTCGGGAGTCCTAATCATGTCCGTAGCCGGATGAAGTAGTTCATTTTGACTTCGTTGATATTTTACCCAAGAACCTCTGCTGGCTTTGCTCGAGCTCCTGAGAAGACTTCCTTTGTAGTCCCAGCTTGTTTTTAAAGTTGATGGAACGTACTTCCCGCACAGACTTCATGCGGCCGCCAACTATAAGTGACAGTAGAACGAGACGGCCCGGAACTTTCAACTTCTGCGTGCTCTGATAGACTTGGGACAAGTTATTGTTCACTTGACGGGCAGCCTTGAGATCCATCATCTGCAAAAGAAGTCGGCGGCCTGCAGAAAACTCGAGAGGCAGTCTCTTCGCTGCCTACCCAAGGATCATCTACCGTCTACCCACCTCTTTGACGACACCTTCCACTCCACGCCAGAACACACCTCTGTGGCAACCATCCTAGGCTACTGGTTTTCGCGGCCAAGGTGATCAAGTGGTCCTGGACCCAACGGTACATGGCCGATGTACAATCCTGAAGATCGACAAAACCGGATATACACAACCACCACAGTACTTTGCTGAAAAGAGCAGCGCGGACTGCTTGGAGCCATCGATGCAGAAAGATAGCACGCAACGAGCGTCAAGACAAGAAACGCCGCCACGGGCACCGGCGCCTTCCTCTGACAGAAGGACTGCTCCTGCCTCTGATACCGAGACAGTGGAACTTGCTTTGGTTCAAATACAGGGCTTGCATTGCCTCACAGGCGGGACTGAATAATCTCCAGACACGCAGGGGGGTGTAAGGGCGCTATCAAATGAGCAACGGTAGAGGTAGACCACGACCGGATGTTGTCTTGTTTGTTCGGATACTGACGGGAGCGAGCATACGGGAGTGTATATTGGCTGCAAGTGGATGAAGGTCAAAAGGGGAGACCTCGAGCCCTATGCTGGGTGGTCTGTCCTGCCCAGACGGCCACCAATGCTGCCACCAAATGATACGCCCCAGAAAGTAGATTGGTGTACGGGAGTGGGTGCATGCAATAAATATTGTAACCAAACAAGACACTCTTAGCTTCGTGGCTTTTCGATGAACTTGTAGCCAGAGGCGCTCATCCGCTGGGGCCCGTATCCACCTGCTGTCGACCACCCCGGGGATATAGCATTGTCTGGCTTATGCAGCAGCACCAGCCCATATAATCACGGCCAAACACCCTGTAGTCATCCCTTCAAATCCAGACCATCATAGGCACTAGTGGTTTAGTGGTAAAATCCATCGTTGCCATCAAACAGCAACACTCGATGGGCCCCGCGTTCGATTCGCGGCTAGTGCAACAACCCTTCTTTTTGTCTTTTTGCCATGTCCCGTGTTGCTTCACAGTCTATTCTCCTCCTCGGCAGGCGCTACGATGGGTTAGGTGGTAGAAAGGGGCTCGATGGTGGCCAAATGAAAACCCATAAGTGTACATACATCCCAAGCTGATGAGCAAAGAACAACGGCAAGCTATTTGGAGCGCTGGGTCTATATAGCAACATGAGCAACAGCAACACTTGACGTATCTGCTCTCAGCTTGCAGTATTGCACTAGGACAGTGAGCCATAGCAAACGCAGTTGCAACGACAAGCCTGACCCAAGACAACTCGCTTACCATCCCGCCCCCCAACCCGCCCCCCTCAAACAAAAGAAGGAATCGAATTGCTCGCACTAACCACCCCACTAACCACCCGCACATAATCCACCACCCTCCCCTCCCCCTCGGCATGCAAATCCTGCTGCACCCACACCCCCGGACCGCCCCCCTCACGAACCCCAAACTACGACTTCCTCGGGGCGATACCCGCGCCGTCCGCTCGATCAGCGACAAGACGGCGGCGCGGTCCTCGTCGCGGCGCGCCTCGAGGGCCAGAATAAACAAAGGGAAGAAGTGCTCGCAGCTGCGGCAGGTCGCCACGGTACCCTGGAAGACGGCGCGGACGAGGGGCTCGAGGCTGGCGGGCGTCTCGTAGGGGCTCTGGGTGGCGCGGGCGAGGTAGACGCGGGTGGCGAGGTGGTAGAGCTGGGCGCCCATGGAGGCTTTGGGGGTGGTGCAGGGGTTGGAGAGGGGGGCGGGGGTAGTTTCTGCGAGCTGGCCCTCGAGACTCTTTACATAGTTGATGTAGTTCGGGTCAAGACTCCTTGGATCGCGCGGATCAACTAATGTGCCGCATATCTCGGAGAGCAGGTTGAGGATGGCAAAGGTGGGGTTGGGACAAAGCGGCGCCTGCAGTGGATAGAGTTAGCTGGCGGTTTGGAAAGTGAACAGATTGATGCTTTCTGTTCTGTAAGGAGACAGGAGACATACGGGCCGATGTCTAGTCAGGGGCGGGTAGTGTAAATCCGAACTGCCGTTTGGTCTCGGATCTGCAGCCTCCAATGCTAACGACCTGTGGCGCCAGTGACGCACGGCGAAACGGGAGAGCGCCTCATGATAGAACACCCAGTCGAGCAGAAACCCGTATGAGCTGTGGTCACTGAGCTTCGTTGCTCGTATCATGTCCATGGCGCCCCAAACGTGCCACAACCACTCTCCCGAACTCTCCGAGGGTAGCAGGATCTGGTTGCAAGGAGATAGAGTTAAGTTTCAAGCTCTGAAGCTACTGTTGGCTGGAGAGAGAGACAGTCTCCTGTTGGCGCCGAACTCACCTCAAAACACCCTAGAAACATGGATGCAGCCACATGCTGGGCTGCAGCCTCCGCCGATGCGAGCGGCCCGTCATTGACCGAAGCGGCTAAATAATGGAGTGCCGATATCTTCAAGTGCACCGCCTGCTGCTGGAGCCCATCCCGGTGGAGTGACGAGAAGGCAAGTAGTGCGTAGAACAAAGCCAGGCACGGCGCCGACTTCCGCGCCAAGGCCAAACGTATCAACGAATCCCGGATGGCTGGGGTGGTTACGTCGAAAGATACTATCGCGCAATAGGCTGATTCGTAAACTGTTTCAAGGTCAGTTATACTTCCTTAGGCCGGCATGTGGTCTCGAGTGTTATGTAGGGTCAACTTACAGTGCTGGAGCAACTCCAGATGGCTGGGCGCGTGTTTGGGCTGCCCCCAAGAGCCTGGGGATAGAGACCTATAAGAGGACGCCTGCCGAACTGCTTGTGATTGGAGACATAAGCGATTGTATTGCTCAATGTCCTGCCAAGTGGTATTGATGAAGAAGCGCCCGGCAGGCCCCTTGACCCCAGTGTACTTGGCAGGCAATATCGCATTCTTGCCAACTATGGCACGCTTCTTATCATTGTCCCTGGGCCACGATAGACGCAGCTCATAGCCTTGGCATTCCCGCCGGGATCGAGTGCATCTCTCGCATGTGGGCTGCCGCCCGTCACATTGGAGCTTTCGGGCTAGTTTAGCGGAGTTAGCACAATCTCCGGATCTCGGGGCTTTTGGGGATGGCGGGGTCAATAGCTCACCCTTGCAGGTCCAGCAACTCTTCCGGACTTTCATTGTATGCGAGGGATATGGGACCTGGCAATGAGTCTTTGCGAGGAAAAGACCAACATGGCGGCATGCGCGGATGGCGATGGTGGGAGATGATGATTGCTCAGCGTCAGCTCGGTCGATTCTCAGCCCCGAAGAGGTCGGACAAAGTTGCCCTGGATGGGGCAGCTGCTGACAAAGAACAAGTCCTAGCTACGCCCTAAGCTTCATCAAGCTAATGCATCAGCCTAGACGCCTCTAGCCTGCAGCCCCCCTCAGCCTCTAGTAAGCATCTACCCGTCTTGCTATTCTTTCATGCACGCCCCCACAGATAACCGCTGCTGATGAGACCCACCAGAAGCAACTTTCCCCGAGACTAGAACCCCTGTTGTGTCCTGCGCGTTACGTACAGGGGGCGCCCAACGACGACATCGTCTGAGAATTGCAATGCAGTGTACAATGGTCAACTGGCGCCGCCGTGTAACATCAAGCCTGGAAATCAATTTATGATCCAGCAGTTGATTATCAATCTTTCGAAGAGCGTTCTGGCATGCTCCTGTTGGAGTGCCTTGCGGGCGAGAGTGGTATATATAATGGTCAAGTCTCGGACCCAAGAAGCAGGATTGGAGCTCAACAGACACAAGCACAAGACACAAGACCCAAGTCACAAGTATTCACTCCAAGCCATCTTCTACTACATAAATCATCTTACCCGTTACAGCACACCAATTACTACTCAACCAAATCACCATGCCCACCTTCCTCATCACCCAAGCCACCGGCGGCCAAAGCGGCTGGGCCATAACCCACCTCCTCGCCGCCGGCGCCAAGATCCACGCCGTCGTCCGCGACCTCAACAAGGAACTCCCCGCCGTCCTCCGCAGCCCCGGCGTCACCCTCTTCCAGGGCGAGAGCCACAAGCCCGACGACATCTACCAAGCCGCCCAGGGCTGCCAAGGCGTCTTCCTGAACACGGTCCCCTACCCGCCCGGCCTGGAGGTGCAGCAGGCCAAGACCATCCTCGCCGCCGCCCAGAAGGCCGGCGTCCAGACCGTCGTCAGCTCCTCCACCATCGGCGTCGACGACGCGGCCCTGCGGAATTCGGACGCGGTTAAGAACACCCAGCTCGACGGGTACTACGCCTCCAAGCACGAGGTCGAGGAGCTTGTCCGGGGCGCCGGGTTGAAATCTTACACCATCGTCCGGCCCGCGGTCATTCACTACGACCTCTGCACGTTCCGCCACAAGGACAACTTCCCCCGCCTCGGCAACCACGGCGAGCTCGACGACTTGTTGACTCCGGGCAGCAAGGTCCCCTTCACCGACGCCAGCGATATCGGTAAGTACGTCGCCGCCGCCCTGCTGGCCGGGCCGACCGGGCAGTTCGCGAACCAGGAGATCGACCTCTGCCACGAGCTGCTCGACTTTGACGAGGTGGCCGGCATCCTCAATCGGGTCAGCGGGAAGCGCGACGTCCGGGCCGTCAAGCGGACGGTCGAGGAGCTGCAGGGGATGGGGGCCTTTGTCTTCGGGCAGGCGTTCCACCTCTTGGCTAACCTGCATGACTTTGGCGACAAGGGCAAGGCGGCGGCGGACGTGCAGGCGAAGTTTGGGATTCCCTTCACGTCTGTTGAGGGGGCTTTGACGAGGGATAGGGATGCTTTGATGGAGACTTTGGCAAATGTTAACTAGCCCCTTTGGAATTTTCAAGGACGCAGTATCAGCGCACAGTGAGGGTCAATGGTTCGATTACATTATGTAAATTACATATTGAATGTTTTGAGACGTGGAGATTGGCTAGTCCTCGTGAAGATGATCATTGTTTTGAGGTTCCTGCGATTGCATCAACACTTATTTCATGAAAATTGTCATAAAAAGTCGGGAGGCTAAAAGTGAGCTGAAAGGTTACACCCCTTTGAGTGCTATGCAAGGAAGATAATATACTTCCTCACAGTGCCCAGTATTCTCTGGTCGATTAGCTACTTCAGAGTTTGACGCTTGGTCACTAGACGGCACCAAGAGTCAGTATTCCAAGTCACGAACCCGATGCACCGAAACTCGAGTAAATGACTGTTCGGGTCTCGTGGTTTGCAGTCAGGCGTCGGCAAAGCGCCAGACAATACATCCGCTGGCGATCCTCGTCGCTGAGATCTGTGCCGTTACCCAGACCTACAATCTACTAAATATTTCTCCTTGACTTCAAGTTCATTTCACGTCATGGAGAATGCAATGTTGGTTTTGTCCCAGCATTGGCTAAAGTAGCCAGCTACACTTGGTCACTGGCCCGTTACAGCAGCCCAACTTCTACCCGAGCACTGGTTGATGGTATTGCCCAAGCCGCCGGCAACAGAATGCAACTGCAATGCTTCGACTCAGCAGCCCGGTCCCCATCCCGTGGACGAACCCCAACGTCCCCGACCCCAACACCGGTCTTGATCTCCGTCGCCGCCAGTCTATGGGTGGCACCCAAGTGGCAGTCCAGACATTAATTGGTCCGTGCGGCGTCACATACTAGTTGGTCCGTGCACTCTACACTTTATATGGTTCGTGCGCCGTGCAGGTCTCCATACTGTGACTGCACTGCACACTGGGCTTCTGGCGCCCACCACTATGTGCTTAGGAAACCAAAGCAGAACTAGACGATGATTGCGAATCAAACCATCTACGTTCTCGAGACGCTCACATCATCCCTTTATAGGACGGCTAGGGGTCCATGCGTTACATGCATGTGACGCCCCTTTTGGGCTGTGCGCTGTGCGTAGCCCCTGAACCGGCTGTGTGGGAAATTTGTGTGGCCATTTCTCTCTTTTTAACCTTTCTTTGGGTCTGAATAGATTACCAGAGGTCATGTATTTCTTGCATTGACTCTCACAAGTGCCTGCATTATATGCAAAGCTCTTTGGTTTAACCATCAGGCACCAAGTGCGTCGATCCGTGCCACAAGACTTCCATTAACCCAAGTGATGATATCGTGCCTCTCAATTCGGACCTCCACAATCAGGCCCGGCCCGAGCCGCTTGCGCCGCGTGACACGACAAGGCAATACATCATGGTGTGAAACCTTTCATGGTCATGTTTGAGCCATCTTTGCGCCAACCGGCGATGATGCTCCGTCTCCAGCGCTCCCATCACCAGGTCGAAGAGTTTATGCAGCCCTTCTGCGTTCTTTTCCACGAAGTCTTTCGTGGCCTGATCGTAAAGATTCCTCCCCTCCTTGTCTAGAGTACCGAATCTCTCCACAAGTTGCTCCTCGGTGAAATACGGATGGTTCGGCATTGTGAAAGCTTCCAGGGCTCCGTTCGACTGTGTGCGGCTCGAGGACAAGTGTTTGTCTTGATGTCCGGGATGTTGTTGGAAGTACAAGCAAAGCAATCCTGTAGGCGAACAAAGGGAACGCGGACAAATCGCCGCTTCCGGGCAAGGCACAAAGAAACTGAGGAATATGGGTCGAGTTTAGACGACACACAACAGAGCACGACACACCAGAGAGCAAATGAGGTTCCCGGTGACTGTTTCTGTCCAGAAAAGAAAGATCAGGAGACCCCAGACCTCGAAAAATGAAGTGTCGATTTTGCTGTTAGCCCTTCTCATACCTGGTGATGCACACATGCTGGTTCCAGTGCCCTGCGCATCTGGCCGTTTATGAAACAAAATGGTGAAAGAAAGACGACCATCCAAAATACAGCCATCTGAATATAATGCAATCCGAATGCAGGACAAACCGACAGTCCAAATCAGTAACCCCTGTAACTTCAATATTCCTGAAATTATAAAGGTGCCTTTCTCTATAGTCTAGAGTGCTGTATTCATTTCTCACTCATGGCAAGGCTCCTCTTATAACTCGCAGCTGGCTGTTAATGAATTTGGACTTCACTTTGAGTTCAACTTAAAATTGCAAAAGTTAATTTTACTACACACCTGTTTGGAAGCAATGGAAATGAAAGAGATGCAAATGGAAGGGGTGGACATGGACGACACCTCGCTCAATGATGCGGAGACACAAGATCAAGAGAAACCTTCAGAGCTCGCAGGCCTATACCGCAAGTGGACGGCGGAAGACGGAAAGTACAATGTGCACGAGTGCTTGCGACACTTTTTCAGCGACCCGTCTGGACTGCTCCTCATGCTGCGGTCGACACGAAGTCTTATTGCCGGCGATGTGCCTACGCAGCTGCTGAGAGACGAGTTCAAGGTCTTGGCGAACCCGAAGATGGACATTATGGTTCATGGCACTTTGATCAATACCGAGTATCGAGAAAGGGTTGTCAAGTTCTTCTTGGCGGAAGGCTACGAACCGTCGGAGAGCCTGGGGCAGGCACCAAGCAACCCAACGCCACAGTCCCCTCTCCTTGGAAGGGAGAAAAGTCTGGTCCGCGGGGACAAGAAAGTGCATATTCGTACCGTAGAGTGTTTCGATCCTCTTATGGACCTGCCCCATCACTATTCCACGACGGCGAGCATGAATGCCATCACCGGCACCCATGTGGTGTCATTCTTCCCCAAACTTACATTTGCGGACAAACTCATGTACGTTCGCCCGGCTTCAAGCCAACGACGAATAGAGGAGGAACAGACTATGCGCCGGGGATGGGGTGTTGTAGACCAAATCGATGACTTGGAAGATCGTCTTACTCAGGAGGAGAACGAGACTAAGGTAATGTCCCTTCCGGAGGCGCGTGCGGATTTTGTTTCGGGCCGTGTTCAAAAAGCGCTCTTAATCGGCGACGAGGGTCAGCTACAGTGGCCTAGTGAAAAGGGATTTGAGGCCTTTAGATACTGGTTCAACCTTTCTAGCTGAGACGGTTCCTATTCTTTGCTGAAAATCTCACTAATGCTCGTTTTACCTCCTATATCGAGTCGATTTGGATAGGTGATATATTCGCGTTTTCCCGTGGCGAGTTCGAAACGGCGAGCATACTGAACTAACTAGCAAGTAGGGAATTCTTCGCTTTTTGCAGCCCAGAGTTGCTAGGCCGGAAGCGTTTTAGACAGTTGTATTCAGTATTCGTGTCGATATTTGGCGCGAAAAGTCTTCGTCCTCCTAGAGATGTGCCCCGAGAATGCATGGCCAAGTACCTGCTTCAGCGCTGGCATCGACGTCCCAACCAAAGCAACGGCTGGTTCGACCTGGGAAGGGATCCAGAAGGTGGTCCCGTAATCCTTAAATTGCCCGGGTACGAAACGTGACATCCGGTATTGAAGCCCTGCTCAGATGATATGCGAGTCAGTAACCTCGAAATCCACATGACGATGGTTGGCTGGTGCAAGCTTACACGCCTCATCTGTCGGTACGTAAACCTTCTGTTGGTCCACGAAAACCCCTAACTTGTATGCCGAGGCTATACTGGCACTAGTTGGTGACTTCTATCAGCCTTGGAGGCGTTCTTTGACGAAAGATGCTGGACGAAGAGGGAATGGAGAAAAGACAAAAGCAAGGACTCACGCGGCACCAAGTGAGAACAGAACGACCGTGCCAAGCCTCTTGGTCACAGGCATCTGCAGCTTCCAGACCGTAGCCATGGGCAAGACAAGCAGCACGACGTCGAAGACCATGCTGACCGCGTACAGGGAAATGTGTGTCATGGCGTAGTACCGGTCGCTGCAGTGAAGCTGTCGCTCGAGCGGCCTCCAGCCGTACCAGATGGGATCGCACACGAAGGCGGGCAGCACAGAGTAGACGGCCACATAGATGCCTTGCAGTGCAAGTAGCGCCCAGATGACCCGCCTGAACAGGTGGTTGGTCTTGGCGAAGATGCGGCGGTAGAAGAGGAGCGTCGAGATGCGAATTGATGCGGACATGATAGGATACAGCCAGGACGATACCACGATTCCCTAATTAAGTAAAGTGGGCGTTACTTGCATATCTTGGAAGAGGCGAGGAAAGTAAGAGTTACCTTGAACCAAAGAGAGAACTCATCCAGAGTGATCTCCCACAGAGGCTTTCCAACGCCCGCATTGAGGTTCACGTAAACAGCCAGGACCGTCCAGCCGATATACAGAAGCTATCGCAAACAATGTCAGTGGTAATATCCGGAGAAGGAACGAGCGGTACAGAGGGACCCACGGTGGCTGGGATCATGGCGATATCGTCCAAGTCGATGTCGTGCTTCCTGCCCCTCACCCCCAAGCGGGTGAGAACAGTGACACAGGCGATAACGCATAATATGATACACACAGCGGTGACTGAGTATACTTTATGTATGTTGTTGATCCCGGTAGGTGGTGGTAGGAGGCCAGCGAGCGGGTCGCCGCTTCCACTATTCGTGGTGTTGTCATGAATATCCATGATGGGCGTCCAATAACAATTGCAGTGGTTTCCATGGAGGAAAGAAGAAACTGTTGAAACACTAGGCGTCCAATATCAATTCAATATGTATGGATGCCAGAATCACAAGAAGCGCCGGCACGAGCAGGGGGTAGCCGAATATCATCACTCAAGCTCAGGGCCCTCCAAGATTGTAGTCTCTTAAGTTTCTATCTCGATCAATGGCAAGGTTCCATAATTGGATCGAAAGGAGAGAAATAAATCTACCAATAGATCTGCCAATGGAGATCTTGACTCTGTCGGGTCAACCAACTGCATGACTGTTGGTTATTGTCAGACCATGTCGCCAAACCATACCCAATTTGCCGGTCCCAGGGGTTCCACTCATATCTGCTTTCGGCAAAAGCTGCGTTGACTGATACCACGCTGTTCCCGCCAGACGCAACCCTGCCCGATAAACAAAATATCACTGGTTGGTATTATGTAGCATTGGTTAGGTAGTTTACCGGAACAACCTCAATCTGGGAAAGACGCTCGCTATGCGTGTGCTCAGGGTGCGTGTAAGGCGTTTAAGTACTGCGACACATGTTACCAACCTATAAAGTTATCCATCCACTTTGCACTGCATGGCGCTTAATGTGCCACGCATGTCACAGTAATATGGATCACCCAACCCACTCATATTGGTGGTACCGGCGTCTAGGACGTTGATTCGGCCACATGGATTTATAGAAGAGACCAAACTCTGCTGCTAAACCTGTCACTTTCCATGCGGCCTATTCAACTCCAGCACGGTGGACTTGCGGGCCACGGCGATAGCAATGTTATCAAGGAGACGTATGTAGTTGGCTCTAGGATCCGGGCCTGACGGGCTCCTCGTGAGTGGAAACCCCGTACATGATACGGCGTCAGGTGGGTCAAGGTGCACACCGGTACGTGCGATGTCAGGGTAGAACAGGAGGGAAAAGAGTTTATATTGTCGCGGAATCTGAAAGTTCCAGGTGCATGCGATATAAATATCAAAAGCAATGAGTAATGAATCATTGACTGCCGTATTAAACATGAAGATAAGAGGGGCAAAGGGTAAAAAAGGAAGTCCAACCGAAACTCGAAACCAAAGCCTTCTCCCATCAAAATTGAGTCGAATGTGAGCTCCTCAACCCACGCGCACCGGCTGGTCGTAGTCATGACCTCCGTAAGCCATCATCTGGTCATTTCCATTCGAATATCCTCCTTTGGCTGCCCCCGGAGATGATTTGCTCCGGGACTTCCTCTTGGCCAAGAAGAATGCAAGAGCACCGACAAGAACGCAGGCGGCCACTGGACCGAGAACGGCCCCCACGATCCATATGCGAGAAGATTCTGTTGGGTTAGGAGCAGAACTTGGATCTGAAGCGGGAGGCGAGTGAGTGGGGTATGGAGTTGTCGTAGATTTGCTGGTCAAGCTGTTCACGGTGCTGGATGTCGTGATTGGGAGATACAACTTCGAGAAATCTCGCCATAAAGTGATTCCATCAAACTCCCCAGGTTCAATGCAATTAAACTGTGTAATGGCGTCTGTGGTAGTAATGTCAAAATCGTGGTAGATTTTAAATGTGATATAATCCCAAGAGCTGTATAAGAAGGCATTAATTAGAGCTCGGAGTCTGCATGAAGAAGAAGGATGGACGGGGTTCATACCAAGAGACCCATGCCGACCCGGTACCGTACGAGTACCATGCGTAGTGGCTGCTAGCCGAATAGAATTGAGTGGTACAACTGGACGAGTAACAGCAATCTGCGAACGTCTGGCCGCCTAATGTGGTAGTCACGAACTCGGTTCTACCGCTGGGGAGACAAACGCCCAACGAAACTTCACAAATCGTATCAGCTTGTGATTTCAAAGATAACACATGGCGTTTCAAGACATACCATTTATGTCACCAGACTTTCCACCATAGTAATAACCTACGATAGAAGTGGTGGATATCGTAGTTATACTTGGGTCCGAGGTGGCGAACTTCGTGAACTTCATGATTGATCTCGAAGAACTGGTGTTAGGCTGGGCTGTTCTGTCTACTCTGACAACAGTAATAACATGGATTGTCTGGCCGAGGTATTCAGAACAACAGAACAACACATGAATCGGCTTTCTCGTGTCGTTGCCGAAGGCGGGGAAGGACCAAGGCCATAGAATTTCACAGAGTGAGTTTTATGTCGCCTAGGTATGCAACATACGAGTGGTTAGCGGTAGATGTGCTCAAAAGTTGGAGGCGTGAGTAACTTGGGAATATAGGAGTGCATATCAGAGTTGAGCAGCAAATACTTTGCTAGATTTATGAGTCTACAATCGGGGTGCTTGCCGTGTTACCGCTCGCTTGAAATCAAAACATCGATCAGTGGCTGCTGATTGGATGATACAAAAGACCCTAGCTGAAATGGCTTGCACAGTAAGGGCTGTGTTTGTAAAGCACGGTAGAGTTCCTATCCTTGTCAAGACGTAAGACCACATGCAGGCGGACTGTGTGAGTGGCTTGCCTTCCCCTTTCGAGAGAAGTATTGCCGATCCCAACCTCTCGTCAATTGGCTGCCTTTCAAGTATTTCTCGTGTTGATATTGATTCAGACCCCCATTTCCGGGTACTATGTTTAGCTTTGGGGAAAGCCGAGCTGAAACGCCAAACGCCCGGCTGACATCCTGAAAGGGGTTGGTGATAAGCCCACTGCCAAGAGCCTCATTTAGCAAGGCACGCATTTTGCCTAGGTTGGGAAAGCGCTGGCTCAGTTGGCTAGACTACTGTGATAGGCGCCTCGAAAATTCCGAGGTGGCCAATTAATAGCAAGATGTCATGCGAGCTGGCTAACGCCCAGGCACAAGAACGACGGTGCTCCCAAAGGAGGTGATCCTCTATGATGGTATATCTAGTCCATAGGACCTGGTTGAAAGCGATTGATAGGTTACAATACTCGCCAACTAGAGCGAGACTCCTCATAAAAGTGTTAATGATGCGGTCTAGAGTTGCAGAGAGCCTTTAGGAGTCTGAGAACAGATAAACCTTGCCCCACCGCTGGCTAGGCTCAACGTTCACGATTCGACATGTTTGGGTTTGGATCTAATACGATGTTCGGTTCTTTTACTGTGTATGATAAGAAAGGCAGTGGTTCATTTTGTAACGTGTAGACTCCAGTAATACACAACACGAGAAGAATGTAAACCCATATCTCTCGCGTTTATATAGATATGATAGACTCCCCCAAATCACTTGACCCCACAGAAGCTGGGCAGTGCTAGTCATATGAGCCATGAGACACCCAGTCCCAGTCTCAAGAATCCTCCACCGGGGCCGACAAGACGTGCGGCTTCGAGAGCCTGCGACCCTCCCCGTCACTCACCCGCTCCAGTCCGGGGCAGACCACAACACCGCCGCCCTGCCTACCTCCCGACCGGCCTTCGTAGTTGAACCGGTACTCGGCGCGCTGCGAGAACAAGAGGTAGCCGAACCGCGCGCACTCGACCAGCACCTGGCACAAATGAGTCTCCTGCTGGGCGCTGCCGCGCGCCACAAACACGCCCAGGAAACCCTTAAGCTCCCGGGCGAGCTGCTGGGCCTGCTGCGCAGCCGCCCCGCCATCGTCTTCTGGGAGCCGCAGCGGCGTCCGCTCGCTCCGTTGGGAATGCAGCAGAAAGGCGGACAGCTGGCGCCACTTGGTCATGGCTATGGACACGGCTAGATGCAGAAAAGAGGTTAGAATAAGATTAGAGTTATAGTTGCGGCAAAAGCAAGCGGACGAGAATGGTTTAGTTAGGGGCAGAGTTTGGACAAACCTTCGGCATTTCCCCGATGACGTTCCGTGGCCGGCACGCTGTGCGCGAACATTGCAACCGACGGCGGTAGCATCGAGACCGGAGCCGTCCCGGATCCCACGGATAGCGTGGAGCTCTGCAGGGCTACGCGCGTGATGACGTGCTGGAGAGCGGCCGATCTGGTCCTCGCGTCGACCGCGAGCCGCGCAACGTCGTCCGGGCCCCGCTGGCCCTGGGGCTCCGAGGGGAGCCCCAGCGCGACCAGGGCCTGGGCCAGCGACTTGGGGCTCTGCTGCACGGGCTGCAGGTGGTAGTTGTTCTCGACGTGCTGCCGGACCAGGGTGTCGAGGGACCGGAGGCCCGAGACGATCTCGTTGTCCGGGGTGGGGCTCAGCAGGAACTGGCTGAGTCGCACGTCGTCTTCGCCGTCGTGGCGCGCCGCGATGGGCTGGGAGGAAAGATGATCGCATTCCTTGCCGGGGACGTAGGGGACCTGCACGTGGTCGGGCTCGGGCTGGGGGGCTCGACGTTGTCGGCGTTGCTTCCGTCTTCGGAAGAAGAGGATGGCTGCCAGGCCCCCAAGGAGTAGGCCGCCGAGCACGCAGCCTATTGCGATACCTGCCACACCCCCGTCGCTAAGACCGGAACTCTTTGGTTGGTCCGCCCCTTGTGAGCCTGTACTGTTTGAACTGCTTGGGGTCCCGTCGGGTGATGTAGTAGGAGCATTTTGTGCTGTAGATGACGTATTGGAAGGGGAAGGGGTGATGCTTGTGGATGTAGGCTTGCCGTATTCTCGGAGGAAACTGTTCAAGGAGTCCCTGTCCGCGAAACCAGCCCAGCCCTTTTGGTTTGGAGGACAGCGAAACGAGGGATCCGTGTTGCATGCTGTATCGCAGCACCCGATATAACGCGCTGAGCCATCATTGTTCGCAGCGGGTTGAGGCTCGCGTTTGCAATTCCTCCACGTCCGGTCAGCTGCCTGCACCTGCGTATTAACGCAACGAGGCTGCGGTTGCAACCCGTCGACCTTGTTGTAGGTTGCGTCGAGTATCTCGTTCTGTTTGCAACCGTATTCAGACTTATCGGTGAAGGCTGGAGTGGACTTGCAACACCCAACGAAACTTCTGAAGTTGTCGTCCCTGGCGTTGTTGCAAATTTGAAAGGCGCTCCCATCGACGCATCCGAGCCCGCTGTCCACCTTCGCTTCGGTGCAATTGGCCATTTGGATAGTCGTCGATATTGATCCTTTGTGAAATCGGCGGGTAATAGATGTTGAGTTGGGTAAGAGAGCAGAAGATGGTCACAATAACACTTGAAAATGTACTCGGTTAGACAAGAATCCATTATCCTTTTGCGTTTGCGTTTCCTTGGCGGTAATGAGATGCTCGTTGAATAACAGTCGGCAGACTGCTCAGCTGCAATGCTTACGCTCGGCATGGGTTTGCAGTACTATTTTCCCTCGACACAACTCAACGCCCCATCAGCCGCCACCTGACAAGAAGTACACAGTGCGGTGCACCCAACATTTGGAGCAGCCCGTTGATAGCGGGACTAAATCTAACGGAAGCGACTACTCCGCGGCGGTGGCACAAGAAAAGGTAGGATCGGGGGGGCCTAGCCGCGGTGTCCATTGGGAACAAGGTCCCCCCATGAGCTATCTTTAGTAAAAGCAAACCGTGCCGCCCCATGGGGAAAGGAACGACGTCCGCTGTTCACTAACTGATATGGTGATAATGGACTAGCGTTGGGGTGTCTCGGCTCTATGCAATAATCTCCCCTGTCATCCGCTAGTGCAACAAGCACACATCCTCTTTTTTGCACTTTTGCTGTGGCGTATGTAGGTTTCAGCTCCGGCGTAGCCTGCAGGACCGAGATCAGGCTGAGCCAGCCTGATTGCGAAAAAGAGGAAAAACCGGAAATGCAAGAAACGAGCGCTTTTATTTCCGCAGATGGAATACCCATTTCCAGTGTGGTTGGTCCAGGGAGCTATTGCTCCAAGACCCTGCCACCTCCCAAGTTCAGGGAGCCCAAAGAAGTCAGGAGATGATCTGCACTGCAATCCAGACATGCACACATACTTGATCTGTCCCTGTCTGGCCAGCCTGGTGCCGACGGTTTGCCCCGTTTACTCAGAAGAAGGATAGGGGCAAAATACGACCAAACAGCCATGTACCAGAGCATAGAAACGTAGCCTGATTGAGACGGTAGAGAGTGTCACGAGTATTTTGAGTGGTTCTACAAGTATTTACATTATCACACATGTGCTATGCCAAGTTGCTTAAAACTGGACTTTGGTACCTTCCTCATTCCAGGTCACTTTGATCGGCTCATGGTTGCGAGAAAACTTGCGCCCCCCAAACCACAGCTCGAACCGCAAGTCCGCCGGGGCCACGATGGCGTGCACGTCAAACGTGCAGACGAAGTACTTCTTCCCCTTGACGAACAAGAACCGCTTGGCCTTCCGCTTAGTGGCTAGCTCGTTGTCGTCCACGTTGGTCAGGTTGTTGCGGACCGTGCAGAGCAAACGTGCGGACCCTGAAGGATAAAATTGGTCAGAGAAAACGCTGGGGATTCTCTAGCAGGGAGCTGCTGCGTACGTACCGTTTCGAATGCTAGTGGGCAGAAAGTCGGAGTCGACGTCAGACGTGTAGATGTCGAGGTCCCAGCACCTCGCGGCTCCGGGGTCGACTTTTCTCGAAAATGTCGAGGTGATGGGCTTACTGGTATCAACATCATCCCCCTATGTCCCAGTTAGAAGTCGGAGAAGAAAAAAAGGAGTCTGGGCGGTGGTGGGAAGTCAACCTTTTTGATCAACCAATCAATCATCCCCATGGCATATTTCTCCCCGTCCATGGGATCCGTCACCACGTTCTCGTTGAGATGGATGTTCGGATCATACCGGGCCTTGCACACAACGCCGTAGCTGGCGCGAGCGATCCTGGACACAATCACGGGCACGGAGCCCGACTCCAACCTCTGCATCCGGTCGAGGAGGAGTCCCTTGACAACGACCAGCTGGGGCTCCATGGCCTGCAGGATCTTGACGTTCCGGGCATACGGGTGAGGTTTCGATACCAGAAACTCCTGCAAGCGATCTCGCACGTATCTGGAGCTCCCCAGTCCTCCCGATAGGATCATATAGCTCTACCCTTGAAGTTTAGTTGCTAGATTTCGAGTTACATTTTGGTTGCCTTGACTTACAATCGGCTGAGTAATCTTATTCGCCTTCAGCCACTCCAGCTGCTCGACTATCTTTTCGATGATGCGATCAATGTGCGGGTCAAAGAGGGATTGTATCTCTTCCCTGTTGTTGCAAGTCAGTCGGGCGGAGTCGTGAGTGACCAGAGAATGAGGATAGGGCTTCAGTACCAATTGAGCACCACCTTCCCCGACTCGATTCGAGCGGCCTCATGGTTGAAGTCGAATGGCACACCATCCAGCGGGAGCTTGTAAGTCGAAGACTTGTACACATTCTCACCGAACTTGTATTTGGTGATTCTGAACCGTTCACTAGATGTTCAAGATTAGCTTGCATGTACATGGCAAGAATCCGTAGAAAGACCCTTACCTCTTCACCAGCCTTTCGGCACAGTCCCGAGGGAGGATGTCGACAAGATCGGGAAACTGGCTGAAGCGGCTGTTGACGAGCGACACAAAGGCCTGGTCGATAAGACTTGCCCCAATGCCGATGCCGTCTACCTGGCTAATCTGAGACAGCAATGGGAAAGGCTCCCGCTCCTCGACGACACGCATCAAGGCAAAGTCTGTCGTCCCACCGCCCGCATCGATGGAGAGAAAGACGTCGCCTTTGCGGAAGTTGACGGTGGTGCCTTTGATGGTGCCAACGGCCGCGGCTTCGGACTCGGTGAGCTCCACCGTGGCCGAATGCCGGTTTCCCTCGACCCCGAAGCCGGCCTTTCGAATAGCTTCCTTGAAGGTGTTGATCGTCTGCTGCGACCGCCAAGTCGTCGGCGCGCTGAAGACGAACTCGACGGCCAGGGTCTCCCACCCGACATGGCTGATGCCCGTGTGCAGCTCGACGGTGTACTTGACGTGGGCATACACCTGACGAAGGAAGTCGCTCACCAGCTTCTGTGCCTCTCGTACCGAGCGGGGCGCTTGACTGATGCCGACCTGGTGCGCGGCATCGAGTGTGGGTTTGTCGAGGAAGATTTTGAAAAACTCCCACCTCTCTTTTTCGTCGTTCCAGTCGTCCTCTTCGCAGAGCGGGCCCCAGGAGGACAGGGACTTGTCTGTGTTGTACACCAGCGCGGTGTGTACCTTTTGCTCGTTCCGGGTCGCGACGCCGGGCCAGTCGTGGATGACTTGGATGGGCGACTGGAGCGCGTGGTTCTTTTGAGGGCGTGCCCAAGAAACACCTATTAGATGACGGTTAGGCGGGTTTCCATTTTCTGGTTGAGACGACATACCTGTGTAGGTTGTTCCCAAGTCAATTGCCACGATGATATCTGGCCGGTTCTCATCCATACTTTCACATACTTTACCGTGCACCGAAGGATATGAGTGAGACGATGGGTAGCGAGGTCATGTAGTACACTCCATACCAGGGTAAAGGGCTGGAAGAACTCACGCCAACTTCTTCAGGAAGTTACACGGGAAGTCAAGTTGACCATCAAGCGAGAAACATGGCAATGCCCACTCTCAAACAGGCCTTGACAGCCCGCCAAGGGTACGGATGCAACGAAATTAGACTTGAGCAGGCTGTGGTCTTGGCAAGAATTCAGCTGATCGCCGGTGGCTGAAAGAAATGTCGTATTTCCCAAGGCTGCGAATCCTGGCGAATTGCATGTAAGCCACATTGGTGTAACTACACTTTGGCGGCGACTATTGGCGCGATAACAAAGAAAGACTCAGTACAGTGCGAGGTACCCCATGGGCCACCAGTCAGCCCCCGCCGGGGTATGCCCGCGATCGACTTCCTAGCGCAACACAGCCGGAGATGACCAACGAAAGAAGTAGGGCTTCCTCATAAGTCAATACTGAGGGGACGCTCGCGGGGTAACGTGTGCCACCGATTGCCAATCTCATCGAAAACTCCCTTCCAGCTGCCACCATTCGACAATATGGAGGCGAGACGTCAATTTCAGAATGCGGAGCTATTGAAGTTACTGGTGCGAGGAAACAGGAGAGGAGCTTCAGGTAAGGAAGTCATATTTTATGTGGTCAGATGAGCCCCAGCTTACTCCCTCGACAGAGACGCGACTGGCAGAACCATCGGTAGCGACCTGCCCCCCAGCCCCAGAAATCGACGCTGGCTCCTTGCAGTTTTCTGGATTCGGCCCTGTGCCCAGCTTGGACCTAAAGCCCATGCCAATGGCTACCGATGCAATCATGGACGCCAACTTGTGTTCATGCTCAGTCGCTCCTCCGCCGTACCAGCTCCACACTTCGCCGCTGCCCCCGGATGAGCCTCCTACAAACCGCCCACAGTCTTCTTCTTTCGTCGCCGACGGCCTAAGATACTCGGCACTCCAGATCAACTCCCGTTTTTCCGACGCGAGTCTGCCGATATACGAGACCTACTGTGACCCCCCGCCGTCGCCCCCGAGCGGCAACGGGCTCGCCCCCGAGCAGCTCCGCAATGGGCTCAAGGCTCTCTTTCAGGGTTTCACGCCACTGGCCCCGCGCACGAGGCCTGCGTCAAGGGCGACAACGGTTTCGGCAGTCTCTCTACCGAATCGTGACTCAGTCATGGGGCCGGGACAGGAAGAGAAACGTCGCTCGGCGGCTTCAGAACTTCCGGACCGCGCCGACACCGACTCCGGAGGGCAACTGCGAAGTCACTCTTCTCCTTATATTGCTGGGGCCACGATGCGTATTCGGGACCGGGCTATCAGTGAACTCTACGATCACAAACAGGACACTCAGGTAGGCTTCCAGATAGCCTCTCACCAAAAGTCTCTCATTGTACTATTCATGACTGATCTGAATCACGATGAAGTATACCTCAAAACAGACGTTCAACGCCTCGCTGGCGGAGCTTGATGGTACGGTCCCAGTATCCGCACCTGCTGAACTCGATACCACGGAGCCACAACATCCAGTCGCCGAGCTCGATGCGGGAACGGGTGATCCTTTGGTATCAGACAAGCCAGAAACGCAGACCGGGTCAACACCAGAGACGGAAGATAACACCAAAAAATTAGTCGCCGAGACAGAGGCAACGACCATGGTCGCGAACACACCTAGCTCAGACTCCACGACGGAAGGAAAGGAGACGACGTCAAGTTCTTTGGTCGCAGAGACAGGTCAGACGGGGCTGTTCAAAGACCGAGTAGCTCAGGTCGAGTGGCTTAGGAGGTCAACTATTTTGCAGCCTTGAGTTTTCTTGCTTGATTGAATATACAAGATGCCATCCCATATTGTTATGTCACCCAACTCGGCAAAAGTATGGCCTAACTGCGGACAATGTGCATGATTTCGAGGTATCTGTTTCGGTATCCCCTGTGAAGCAACTGGAGCCTGACCTTCTAGGTTACTACCCGCCCCGTTAGGTCGTCCTGTCGGATTGCAGCATCACGAACGCCCACGCCAAGGAAAACGATGATCTATTATGGGCACTGAAGGGCGGAGGTCCCAACTTTGGCGTGGTGACCCGGTTCGACCCGTATAACGTGCCCGCCCAGAACATCTGGCTCCGGCTTACCATCCACGCCGTGGACCAGGTAGAAGCCTGTATCGACGCCTTCGCCGCGTGGCAGAAGAGCGACTCCGGCGCCACCGACGATGGGACACGGTCCTCATGGGCATCGGCCTGGAGAGCATCGTCCTAGGCCTCATTTACGCGGTAGACGGGTCGGCCGCCGGCACGCCGCGTCCTGCGGGCTTCGCCCCGTTCTACAACCTGTCGATCCTGCAGACACTGGCAAACGGGGTCGAGACCACCCTGTCGGCCCTGATGGACCAGATGGACGCCGCCACGACAAGCACGGCCCCGTGGCACGATTACCGCGCCGCCAGCTCCCGCATCAATGCGCAGCTGTACAAGGACGTCTATGCTTTCTAGCGCCCAAGCGCCCTGACTATCCGCGAAGCCACGGGGACTAAGCAGATGTTCGTGCTGCAGCCGGTGCCCAAGAGCGTTGCGGAGGCGTGGGCGGCTAAGGGAGGGAGCGCGATGGGGATTCCAGAGGAGGGTCATCAATGCAAGTTTTCTCATTCTCCTAGTATTTGTCACTCGCAACTACTTGTTCTAACTTGGATCCTTCTCTCCCTCCCTCTTGTTTGCGCCGATGGAATACCCCTGAACTATAAGACCCATCAGCAATGGTGTAATATGCTAATCCCAACCCACAAACAGGGGGGACCACCCTGTTAGACTGGACCGACCCGGCCCGCGACGACCAAGTCCGCGCCGTGTCCATCGAGACGACGAGGCGGTGGGAGAAGCTGGGCCGCCAACGCGGGCTGTACTTGCCGTTCCTGTACAGGGACGACTGCTCCCGGGACCAGAACCCGCTGGCGAGCTATGGGAAGAACCTCGCCAAGCTCCGGCAAATCGCCCTCGAGTATGACAAATCGCAGTTCTTCCAGGGGCTGCAGAACGGCGGGTTCCTGTCGTCGAAAGCTTGACTGATGAGTAGAGGAGATCGTATGGCCATTTGCTTGAAAATAAATATGAGAAGATGACATGGGATGTCTGCGAGGATAATGGAATGGTGAAAGTAAATGAAACGTAAATGTAACATTTGGAAAGAACACGATACAGTCTGGTCACTAGTTATTATGAGATATAGCAAGCGCGAAATATAAGCAGAAATCAAATTTTCGATAAGAATCTCATGCCACGGGCCACGAACGACCCAGCACACTCCAATTAGGTTTGCCAGTAGCTGCCATTACTAAACCACGACACGCGCTGGTGGATGGTCTACCCGTACAGCTCCGACCCGTCCGCCATGGGCCGGTCGGAAACGGTCTGGAGAGGGGAGTTGACGACTCGAGCCGGCGCACCCTAGCAGCGCCACGAAGTGATCTCCTTGTAGTACTCGACGGTGCGGGGGTCGCTGGGCAGGGAGACCGATAGGTCGAAGTTGTACGAGGAGCTGAGGCCGCGGTCGTCGCCCTTGTTGTTGCAGCCCTTGTACCTGATGATGACAGACGTCAATGGGTCAGCAACATGGAAACCCAAGAAAGAAATAGCGATGTGGGTGAGGAGGCGGGCAGAGAAAAAGGGGGCAACATACTTGTAGAACTGGTAGTTGCCTCCAGTGTTGGTGGACAGCGAGACGATCTTGTCGTTATAAGCATCGCTGATCTCGGTCGAGTTACCCGAGTTGAAGTCGAAGTACGAAACTGGACACATCACAAGTTAGACACGAGTTTCCCTTTCTCCTTGAAGGAGATACGTTAGGGGACGTAAACGTACCGCATTTCCCGGGCGCGGCCCCAAAGACGAGACAATCCCCACGGAACCCGTTCTCCGTGCACTGCAGCACGAAGACGTACTCGGGGGTGGTAGCGGGACGGCTGGGGTCCGGCTCCTGCTCGGCGCGTCGAGAGGCGGCCTGCTGGGTGTCGCTCTTGGCCAGGACCCGGGCCGAGGCCTTGAAGGGCTCGTAGGCGGCCGAGTTCACGACGCTCTCGTCGAGCTCGAGGGTCTGGCCGTCCGCGGCGAGGATGTTGGCGACGGTGCGGGCCTGGTTGGGGCTACTGGCCTGGTCGCGCTTCAGGAGCGGGGAGGAGGGGAGGCTGAGGGCGGCGGCGCTCGAGGCGAGGGAGAGGATGGAGAGGAGCTGCATGGTGGCGGTGGGTTTGGGTGGATTAAGAGTAAGAAGGTGTGGTGGAAGTTTTATTAGCAGTAGGAGGGTTGTAGTGATTAGAATATTGCTGTTGAGGAATCACAACCAATTTCAACGGGTGGTGATGAAGCTACTTATACACCATCCTTTAGCACTGTCGAATAGAAGGACATTCTTCCTTTCTCGTATTGCTACCGGAATGTCGCCAAGAGCATATCGTATGACAGTTCATCCTTGTTGTCAACGACGCCGGGATCTGGCTGACAGAAACGAGGCGCGGTCGCGACTTAAGGTTTTGAGTTTAATTATAATGTGCACGTCCACATTCTTTCTCTATTATACTTCCCTATACCAAGCATCTTAGACAAGAACCAATTAAACCTACCCAAGACGGCCTATAGTCATATACGACGTCGTATAGTAGGTTAAAGTCCTAGAGGCCCAGACCGCCCACACTTTCCAGGTAGTGGTATGTGGGGTCTAGACGGTAGAGGCCAGTCGGCTCATCTGATGGGTCGCTGTCGGCTGGTCGGATGATGTCCAGGGACTAGTCGTGTTTTGTACAGAGATCAGGCCAGAGTCGAACCGAGGCACTAGTCCCTTTGTCCAGGGTGACATTCTTCGAGCGGTCCATTCATATGCATCAATTGATACGATGGCGCGTTCAGGAATATGCATATGCATTCGTACAACATGCACCCAAGTACCTGGTTTAATTTTTTGCATCGTCTTGGTGCACGCCTTGGATGGGATAAATCAGACAAACAAAGAATATGATAAAGATACGGTACAAGAACGGTCACCTGGTAGAGTGTCGGAGCTTGCTCGTGTCGTAGGATGCCATGGAGGTCAAAACTATTGATGTGGTAGGGGTTGGCTGGTTGCTTTTGAGCGCCATTGAATTATGAAGCGGTCACTCCAGCCGAGTGGACAGACCCACACAACGGAAGGTAATTCAGCGGAGCGTCCGGGGCCCAGAAGACTACATGACATCCCCAGAATCCCAGATTAATGGGCTCATGAGCGCCGACCCGAGATCTTGGGCTGCTCAGTGAATAATCGGACGGCTTTTGCGTGGCAAGTGGCGATGCGGCCGAGACGGTTTCCCAGATGCTCGATTAATCACAGCTCAATCATGTGGTAATCATGCTGGTGGGGAATTGCGAGTGCGCTGCTACCCGCTACTGAACTCGTAGCATACCTAACTTGCCCCTCCAGGGGGGTTGAAGGGTGCGTTAATTACCGCGCTTTTTCCTAACCCCGCCTTGGTTGTTTACTACAAGTCAGATAACACCTGCCCCTGGTAAAGGACAACGCATACCCAGCCGTACACTATTACACAATCTACTGGTTTCATAAGCAAAGAGTACACATGAATTAGATAAGTCATCTTGATCTAGACGGAGTTACAACATAGAAGGTACGGCCTTCTATTATAGGTTCAATTTTGCAATACTTTAAGGAGGGACTGAAATCAATTCTTGTAGTTGACGCCCACGGCTATTGTCAGGTAGCAATTCAGTTGGTCATAGCTTGTTTACATGCATCATCCACCCCTCAGTCATCGTCTACAAAACCTTTTAGGAATCGCGCCCTTTCACTGTTGGTATAGTCGCTTGGGATAAGAGACTCGCCATGAGGAATACTTAGGGTTACTACTTGCACAGAATAAAGATCCTTCGTTAGACTATGGTACAATGCAATCAAGTCTGACCGGCGAGGAATGTTTAATAATATTAGAAACTAACGAAAAGCGCCTCGCTGAGTAAGTAATGCAACCATATCGTGGTGGTGTCCATGTGTAGCAATAGAAAGAGGCGACCATCCGTGATTCGTAATGTTAACGTCGGCGCCTTTATCGATTAGGAATATAGCCGCACCGAGACGGGCCATATCTAGAGCGACTTGGAGCGGTGACCATCCGAATTGATTGGTACTGTCTACATCGGCGCCCATGTCGATGAGAAAGCTCGCCAGTTCCACATGGCCTATACCTGCCGCGAATGCTAAGGGTGAACATCCCATTCTCTTCAGTAATCTGAAGACGAATTCTTCCCCATCAGGGTATGTGCTCTCATCCCCAGCTTTACCTGAATGTGACATCCCAAAATCGCACCAGACCTTTGTGAAATAAGCCAAGACGGATTGGTACTCAGATGCCCGTAGTGACAGGATTTGAGGAGACAGACTCTTGGTCTGCATGCTGATTTGGCGTTTTATCAGTGCCTTGGCGGCATCTGTACGGTCCAGGTTAAGTGCAGCAAAAAGCGGTGTCCCGTATCTCTCTTGCTCCCTCGCTAGGCATGAATGACCCACAGGGTAAACATTAATCAAAGCATCTAAGCCATTACTGGCTAGGATATAAAGGATGCTGACGTTTGGCGTATACCGATTGTCTTTTTCAGAAAAAGCGTTGCGATAAGTGACCCATTTCTCAAAAGGGAATGTAGCGAGAAACTGTCCTTGGCTATACCCGTGAGCCTCTGCCATGTTGGCATGAAATAGGATGTTGTGGACAGCATATCTGAGGAAAGGGGCAGAGGTTTGAAAATAGCGCTCTAACATGGAAGTCGGTGATAGGTTTCCTGTCCAGGGATACGCGATATGATTGCTCTCCATGTAGGTTAGACATGCCTGCTTTAGTGCTTGATGACTCTGGCCTGCGAGGTTTACTAGGCCATGTGGCCAGATCTCGGCAAGTCCGTAGTCTTTAAGCAGAAAGTCCCGCACAGACTCGTGGATGAACTGGATCGTGGGAGGTGTTGACTTCGTCAGCTCGGTAAGCCCTTTAGACTTGTCCAGTGTAAATTTTGTAAAATCGTCATTTGTTATCTTATCCGAATGACACTGGGCCAGGCTTTCAGGATCCATCCCGGAAATGATAGCAAAGTATAATTCCTTCGGCGTAAGAGGTCTTTTCGCAAAGAGAACCCACTGTATACAGAGTAGGAGACTGGGTGCATCACTCTCATCGCGAGTTAGCATGTCGCGGAATAGCTCATTCAGGTCTCCTGGTATTTGGCGAAGCCGTTCCTGAAGCTTGTGCTTGCCACCAGCATCAAACGTCTTGTTCAGAATTGGGACCACCAAAACGACCCACATGAACACACCTGATGCCTTTTTTATGAGCTCGGCCCGGATTGTTGCGGAGAGATCCTCATCGTCAATACGCAGAGTATGGTCGATGTAACGACAAATGTCTTCGTCATGCTCTTGGCTCTCCTCGAGGACTATGCTGTGGCCCCCTTTTGGAACAGAGATGTGCGGGTAGTGCCTACTCGAAAAGCAGACACGAAGTTGAGTTTGCACATGGCAAAGGTCGCTCAAGTGTGTGATCATATCCCGGATCTCCTGCTCCTGACATTCGTCTAGGGCATCGATGAAACAAGCGACGGGAATGTCGCCAAGTGCCTCGAAAGCAAGCTCAAGGAGCATCTTGAGTGATTCAATGCCCCACTGATGCCCCGTTGGAAACTCGTCCAAGACATCCTGCAATAGGGGCCTCTCTTCGAGAAGCTGGGCTGACAAGGACCGGTAAAGACCAAGTGTGGATCTTTTCAATACATCGCCAGCGCGTGCATTGAAAAAGAAAGAGAGGATGACGCCAAAGCGTTTGGTTTGACCAGCCCGACTAAGCAAGAACTTCATGAGGGTTGACTTTCCAGCGCCTGGTTTCCCCTTGATCCAGAAGAAGCCTCCATAGCTACCGTGCTTGTGCTCATGATTGCCTTCTGACCATGCAAGATATTTGGAGGTCTTGAGGAACCATTCACACGTCTCGGCATGTGCTCTCTTCACGTTCCAACGCCGATCTTCCATATCAGCAAAGTGGAGCGATTTGAGATGATCTTCCCGTCTTTTTTGCGAAAGCAATGCAGGCGGATGCCTTTGTCCCCCCTCAGGGCCATCTTGTGCAAATGTAGTGTTGATGAAAAGATCTCGACCGGCGGCATAATTGTCTTGCCCATGGATTAGGGCGCCTTGACCTGAAAGGGCATTTGACATCTGGCTTCAGCAAGGGGGGTCGGGTATCGTCGTTCGTGTATGCCACAGGCGGCAAGGCTCGATAGCTTTCGCTTCCTAGGTGTCAATTGTCAGACTAGGGCAATTGATCTGTGAGGTACTGTACTGTACGAACGTTACGCGACGGTACACAATACATACCCTGTGAAAGCCACATGTAGCGACTGTCCACCTAGAGGAAAGTGAGCACGTCGCGGTTGGTTCAAACTCCCAGTAGAGGTCGATGGTAGCCGGATTGTTGTGGTGAAGAATGGCTTTTTTTCCTCAGGTTGACCGATTGAAATCAGGCTGTCAGCTCACGTGAAGCTCCTGGCTGGCGCCAACGCAATGCACTCCCTGGTCGCTGCTCTGCAGCTGGGGGCGCAGTCGGATGGAGCGCAGCTCGCCCGACAATGGACAGTGGTCGAAAGTGCAATTAGCCTAGTGCTGAGTGGAGCCTGAAAAAAGAACTGATTCAGAGAAATTGCTGCCAAAAGAAAACAAATGTGTTTTCCATGTCGGCTGGGGGCCAAACTGGGCGTCACAGGAAAAGCAATATGCCTAACGCTTGGCAAGGTGAACTTGCAGAATCAGGCAACAAGTGGCCAGCCATAGGGGTTTCTGCCTTGCCGTTTTGGCATTTATGTAGCAGGGCGCACATCCTGTTTCAGGCGAAATATTAAATCCCACTGCGTGTCGTGTTTTTCGTCTTCTCTTCTTTTCCGTAAAGATAAACGCATGCATCCATACGACACTATTCCACGTGGCGGTTACATAGAACAACTAAGATACATTCTCAACGGCACTACACAATAACCGTGGTCCAAATCCAGCTCGAAATGCCATCCTACAAAGATTATACGGTAGCTATAGTCTGTGCCATTGACTTCGAGATGAGTGCCGTCCGCTACATGCTTGATAAGGAGCACGACAGCTTGCCCACCCAGGAAGGCGACTCCAACTTGTACGTCCTAGGCGAGCTTAGCGGCCACCACGTCGCGCTAGCCTGGCTCCCCGGTACCCAGGGTAAAGGGGCGGCAGCTGTGGTCGCCACCAATCTGGCCCGTACCTTCCCGTCCATCAAATGGCGCTTCATGGTAGGTATTGGCGGCGGGGTGCCGCATGGGAATAAGCGAGACATCCGTTTGGGTGACGTAGTCGTGGGCATGCCCGAGGGGCCTTACGGCGGCGTCGTGCAGTACGACCTGGGAAGAGACAAGGACCGAAATATAGATGGCATCACCGACTTTAAGAGGAAGGGCTACCTGGCATTGCCGCCGTCGCTGCTGAGGAGTGCCGTCGAGAAGATGCGCTCCGACCACTACGCCCGCGGCAATCAAGCCGAGGAGATCATCGCTGCAATGCTGCAGAAGTGGCCCCGTCTGAGGGCGGTTTATGCCCGGCCTTCGACCGATACCGACATCCTTTTGAAAGGGGTCAAGAAGTGGTTCCCCGAGAGTTGAACAGAATGTTGCACCCACCATCCTTAATTCATGAGATAAAGTGGTTGTAATATGCCAATGATGATATCAGTTCGTCCATAGCAGTACTCGGCTCATGCATTCTCTCTGTCTAACCATTGGCTATATGTAATAAGATTACTATACTAGATATTTATATCAACTGAAAACTTAGTCTTTACAGAAAACCCGCTTATTCGCCATATTAGTTACTTGCGCAGCTGATATAACCTAGCCCATTAGTTTGTCCTATTTACTCTCGGGTTTAGTATAGGTTCGCAGTTGCACTTAAGTGAGAGGACACTTTTCAAGTGCAGGCTAATCTAAGCCCACATTTCAATCTATATTACCAGAGGGTTACTTCTATATATTTAAATGGTAGGACGTTTTCTCTCACCCAATATCCCCAGCTGCTCTTAACATCGCGCTTATATAAGCACCTAGAGTATCCGCAGTTGTCTTCATGAAAACCCGACCTTCCTTTTGAAAGCAACTTTAGTCTAAAAGCAAGCGACTTCTCCAGACGAAAACCAGATAATACCCCGCGCTTTCTAAGTTGATAAAAGGCTAGAAACCACCGCCACAGCGCACGATCTGGCATCGCATCATCCATCCTGATCTTAGCTCCATGGTCCACGAGTAGCTCAAATGTTTTAGTGTCACCAAGGTCAGCTGCTTCAGATAGGGCTGTTCTGCCATCGTATCGTCTACAATGTGTAGAGGCACCATGGCGGAGAAGCTGGGAAACCATCTGAAGCTTCTTAGTTCTGAATGCTGGGAGCTTGTCGCGGATGTAATCATCTGCTTCATCCCAGTACCAGCGATCATCCAGCTTAAAGGCTGTCGGCCTTACGGCTTCAATCAATGCTGTTGTGTCTTGCGGGCCAATTAAGTTGATATCGGCGCCTTGGTGAACCAGGAACTGACCCACATCCCAATCTCCATACGTCATCGCCAAAATCAGCACCGAGCACCCGCGCCAGTTGATTGTATTGACATTGGCTCCGTTCTCAAGCAAGATTTGAGCCACCGAAATATGGCCCATCCGTAGTGCTTCAGTCAACTCGTGATTTCCAATGGATCGAGGCTGAGAGAAACGACCAATCTTGCTTCGCTCAAGGCAGACCTCGACACAACGGCCGAAGGTTATGGCCGTGAAAAAGGTCGTCAACCTCCCCAGGTATCCCAATACGGAAAGGTCTAGTTCGCGATCTAGTTGCTTGATGGGGTTGTACGGTTCAGGCTCGGTTGGCTTGAGGGGGTCGTAGGGCTCAGATATCATGCTAGCTTGCGTATAATGTTCAAGACATTTGCCTTTAAGTGGTCGTAACAAGACATGCCGTCGATCAGTCGTTCTCATTGGGCGTTTCTTCTCATCATACTTATCAAGAAGCATGGAAAGTATCTTTTCGCCGCTCTCTGCATCTTCGCTTGTTATTGCCTCACGGAAAGCATTGCAGTCTCCGTACATCGACTCGGGATCGGCTCCGCTGCCGAGTAATATCTCTGCAATTGAATTATGACCACTTCGTGCTGCCATGACCAGCGCAGGACATTGGAATGTAGTTTTCTGGCTCAGCCGAACCCCTGGGCGTCTTTTGAGAAACATGAGTGCAAGAGATTCCCTATAAAACCAGCATGCAAACAGGAATTCCGAAGATGTAACCACGGAGAACCATGTAGGGTCCCTTAGGTGCTGTAGGAGAAGATCGATTATAATTATCAAAGGTGGGGGTGAGTCGAGCTTACTATTAACTCTGAAGTACTCGTATGTATCTGAGTATCCATTGTACACAAGACTGAGAGCTAAATGAAGTGCCGAGTTGTAATACTCGCTCCACTTCTCCGGATCAGAACCCTGCGGAGGGAGGCGATTTGGTGTCAAGGCCACTACGGTGCCGCTGTGGAGAAGCAACCTGACGATGTCCACATCGCGATTCGTTATTGCAATCATCAATGGTGAATATCCTCTTTCATCCTTAACATCCCGGTAACGTTTCCGGAATGCAAGGGCTCTGATTAAAGTAGGCTTTCGGAGTAGATTCTCAACCCAGGGCGCAATTCCCCAATGGGTGGCAGCGTGGAGTGCATTCGGCAGGGTTTCCGGAGTTCCGGTGTCCTGCGGGCATCTCCACCGTGACCACTGTTGCTGGACAATCGTCATATCTTTGAAGAAAGGACGTGATAGTTCACGAGTCGTGTCTTCAGCCCTGCAAGCCTTGATGTGATGTAGCCACTGTTCGACAGCGTACTGTCGCAAAGCGTCGTCCTTTTCGTTTCTCTCAAGCAATGCTAGGCACACTCGTGTAATCATGCGATAGCCAATATAAATATGAGTTCGGTCGGAGACAAGATTCGACAGCACGATCTCGGGGGGTATAACTAGGAACTCCTTCGCTGATGCGTGAACAAGCCTGGCTGTTTGTTTTTGATTGTCTATCACTAAGAGATGTTTGCAGTAAGACAGGAAGTCTGTAAGGTCTTCCTTCTGACTGTGAGACACTGAGCCCATAACAGCCCGTGTCAGCTCCTCTATAGTCAGGGGTCTGAAGGCTAGTGATACCCAGACTAGGAGACGGAAGATGAGGTGCCGTTGCTCTCGGTGTTTTTCATATATCTGGAGCAATATCCGCTTGTACAGCGGCCCAAGTCCCTTTGGGGTTTGATTCAAGGCCTTCGTCAATTGCCGAGGGGTTTCGTATTCAGATAGACCTTGAACAACGAAGCCTATCCAGAGAAAAGATTCTTCGGAGTCATCAAAAAGGCTCTTGGAAACCTCATCGAGATAACGTGTGCTGAAGCCAGCTTTGTGGGATAAGGTCTCCTGAATGTGGCTAGAGATGAACAATTTGATATCGTGATGAATATGCGAGTTCTGTCTGCTCAATGTAATAGTGGTGTAGCCAGAAAGGCCAGGTAGGTCTCTGCTGACAACTACCAACCTGAAAGTACTAGCAAATGACGTTGAATTGTCGTGAAAAAGGGTATGAAAGGTTCGAACGGTTTGGTTGAATGAATTCTTGGTGCACTCATCCAATCCGTCAAGAACACAGTAAACTGGTTCCACCTCTTTTGATGAAATGATGTCGCTGAAGATTCTCCACATTGCTGGAAGATTCGAGGGGGTATAGCCAGCAGAATCCAATGTGGCAAAGAGTGGCCATATGCGTCGCTCGAAGGTCGCGTCCGAAACAGCTCGAACAAGCTGCAAGAGCAGTCCACGTAGAAGTGAAGCCTCGGTATTTCGATTTTCGTCATCGTGGCGGCAAAAATAGTAGATCGCAAGTCCATTGTTGTGCTTGGTGTGCTTCTCGAGGTCTTCGGTCAAGAAGATTGAGAGCATTGTCTTGCCCATACCAGGGCCACCGGAGATCCAAAGACGGTTGAGATCTCCGTGTAGCCATTGTTGGTAGTCGGAGTCATCTCTGATCCACTGACAAGTACCTGGAACCCGCCAGCCTTTTTGCCTTTGAAGCTCATCTCGGTCATCGGCAGGTTCTGTTAACCTAAGTCTGTCTAGAACCTGCCGCTTTCTTGAAGCAAAGTCGTCGGGGCCTTGGTAATGTGTCAGTGTTCTGTTCTGTTCCTTATTCAAGAGGTTCACATAAGTCATACCTAGTGAGGGACTGCTGAATGTCCCTATCAAGGCTCTAGACTCATTCAGGTGAATGTGTGATATGTTCTGGCTAGGGCTAGGGCCTGTAGCCATTGCGATCGAGAGTTGCTAGATTCAGCCACTGTGTTGAAAGACAGAAGACAGGACTCCAGGACACCCAGTCTGCGGTTTTTGACATAGTCAGTCCGATGCAAATGCAATGTATAGCAAAGTCGTGGATAGGGTGATAATAGAACCGTCAACGTCTCTGGATCACCAGTTGACCAGACCAGGCACTTGCGAATATTGGAAAGTACGGCATGGACAATTCCGCCCACGTCGGCCGTGCTCAGCCGGCCACGATATGGTGTCTAACTTGGCACCGCCCCGACGAACCATGCCAGCAGCAGCTTCTATGGCCCAGTCGCACAGAAGCAACGGCCAAGTTTCACTTGGAGCGCTACAGCCAATCCAAGTCGATTTCTAAGCGAGTCCTGTTGCCAGCCGAACACTCAGCCACCAGCCAGTCGTCGTGGCCAGTGGCGGTGAATGTCACCGACAAGTAGCATGGCTGATTGGATCGCCATAGCCTCAGAGGGCATTACAGATATGCACCTCTTGAAAGCAAGGGGGGTGGGCCGGTGCCTTTTTTGGAGGTAGCCTCCTCATAGCCACTGAACGCTGGCTTACGTGGTATGTTTATGTGGTACTGCAGGTAACGGTGCCTCATAGTATCTCCTTGTGTACCACCATAGCAGGCCGTACATATGTAACGACACCTTCGCTACTCTTAACCAAATCGGGTTTCCTATTTTTGGAAGCCACCATTTAGAACTTTGATGCGGCTCTTTGTGCGCCTATATGGCGGATGCTCTATCGGTCACAGGTCTTGTATTGGCCATTCTGCGCTCAATTGGATCGATCGCAACTGCTATGGGCAAGATACAGGGTGCCCCTCACCTGATGAAGTCCCTACGATCTGACCTCGACGCACTAAAGCCGACGTTGAACAAGCTCGATGCAACCGTCCGCCAACCCACGCACAATGCCACGTCCATTGCCACTGCCTCTCCCCTGCGCTGCAATAATCCAAAACAGGGGTGGGGATTTCTTCCGTGTCCCTAGACCGTGGGATAAGGCACACTACAAATGGGGAACTGGCGTGGAAAGACGGACTTAACATCGCGATCCGTCGCCAGAGTCAAGTTGAGGCTTTTCATCATTTGGCCGCGTGCAGGCAAATTCTTGCACTGAGCATCATGGCAACAAACATGTAAGCTGGTCACTTCTCTTCATACTCATCCGTCTCCCCCCTCTGATTCCTCTACCCAGGCTGACTAGTGTCCAGGTGCAACAACATTGCTACCTCTAGTCGCGATGCCGGCTACTTCGATCCAGCCGCCGCCCTTCAGAGAGATACCACCGGAGCCAACTATCTCTCCATCGCCGAAATAGCTCGCATCCACGAGCAGATGAGAGACCTCTCAGCACCCCAACTGGCAGAACACGATGATGTTCGTTCTACGGATGCCGTCCCGGACAGCAGCACCGTCCAGCAGCTGCAGCGCTACCAGCCGGGGACCGAGCACTTCCGCAGACTATGCTCCGAGGCGATCCCCAACGTCGTCCCGGCGATGAAGAAGCAGCGGATCAGCCATGTGTCAACGACTGGGGCCAGCGTGGCTCATGTCGGCAGCTTCAATGAGCTGGAAGGGGCAGCCAAAGTCGACCAAGACATTTCGCAGATTAAGACGAAGAGTAAGAGCTTTGCCATTATAGGGACGGCGAACGGCATCGACTTCAATCAGATGTTCGCTGCCAAGTTTGGGTAGACTTTGGACTTGTCCAGTGGCGTTTGTTGGAGTAAGAGGACTGGGGACCAGGGTAGTTCATCATATCATCTAGCTTATTCATACAACTCACCTCACACAACAAGACCATTAGCCCCTGATGTTATTACCTCCTACTCTGTCCTACTCTGGTGAAATCGTCACTCTATTTCAAACTCAGTGCTGACCTCGTCCAAGTCTTCACCATCGGTCATGGCTTGCCCCTCCATCAACCCAGCCACGTAACACTCCCCCACGAGCCGGTATCGCGGGCCGACCTCTCGCACGAGGAAGGGCACCCGGCTACCGAAGAATACCACGACGCGGTCTCCCTCGGCCATGCCTTCGGGCCCAATGCCTATCCGGCCCTCGTTGGTGACGCAGAACCTCCGGTCCGTACAGACGCGGACGAAGGCCTCGTGGAACCGCCCGGCGTCCCCCTTCTTGGCCCATGCGGGCTGATCATTAGTAGTCAGGTCCTCGTCATCGAAGTGCTTGGAAAGCCAACTGAGGGCGTCCGCCATAGAAGCCTTTGGTGTCGCGTCGGCTTGTGTAGCATCGTCAGCCCGGCCACGCACGACGCCGGCGGTCAACGTTTTCACGAAAGTGACGAGCATATCCGTTGGCTTTCTGGGTTCTTCTTCGCCCTGCTCTTGTGCATTGCGCCTCGTCATCTTCCATGCCGCCTGGACAAAGTCCCTCTCTTGCATGTAGGTCACGTGCCCTATGCCATAGCTCTCCAGCTTCACGCTGTAGGTCCGTATGCGGTCGACATTTCTTCCTCTCAATGACAACCTGTTCTCATGCGACGCGGCGCCGAATGATACGGATCCGTGTCCGTCGGCTGCCAGGCCCTCCAGGCCCTCCGCGTCCCATATCTCGGACGACGTCTTGGCCTGCCGCCAATCCGGGACCCAGGATGGCCAGTTGGGCGTCTTGGTCTGTCCATTATCTACATGGCATAGAACCCGCAAAGACCCATGTGTCACCATCAGGTACCGGGTCGCGTCGCGATAGACGTCCATCAGAGGCTTCTCATAGTCCGGCTCCAGCAGGCTATGCAGGCGCCCTCGGCCGCCGCCGATGTCCAGGTCCAGGCCCAAGTCCGCGGTCTCCTCGGCGATGCCCAACGTGGCATAGAGCCGGTCGACATCCTGTCCCGCCTTCCGCAGGCGAAAATCCTTGAGCAGGTCAAGCAAGGGCATCCGCTTCCCGTCCATATTATGCGCGTCCCACAGCGCGGCCGCCTCGCCCACAGGGACCATGTCCTTGTTTCCCCGCTGTCTTGGCGGCTCGAGCCGCGAGACCCGTGGCAGCGCGTACCCGTTGCGCGCGAACCAGGAGGCCGCCTGGCCCAGGGCGGCCCAGTCCAGGTGCCAGTCGCCCAAGATGGCCACGGCGCGGCGCGCGACGACGACTTCCTGCACGATCCAGACGCGCTGGAAGTACGGGTTCGCGAAGAAGTCGCGGAGGATGTCCCATTCGCTCGAGAACGGGTGCAGGAGACCGTGGACGTGGTTGCGGTAGTGGCGGTCCTCGGTCGGCCGCAGCCCGATGAGGCTGTTTTCCTCATCCTGGGGGTTCCGCAGGGCCTGGGCGAGGAAGGACAGGACGACGGGCATGTCGCCGTACTGGGAGAGGTGGTGGTGGGCCAGTGGGGTGGCGGTGGGGATTGGGATCGGCCCCTTCGGTCGGTGGGCCTCGTTGCCCAGCCAGATCTTCACGGTGCTGGCTCGCCGGTAGATCTGGCCCATCATTTTGACCTGCTGAGCTCGCTCCTTGGGGTCGTCTTGGTTGATGCAGAGGGCGTCGATCCAGACCGACGTCTGCAGCGATGTCGTGTTTTCCTGCTGCTCGTATCGGTTCCGTGCGATGCCGCGCCAGACGTGCCGCCCGGAATGGAGGGGGTGCGACGGGGGCCAGGTCGGGACCGAGTCCCAATTCGGTGGCGGGCGCAGGCCCCTGAGTGCCTCCTCGAGGTTTCGCGTCACGGTCTTCTCCGCCCCGTTGCAGAGGATGGGGCTGGGAGACAGGTCCTGGCCCCACAGGTACGAGATGGCCTCGAAGTCCGGGGCGTCGTCGATGTCGTCCACCGTGGTCAGTGCGCATTCAATCTGCTCGTCGTGCACCGCCGGTTTGATGAACAGCAGTCGTATCCCGTTCTTGCCCAAGGGACTATACATTGTGATTAAAGTTTGCTGTATGTTACTTGGTTTCCTTGCCAGAGGCCGCCCGCCACAACGGCCTGTCAGGTAGTGTTGCGGCAACATGGCCATCGAATCGTTGCGTCCTCTGTATGACGTGAGATTTGGGTGGTTTCGTCCAGTAGGGCTGAGGATCGGCCATGCCGAGACTTTGAGCCACACCGTCCAACGTCATCCGCATTCGCGTGATGGTCTACTTGCTTATTACCTTCTCATTCCCACAATCTTGTTTCCCAGCAGGAAGACAGCTCAAATCATGTTCCGAATGGAGCTTCTCGCTGCGCTGAATGGTTATGTCAACCTGAGGAACATGAGAAGTGACATTAGTCTGCGAAACGTCAGTAAGCTACATACCTATCTTCAGGTTCAGTAAATGCACCAGCTAACCAGCTCCCCAGCAATATACGCGCAATGGTAATTGATCCAATCTGTGGAGACTTTTGGGCATCGGGTGACTGACATCTGTTGTTATCTTGCAGGGCTGGTATACTTGCAGGCATCAGCCTGATACTGATGTCCTCAGTAGAGCTCCTCGCATTTTTAGGGGGGCCGGTTTACGGGCTCCCAGAGGATCCAACGTTTGTGTCAAACCCGCTAGGACTAGGGACGGCAGTCCTCCGTGTACTTCGGCTTTGCAGACTATGGTTGGCTTTCCATCTCACAATGCAACAGTACAAGAAGAGTTTCTAATCAACTATGGTTTTAGGATCATATCCATAGGCCCGTTTATACTGGAGCTGCCACGCATCAGCAATCGCTTCCCGCGAGCAGGCGGAGTGGTGTTGATCTCGCTCCAATGCTTCGCAAACGAGCTCATCTCTCTGGATCAATATATCGTTGATCATATTGCAGGATATGAGATGACTTTGCGTCACTTTTTCGGTGTCGCCCTGTTCTTCTTCTCCGGGTTTTGGTGGTTCTTCTGCACTGTAGGTGCCATACTCAGTTTTCAGACACACGATCGCGAGGCGAGAATCAAGTCGGGAGCGCGGTTCCTGTTCTATACCAGTCCGGCGCTACTATGCCTTGGAGGGCTGTTCGCGGGTCTGGGGTTCTTCCCTGTCAACCCGCTGTCCTACTATACCCACGAGCACCCCATCTCCCGTGCCCATTATGTGTTTCTGATGGGCATCAGCATCGTTATCATTACGCTGTGCCTTACTTCGGCCGCGTTGTACGCGTTAGCAGTGCTTTGGGGTCATAGGTACGTCTCGAGCAAGACGTTGGGGGGCTCCGGCGTAGAGGCTATGAGGGTGGTGTTTCGTGGACAGGGACATGCTTTGGAGTCTGTTGACACAGATCAAGCAGACGAGGCAGACCAAGGGAGAATCCGGTTGTGAAACAGCATTTATAAAACAATATGGTGCCTCCTTGTATTATTTATTTGGGTTGAACACACGATAAGGCGCCAAACTGTTGTCTTGCTACTTTATATCATGACAGCACCACGACATTCACGAAAGTCAAAATTGCAATGACCAATCAGAGCCTGATTGGTCCCGCAAGGGGCTCGTTCCGACGCTTTTCAACCTAACAGTTGAACTTCAACCAGGTTTCTCATGTAGACTGTACCATGGCTTGACACGCAACCTCACTAACCAACCCCACCAACTCGTCCGTCTTGCTAAGCATTGGCGAGTGTGCCGAGTCCAGCCGCAACAACGTAGCCCCCGCGTTCGACCCAAACATCTCCTGCACTTGCGGCGGCACGGCCTGATCCTTCTCGCAGACGACGTAGGTAGACGCTATGTAGCGGTACGCCGCCCGCGTGAGCGTCGTCTCCTCCACGCCGTGGGCCTGGTCGACGACCCTAGCGGCCCAGTAGTCCGCCTCCTCCACGGGCAGGTCGCTGTACATTTTCGGTCCCGGGTCTTTGATGCAGAACCGGCCGTTCGGCTTGAGGTCGTTGTTGGGCGATTCGCCGAAGGCGCTGAGCACGGACTGCCCCTCGGCCAGGACGAAGGCGGTGAAGAAGAAGAGGTGGATGACGCCGCCTGCCAGTCCGCGGGTCTTCCGGTGCTGGCGGCTGAGCTCTTCGGGTATGGCTTCGATGCCGACGAGGCCGCCGTACGAGTGCAGCAGGACCAGAACGCTGAGGGATTCTTCCTCGACTAGAGGCCTTAGGACCGATTGGACTTTACCGGCGTCGGTACTCAGGTTCTTGGACGCGAAATCCGGCTCGTCTTGGCCGCACAGGCTGGGCAGGTGGGGCTGAACCACAGGAAACCCAGCCGCTTCCAACGCGCCTTGGAGCTTATGGTAGACCTCGGGAAGCTGGAACGAGCCCTGGAGTAGGAGGATGGTAGGCATGGGAGAGGTGCAAGACATGTTGGTCAATACGCTGTTGAGCACGTGGTATGAACCAACGTCAGATAGTGAAACCAGATATTATATGACAACAAATACACGTGTTGTTAGATTATTATTTGAATGAAAGTATTAAAGACCCCTCACTGCCCCTGTTAAGCCAGAAGTCTCGGCATAAAGGGGTGAGAAGTTAGCGCCAACTTTCCCCACCTGCCCTGCCGGCCACCTATTATCTAGAATGCAATCTGCTGTGCCGTACGGCTGCATGTTGGCCTCTGCCATTACTCGAAGAAGAAAAGAGCACCAAGCAAGTCTCCACTGAAAAGAACTTTTACTGCTATACTAATACAACTCGTCAAAGGTGTAGCAAAGCTCACCCCTCTGGATGTGCATGAGCTTCTCGACCGTCGTCTCCCTCCGGTAGTCGCCTAGCCCGTTCCAGACCGTCGAGTCGAGCGTCACGTTGCCGCCGGCCTTGTTCTCGTAGTCGAAGAAGACCAGCGGGCCCGAGATGTCGTAGACGCGGGCGCCGTCCCGGGTCTGCCACGACCACCTGTTAGGGGCAGTCAGTCTTGAAAATGCCTGAAACACGAAGGCGATGGATTGGGAGAGAGAGAGAGAGAGCCTCGTGAAAGGAGAGAATTAATTCCTTACCAAGCCCTATCCAAATTCGAATGATGCAGCCAAAACACCGGATCCCCCGGCGACGCAAACAAATCCGTCATGGTCCCGTACAGTCCCCCGGACCCCAGTGCCCACCGGGGTGCAGCGAGACCCCGTCGGTCGTGCGCTCCCAGTGGCCGTAGTCGGGCAGGTCCATGGCCTCGGCGACGCGGTCCGGGCCGGACATGGTGCGCAGGGAGACGGGGGCGAGGTCACGGCGCACGCAGTTGCTGCCTTTCTTGTCTGTGTTGTTCTGCGGGCCGAGGAAGTGGGACAGGTCCGCGAAGGGGCCGGATTGGAGGCAGCCGCCGCCGGTGCGGTCGGGGACGTCTTGGGGGGGTTGGACGATCTGGGTGGGGGAGGTGGGGACTGGGTTAGTTGGTGGTGTTGGGCGAGATAGGGAAGATGGTATAGAGAAGGGGAAAGACAGCGGAGGGGGGGGGGAGTGGCGGGGGAGCGTGAGGAGCGTGAAGGGGAAGTTGTTTCAAGCCAAGAACTGTAAGCAGTATGACTGAGTAAGAGAGTAAGTACTCACCATGCCAGGGGCGGGATTAGTGAAGTTTCCACCGACCCAGCCCCCATTCCCACCAAACCCAGTCTCCACGTCGAAGACGGGCGAGTTGATGAGGTCTTCGTCATGCTCGGTATCCAGAGTCCAGTCCCAGAAAGGCTGGCCTAGGTCGCGGCTCCATCCGCATTCCCAAAGCTCCTCCTCATACCTCGCGAGCAGGAAGCGGTGGTATGGGTAGAAGATGCCCTGTTTTGGGTAAAGGGGACAGACCCAAGTAGGTTAGCCAACGTAGTGGTAGTAAGTGTATGGTGTTGTCTCTCATCATCCCATCACCAGAAGAGGGCGGTAAACTTACGACAAAGTGAGACTCCATGGCCTGGACAATGTGGGTGGCGAGGAAGTCCTCGAACCTATTGGTCACGGCCTCCATGGGCGCGACGCCCGGCTTGGCCATCATGCACTTGACGGCGCCGATGTACGACTTGCGTTCATCAATCGTCAATCGTCGCCTAGATTCGTTTCGGTTCGTTCCCCCATGGGGATGGGGGAACGACGGATAGGTCAGCATGAAGGGGATCACATCATATCTCTTGGCCGGCAATCGATCTGAGACGGTGACAGCTCGAGTAGGACGAAGGAACGAAAGAAGAAGAAGACGGTCGGTGATCATCACTTACCATTCCTTACGGACGTACGGCTTGGTGCAGGTGCTGTCGATGCCTACTACTGCCGCCGCGTCAGCGTCGCTGGAGGATGGCGGCGTCGCGACTGCCAGAGTCGGGCTCGGAAGCCAGACGGTCGCCAGCAGCAGCGCCAAGGCGCAGAAGCCGAATGCGTGGCGCGCCATTGGACAGATGTTGTGTTTCGGTAGATGTAGGTACACGCTTATGCGTCGGTGTTGTGGAATTGATTTGATGACGATGACGGAGAGGAGGAAAGTAGGCAAGACACGGCGTCAAAAGGGCTTTCCAATGGACAAGAAGGCAAAGGTATGTTTTGGATATGGGCTTGCGTGGCGTGCAGGAGGAGAAATAGATTTGGTCGAGTGATATGTCAAGTTATACGCCGTCGGCGGAGGTGGCCCAGCGAGGAGCCGGCCACTCGGATGATTAAGAGTGTGTACGCACAGAATTGCAAGGGCATTCATCAGTCAGTCAGACCACATGTGTCTAAAATCTCCTTAGGGCTTGTGATCACGTTGGCGTCTCGGCTTGCATAGAAGCCGAAGCCCACGGCAGTCGGTCAAGGGCGTAAGCACAGTAGTGAGATGGACTGCCCAGTGCTGTCGTCTATTATACCCCACGATGCTATAACGCGACCTCAGCTACCGTCAGTCTCCGGTGTGCACGTTGTGTCTCTGCTGCGTCGGCTTGTGGATGTGGCGCATGCCTATGCAAACACCCGAAAATAGCAATTATTACAAATGGGCGGAGAGGTGGGGGGTTGCAAGGGGGCACCGGCTTCGCGTGTTGTCCTGTCCCACAGCCCGGTCGACTTTGGCCGCGATTGGCTTCTAGAACTATAGCCGTTGTCATAAGGGGCTCGGTAGCTGTTGCATCTCATCCCTTCCGTCCAATCTCCATCCCTTAATACACTGAAGATCGATCATCTCTTCGACTCGAGATTGGGAAGATCAATCACGATATCGCAAATCGAAGCAGAAAAGATGCGACAGTCGAAGAAGCAGAGAGCCGTTTCCAAGACACCGGTTCAAATGTGCAGAAATCATCTTAGTTCAATTTGTCGGGCCTCCTCGGACTATATGCAGGCAGCCGGTGACTGTGCGACCCTGCCATGCACGGAGCGTGCGGGTTCGGATGGAACCCCTGGCGCCGGTACCTGACCATCCCTGGTTTGCCTTTGCGTTAAGCTTCTTTCGTCGCATCGCAGGGGACGTAGTGCGACGCACCGCCCAATAGGAACCGATCCTGCCGGCACTGAGTTCAGACCGTTTACATGTCGTCGGAAGCGGGTGTCGCAACAGCTTTAGCCTATTTCTGCAGCTGTTTCGTTTCGTCGCCACGATGGGATGCTACACAATCTGGGGATCGATCGGCTTGGCCCCCCATTAGGTAACATGACATTATTGATTGCTTGCTAAGCGCGTCCCTGACGGTTGTCTTTCTGTTATTCCGCCGTGGGGTGGAGATTTGGCGGCGTTCTGGACGGCCTGCCACTAGACGGGGTAAAGTTGCATACCCTTGGCGGCGCGTGGCTCTCTCTTGCCCTCGCCCTCGCGGTTGCCATCTGTCAGCTTTCGTTCGGGCTGCCGCACGAAAGGCATGAACTTCTCGGTCTGGGTAGCTGGCTTCTGGTTTGGGACGGGGCGGTTGTGCTTCCACGGAATGGCGTCCCGGAAACAACATGATGACAGATAGCTTGGCTCGTTTCTTGTATGACCGGACGAGTCATCTTTGAAGGAGAACCGGTCTACGAAGCTCCAAGAGGTCGTGATTCTATATGAGGGCATTCAAGTCCCACCCCGAGATGCAGCCACAAGAGAATTGTAGATGAATGTCCCAGGCCAGATGAACCATACTTTGTAGACCAAGTATCCTTCTCCAGCAGCAGCAGCAGCAGCCACCATGGACCCAAACGCCCCAGTCTTGATTACTGAGCATGCCATCCACTCGGAACATGTCTTCTACGGCGTCACCATCCCCTTGATCGTTCTCTCGGCCCTGACTTACGGCGTGAGAATGGCCAGGTACAGGACCCGCACAAGCCTGTGGGCCGAGGTCTGCATCACGTTGGGATTCGTAAGTGCCGGTCGACCCCATAAACCGTGACTCCTCGATGGTAGACGGCAGCTGACCTAGGCCCTTCGTTACTAGGCTCTGACTCTAGCCGACTGGGGCCTGCTCGTCGCCACGATGCAAGGCACGCCCGGCCTCAAGAGCCACCAGGCCTTTGTAGACCAGACCAAATACGGCTTCCTCGCGATCCCCATCTGGGGCCTGTCCATGGCCTTCATCAAGTCCTCCATCGGCCTCACCCTGCTGCAGATCAAGAGCGACCTCTGGTTCCGCATCTTCGTCTGGTTCAACATCGGCCTGATGTGCGTCTACGGCTTCGGCAACCTCTTCTTCATCCTGCTCCAATGCCGGCCCCTGCCCGCCGCCTGGGGCGACTTCGAGCACGCGGGGCCCGACCCGCAGTGCCTGCCGCCCATGGCCATCACCGTCGCCTCGATCCTGGGCGCCGTCGCCAGCATCCTGACCGACGTCCTGCTGTCGCTGGCGCCGCTGAGCTTCCTCTGGAGCCTCAAGCGGCCCCTCCGCGAGCGCGTCGTGCTGGGCCTGCTCATGTCCCTCGGCCTCTTCGCGGGCGCCTGCTCCCTGCTCAAGAACCTCGAGGTCCGCAGCCTGGCCGAGGCCGCGTTCCTGCCGCCCGCCGAGCTGCTCGCCACGGACTTCGGCGCCAAGGCCGTTTATATTTGCATCTGGACCGCGCTCGAGCAGCTCCTGGGCATCGTCGCCGCCTGCACGCCCTTCTGCAAGCCCGTCTTCGAGCGGTATCTGGGCGTCGTGGTCGACGGGCTGCACCTGCCCCTCAGCATCATCAAGACCAAGTCGAGCCGCCGGACGGCCACGACGTCGTCGTTTGGCGAGGTCACGACCTACCGCCCGAGCAAGGGGTACTACGACCGGGCCGCCTCGGCGCAGGACAAGCCCTTCGGGGCGTCCAGGGTCACTAGCCCGGTCGGCGGCGTGGGTGGTGGTAGCATGATGGGAGGGAGAGGAGGTGGCGCGCTTAGTGCGGAGGAGCGGCTGGAGGACTCGGACGAGGTGCCCTTTGCTATCGAGATGGAGCCCCGGGTCGCGGCGGCTTGGAGCAAGCGGCAGGGCGGCGTGGTCCGGCGCACGGATATCCGGATTGACAGCGGCAGCGTACACAGCGACGACCTCGACAGGATCGAGTCGATTCAGTGGAAGTTGGTGCGTGTGCGGGAATGAAATCAAGTTGAGACTTCTGGGCGTAGCTATTGCCTTGGTCAAGATAGCGGAATTGTGGTCATATAAAATGAAACATGTGTCCATTGTCATATATTTCAAAAACACAATATTAATTATCCCCGGACAAGCAGTATGAAGTCTAGGCACTAGTGGTTTAGTGGTAAAATCCATCGTTGCCATCGATGGGCCCCGCGTTCGATTCGCGGCTAGTGCAAGAAATTTCTTTTTGCCCTCCTGAATTCCTGAAGGGTCGAGTTGGAAGCAAATCGTGATCTGTATTCCTGTATTCCCATCTCGAAGCATATTTTCTTTTGTCGATCACTAGGTTTAGGCTTCCCGAGAGCATGAAGCTTGTCATGCAGCTGCGACAGTAGCTGAAAGTTTCCAGTGCACAGAGCCCGGTCAAACCCGGACAGTGGGCCGATGATAGCAGCTGCAAGCCCCAAATCGGCCTGTTCCCCGATCGCCCAAAGTTGGGTCCTTCCCCCAGTTTCCAGGGTCTCGATTTCTCCAAACCGACACTGCTCCAAGCTTTGCTGTCAGTGCAGGATGCATACCAGACAACAGAGTCTGGGGTAAAGCAATCTGGGTGTTCAAACTCCATAGGTATTGAGTACAATCCACTCAAACGCCGAGGAATAGGTTTTTGCAGCAAAGAAACTTGTCGCATGTTTGTTACCTGACGTGCCTGCAGCGAGTGCCAGGACCGGGAAAATCCACGCTGCAGCTTGCCCAGACCGGAAGCTGGTGGCGGACGTACCTGGCTGCTGGCCCCTGCAACTCCGCTGCGCTAGGGGATTTGGGGATGCGGCACATCGCTATCAGCGAGGGGGCGGGGACTGATTGACAGCGACCGACTGATAATACGAGACAGTAGGCAGTAGCCGAGATAATGAGAATGCAACACATATGAAAGTCGCCTGATGCTGCGAATATGCCGTTTCCTAGGATTTGGCAGGGGGTTGGAAGTCCTCTTTTATCAACGTCGGGTTCAATTCGATTCCATTTTGGGGATATATCTCGGTGAAGCCTTTTTATTAGTTTTTTCTTCCTTGGAGGTTCCGCTACTGTTTGGGGCATTGAATAGTGTGAGCAAGTCGCAACCATGCCTGACAGCGCCGCGAGCAAGACCGGCGGTGTCGTCGACACGACCGCCTCGGTCGAGAAGCAAAACATGAACGCCGACGAGTTGCGCTTGGCGCAGATGGGTATGCCAAGCCGCCCCTTTACATCGTAGACGATGTCGCAAGCTTACGTGGAACCGCAGGCCACACACAGGAGCTGAAGCGCCACTTCACGATCCTATCCCTCATCGGCCTCGCGTCCACGACCACCATTTCCTGGACCGGCTTGGGCTTGGGGATCGTGACCGAGATCAATGCCGGCGGCCCAGGCGCCATCATCTACGGCTTCATCCTGGTCACGTTCCTGCAGTCCTTCCTGGGCGCCTCCTTAGGCGAGTTCGTCTCGAGCTACCCGACCGAGGGCGGCATGTACCACTGGATCGCCGCCGTCGCGCCCAAGAAGATGATGGCCTTTCTCAGTTTCGTCACCGGCTGGTTCACCTGCTTCGGCTGTAAGTGACGACCCTAATGGCCCGACGAGGGTAGTGCGACTGAAACTCATAACCCCCAGGGATCTTTACGACGGCCTCGACGAACCTGATCTACGCGCAGACCCTGGCGGCGCTCATCGCCCTGTACCACGCGGACCTGGAGCTGCAGACGTGGCAGACCTTCATCATCTACCAGGGCCTCAATCTGGCGACGGCGGGCGTCGTCATGTTCGGCAACCGCATCATCCCGGCCCTGAACCGGTTCTCGCTCTTCTACCTGCAGCTCGGCTGGCTGGCCGTCTTGGTCACCGTCGTCGCCTGCGCGCCCACCCACCAGAGCCCCGAGTTCGTCTTCAAGACCTGGGTCAACAACACGGGCTGGGAGAACCAGGTCATCTGCTTCATCACGGGGCTCGTCAATCCGCTCTACAGTTTGGGGGGTCTGGACGGGGTCACGCACATTACTGAGGAAATGCCTAATGTAAGAATGCCCCACCAGTTATCTTGCTTGACTCCCTATCGACTGGTATCAAATGAGGAGTTGGCGCATATTGACAGATCGCTCACACCCTTCAACAGCCCTCCCGCAACGCGCCCCTCGCCATCGCCATCACCCTGACCATCGCCTTCGGCACGGGCCTGACCTACCTCATCGCCCTCATGTTCAGCGTCCAAGACTACGCCGCCCTGGCCTCGACATCAACAGGCCTACCACTAGCCGAGCTGTTCCGGCAAGTGACCCGATCCAGCGGCGGCGCCTTCGGCTTGACCTTCATCCTCTTCGTCGCCCTGGGCCCCTGCGTCGTCTCGTCGCAGCTATCCACGAGCCGCGTCCTCTGGGCCTTCTCCCGCGACGACGCCGTCCCCTTCTCCCGCTTCGTCGCCAAGGTGTCCCCGCGCTTCGGCGTGCCCCTCAACGCCCAGCTCGCCGTCGCCGCCTGCGTCGCCGCCCTCGGCTGTCTGTATCTGGGCAGCACCACGGCCTTCAACAGCATGCTGGGCGCCGCCGTCACCATCAACAACGTCGCCTACCTAATCCCCATCGGGACCAACATGCTGACGGGCCGCCGGCACATGCACCGGGGCCACTTCCACATGGGCGGCCCTTGGGGGTGGGTGGTGAACGGGGTTACCGTGGGGTGGCTGCTGTTCGCGATCGTGTTTTTTAGTTTTCCTTACTCCATGCCCGTCGCGGCGGAGAGCATGAATTATACTTGTGTCGTCGTTGGGGCGCTGCCGTTCCTTATTTTGGTTTGGTGGTTTGTGGCGAGGGGGGATTACAAGCGGAAGATTTCGACGCATAAGGAGCATTGAGCGACGGGGCTACCGGAAGGATGTGTGTTTGCAAGATGTGTATGCATTTAAGCCCGGTCTCCAATGTATCTACAATGCTGTTCCAACTCCATCATAGAGCATCGTTGATACCAAACATGTTGGTCAGCACTACATTGATCTCGAAGTACTCGAAGCACCCGACATGATGTTGGATTGCACCTGCTTCTTCCGCCGTGATCTTACCGTAGCTCCGAACCGCCAAGTGATGATCAGTTATACCCAGTCTCCCTTGCATATACTTCATGTTTTATGCATCTTGGCCATTCGTCGTCCACATAGAAGAAGCACTTCGTCCCCCAAGTCACCAAAAGCTACCTTACAAGGCAAACTCGGCCCAAACTCTCTCCTCTCATATTCAACATCGTGTGACCCGCACGATGCCTATCCATACTAAACGCAGAACAAGCCTTACCACCGGGATTCCAGGTGGCCTGCTTGGAGCACGTGGTGAGTTCGTTAGTCCTCGGCGTCTCCGTTCACATTGGAACCGCCGGTCCAAAGCCCGGCAATATTGACCGGCACGGACAAGCCCGGCTATTCCAAGTCGATCCCACGTCCCGGCAAGCTTGCCCGGACCCCTCTCAAGCCCACATTCCTGGGCCGGTTGTAGAGAGCCACTAGCAATACGCCATTTACGGGATTGAGCGCCGCATACAAACGGTCCGAGCCGCCCGCCTTGGCAACCAGCAGAGCCCGGATAACGCCAACCATTACCATGAGAACCGAGTTTGAGAGTTGATACTTGCCGGTGGCGCTGTACACATCAATTTCACTGGTTCGGGTTCGTCCGATTCCCTCTTCCAAGTTGCCGGGCTACAAAAATTAGAAAGGGGGCGACACCCAAGCTTATAACATAGCACTATACAGTCCACGAATAACACGCAAGTTATCTCTACAATTCGAGACTTCTACTCTATGGCCTTGCGTGACATGGAGGACCGTGCGACTGATGGTGGAGGTAGCTGTCGTCGCCCACCAAGTCACCATCACCACCGCGCCAACCATTATGAACTATCATAACGCAGCTTCTCAACATCGATCGGGGATGTGGTCTAGTGGTATGACGTTTCCTTAGCATTAAACTGCTTGGAAAAGGTTCTGGGTTCGATTCCCAGCCTCTCCACGATTTCTTTTGCCTCGTCGGCGTTCTTTTTGGACGTCGTTACGGCTGAAAAAGTCCTATATCATATATCAAACATCTCAGAGTACATACCCGACAAGTCCAACATCACCCCACTCACATTTCACCAAAAGAACCCCAGAGCGCGTTAAAGACTTCATAATCTAAACTCCTTCGTATGAACTCACTCCATAATCCGCACCGATCTGTGCCGTTGGCCGAGTTTTCCTAGACTGAGCCGCGGTGACCGATTCTCGAGCGGGCCGGGTATGGAGCCCGAGTCCAGGACATGCGAGCGTGCCATCAAACTTTTTCGAGAGCGTCTGCCCACTCTAGGAGGGATGGGCTGCGGCAGCGCGCCAGATGGGACCGAGCAAGCGTTATGCCCCATACAAACGCGAACATACTGGGTGACCATGTCAGGCAGATACCAAAAAAGACAATGCCCTAGGAGCATAAGACATCTTGCGTGGCCACGGACGTTTATGACGGCGAATTTATCGATGAAGATGCTTGCGCATGCACCCTTGCAGCATGGATTGGTGTCGATGAGGACATGTTACTCAAATGGCGGGTTCAACGTGAGCAAAAACGGGCGGCACCCGTCTCCGAGAATGACTGATGGCATCTCAGCTGGATGCGAACAGCGGTGCTACACGGGTGCCAGGATGACCGCGGTATCAAGAAGAGCTAAGCTGTGCACTCGCTAGGATGGGGGACTCCTGCAATGCTGCACCAGATAGTGAGCCCCAAGCCATGCACGGACAAGGACGCTAGAGGCGAGGACCTGCTGGTAATTGGCTGACACCAGATGTATATCGCCTTGCTTGGCCTCGCCGTGCCAAGATGCCCTCCCGCCATTTGAGGAAGATGGCGGGGGACCCGGCTCGCCCATGATATCTAAATCAGTAACAGTGCATGAGAATACCGAGAGAATCCAGATCAATCAACATAAACTCAAGCCGTACCTTCATCACAAAGCCGCCCCCTGCAACTGCGGCGGCAACGGCCAAGCCGGATACGTCACCTGCTGCAGACTAGCCTGATCAAAGATCTGCCACGAGTAGTCGAAAGACGGGCTCAGGGGCGACTGCAGCGTCGCCGCGTTGGCAGCGGCGGCCGCACCGCCAGGATCGCGCAGCGCCGTCGGGCTCGGCGTCTGGACCGCCTCGAGGCTCTGCTCGAGGCGCGTGACGAGCTTGTCGCGGAGGCTGGGGCGGGGCTCGTGGGTCTGCCGCAGCATCTCGAGGTGGATGCGGATGTTGGTAAGATCTGGTCGAGACGTGTCAGTACCTATTCCTGGTTCTTGGGAAACGATAGAGAAGTAAAAAAGAAAGTGAGTAAAGGAAAAGCAAACGTACCGTCCAGCTCCCCCGCCCCGCCCTCGACGGCCTGCAGCACGATCAGCGCCGCCCACGTAATCATGACGAAATCCCAATTCGACCAGATCGACTTGTCATTGAGGTGCAGCCGCAGAGTCGCGCGCGCCGAGAGCAGCAGCTCGAACTGCTCGTGCGGCGTGATGCTGTTCGAGTACAAGTTGCACCCCCGCGCCGGGTGGTAAATAGACAGGACGACGAGGCGGTGCAGCACGTACTGGCGGAACACCAGGGCGCGGTCCTGCTCCGACATGGCCGACGAAGCCGAGGACAGCGACGGGTCGTGCTGGGCGGCAGTGCCCGTCCCGGAGGGCCCATTGCTGCTGAAGTCGACGAGCCACTCGTCCAGCTGCCGCGCCCAGTCCCGTATGACGGCCGCATCCACCGCGCTGAACGCACACGTGGCCCCCGTCGCATCAGGCGGCGCCCCGCTCGTATTAAAACAAGACCAGATCGTCGGCAAGCCGCGCCCCGTAAAGTGCGCGAGCCCCGTATGCATCATGCGCGAGAGCCTGTACAGCTGATCGCGCGGCGAGATGCGCAGCGTCGGCAGCGGCGCCTCGATGGGGATGATGGGACACGACAAGTGCAGCGACGCGTGCTCGAGGTCGACGATCTGGCAACCACTAAATAAACGGCGCCACTCGCGCGAGCGCTCTTCGACGTGGGGCGGGCAGTGCTCGAGGATCAGCCGGTACGCGACCGAGATCCAGATGCCCGTCTCGCGGACGTAGGCCTCGGTCAGCAGGCCCGCCAAAATAATACCCAGCACCGTCTGGAAGGCCCACTCCTCGGCCTCGACGACGTCGGCGTGGTCCGGGGGCCGGCCGATCTCGCTGCCGGGGATGCTGAGCTGCGCGATGGCGTGGCAGAGCACGGCGAAGTAGTGCGGCGCCAGCTCCGCCGCCTCGGGCGTTCCGCGCGCGCTCGAGCAGTAGAGGATCGACGCCAGCAGGACCGGCCGCGGCGACGAGAAGGTCTGCTTGCTGGGCAGGAAGTGCAGGCGCGGCATCGTCTCGTGGAAGCGCAGCCAGAGCTGCTTGATCAGGCTCCGCTGCCAGATGACGCCGCCGCTCACGGAGGGCGGGGAGATCTTCTCCAAGGAGGCGGCAGCCATCCACAGCGCGCTCAGTGCGTGGTCCTCGGGCGTCTCGACCTCGTCTTCTTCCATCGGGCCACCGTTCGGCGGGTCCGTTCCCAGGCAGCTGTCATCGGGCGCGCTGAAGCCGAGATAGTCCTCAATCATCTTGAGGCGCCGCATGACTGTCTTGTTGATCTCCGCCTGGGACGGGTCCAGGACGCCCAGGTTGATGGGAAGCCCGGCGGCGTTGGCCCGGGCACGAAGATGCATGGGACACCGGACCGGTGACAACGGCGGCATGTATTTCCATTATCTATGCGACACTTCATCTTCTGTCTCCGGCAATTGACTGTTTACCAACGGGAGCATGAGTACACAACACGTGACACATGGTACAATGGATCAAGGTGGGTGGGCTAGGTTGCTACTGACTGCATGCCTTGCGGGCTTTCGGCTCGGTGGACTCTTCTGACCGCGACTCGTCGGCCTGGTTGCTCGGCCCGGCGTGTACGCTGCCCGGGGACATGTTGTTGTTGGTCATCTTGGGACCCGGTGCGCGATGCCGAAGAAGAAAGTCAGCAGCGGCAATTTGGGGGTTGTGCGTCGCCAAAGGATGCCCCACGTTGGGGAAAACACGGCAAATGGCCGACGACTCAGCAGAGTTCAGGTACTGGCGCAGTAATACAGTTCGGACGGGGCCCCGCTGGAGATCTCAAGTACATAAGATTCCATACGCTCTCACAATGGAAACAGTCGTATTGATGTTGATGGTTGTGGGAACCGGTCCAGAATTGCTGGCCGAAGATTGTTGCAATTGCATCCGTAGATCACAGAAGAGATCCCGACCTGGGGCCTGGGGCCTGAGCCGAGGATCAGGTGAGGAAGCCATGAGCGCTCCCCGTCCGACACTGCGGCGAGCGTGCGAGCATGGGGGCGATTGATAGTGGCTTACGACCTACCCCCTGGGGTAACGGGTAGTGGGGTTGGTCGCTATCGGTGGAGTCGAACAGTTTATCCACCGCGATTGCACAAGTTCCTCTTAGCAAATGCATTGCCTTGACGTTCGAGCCGTGCAGGCATGCCAGCCAGGGGCCAGGTGCATCGTGAGTCGAGGGCAACCATCCGGCAATAGTCGGCTAAATGGCCGGGTATGTTTGATGCATCCATGGTTGCATGGGGTGCACCTTTCGCTAAGTAATAATCAAGACAACTCCACCTACCCGGTCGGCTCCTCAGAGAATCAGCGAAATACCGGGCATTGCAGAATGCCTATGGCGGATCAGCATCGGTGTTTGATGGAATTCTGCAGCATAGATCTCGTTGCTTTTTTGCGTGTGGATTTCACCATGTTGCCTTCTTCCCATAGATCGCGTGAAGCCCTTCGGGATCTCATGCATCATTATCACTCCAGCTGTTCCTTGATTGGGGTCGCTGGTAGTTGCGCCCCTTTCCTTCGACCGTGAAAAAAACGATAGAAGCTTGTGTGATGTCGCCCAGCGATGCGGTTTCCTCGTCAGGCTTGCTTGCCCGGGCAGAACAGATCGCCCAAGAGTTCGACTTCAGTACCCAGGATGCGCGCAAGGTGACAGCACACTTCGTGGAGCACATGAGTATGTATTCGTTGTAACCGTTTTCCCAGAGCGAGCGAATAGTTATTAACAAGCGACATCGATAGAGAAGGCTTTGGGGCAACCAGACAGCCTCAGCCAAATCCCATCGTACGTGAGGGCGATTCCTACCGGGCGGGAGAAGGGAGTGTTCCTGGCCGTCGACCTGGGAGGGACCAATTGCCGAATCTGCTCCGTCGATCTGCACGGCGATGGCACCTACTCGCTAGTGCAGACGAAATACCCGATACCCCGTCCCATCACGGTCACCCAGAGCTACAAGCCGCTCTTCCGCTTCATCGCCGAAAAGATCGGGGACTTCCTCGAGGAACACCCAGAGGCCGATATACGCGATGGGGATCGGGGTGCAGCGGGCCTGCGTCCGCGGCGCGAAGACTTTCGGAAGCTGGGGTTCACCTTCAGCTTCACCTACGAGCAACACTCGCTGGCCAAAGGGAGCGTGATGTGCTGGGACAAGGGTTGGGACATCCCCGAGGCGCTGGGTCGGGACCCATGTGAGATGCTGCAAGAGGGATTGGACGAGCTCGACATTCCCGTTCTTGTGGTCGCGCTGGCGAACGATAGCGTCGGCACGTTGCTTACTCGAGCCTACACAGCATCGTCCGAAGGGAAGGCTTCGGCCAGGACGACGACCATAGGAGCCATATTCGGCACCGGGACCAATGCTGCTTACGTGGAGAAGCTGGAGAACGTCAAGAGGCTGCATGATCGTACCGATTTTCAGACACGCGGCCCTGACGAGTTGATGGTCATCAATACCGAGTGGGGCTGTTTCGGCGACAGCCAGGAAGGCCTTCTCCCGTCAACGGAATACGACGAACTCCTTGACGCGGCTTCGCCCCATCCGCGACAAGAAATGACCGAGAAACGGATATCAGGGCTGTATCTGGGAGAACTCTTAAGGCTGGTCGTTCTACGCCTGGTCGACCAAAACTTGTTCAGCATGACGCTGGACCCAGAATCTCCCGTATTCCAAAAAGACGGCATTGAGAGTTCTCTACTGTCGCACATTGCCGAGAACGACACCACTGACCTCTCAAAAGCTATCGCGCACATAACCGAGACGTTTCGAGCCGCCAACGTTTCGACTGCTGATGCGCGCGCAGTCCAAGTGGTCGCCAAGGCCATTGCGCGCCGGGCTGCCCGTTTGGCTGGAGTGGCGCTCGCCGCCATTGTTGTGCAATGCGATCAATCGCGTGAATCGTCGTCGAGAACGCCATCCCTGCCCTCAAAGTCGGACGCAGTGAGGATAGACCACAAGCCGGTAACGACAAAGTCAAGCTCAAGCTCGAGCTCAAGCAGCAGGGGTTGCAGTGGCGGGTTTAGCGCAATGTGCCGACGCTTCGGGCTGTTCATTTACGGGGTAGTGCGGAGTTTAGGCCTGGGGTGGCTCCTCCGACCCGCTATGGCTGGCCAGAAGTCTGGGACCCCAGGGGTCGTGTCACCAGATCAATCACCACCACCAAGCCTGCCATCGACAACGACGAAAGACGAGGAAGATGGGCGTGTAGTCGAAGTGGGTGTGGATGGCTCCCTGATCGAATTTTACCCGAACTTTGAACGGGATATGCGCGAAGCAGTGGGAGACGTGCTGGGACCCGGCCACGAGAAGCGCCTGCGGATTGGGATGGCCAAAGACGGGTCTGGGGTTGGGGCAGCGCTTGTCGCACTGGCCGCCACCATGCAGGAAGAAACACCAGGAGGCGTCAACCCAAACACAATCAATTCAATCTGAAAGAAGCATACCAACTAGATCTACTAATACATATATGTCTATCTCAAAAGCAACAACTAGATAGATTTGATTCATTATTCATACCTAGTCAAAGTGCTCTTTCAATTAAGAGCATGTGCCACTTTCTAAGCATCTAATTCCCGTCTCTTGTCCTCCATCCCCTCCCGCAGAATCTTGATCTGCTTCTTGATCTCGACCCAGAGGACGAGATCCTCCAACTCGTCGCCGCCCCCATCCACGACACTAACCCAGTCGTCCTCAATCTCCCGTATCATCAACTGCCCATCACCACCACCGAATAACCGAACGCCCTTCTTCTCCTCCTTCTTCGCCCTCTGCGCAATCGCCAGCAGCGCCGCCACGAATGCCTCCTGGATGTAGGCAAAGCTGAACTCGTCCGTGATATCCGCAATCGCCCCACACAGCGCGTCGGGGAACTCGATCTCCGCGTTGCCCGCGAGCTTGCCCTGCCAGAAGCGGCAGTACGCGACGCGCTGCGCCCGGTCCGGGTCCGGGAAGTGGTACTTGCGGTCGAAGCGCGAGGGCCGCTTGGCGAGGCCCGGGTCCAGGCGGTCGAGGTGGTTGGTGCTGCCGACCATGAAGATGCCATCGTTGTTCTTGAGCCCGTCCACCTCGTTGAGGAAGTAACTCCGCACGCCGTCGTCGATGAGCGAGTCCAGGTCCTCGAAGACGAGGTAGCAGGGGGCAAACTCGCGGGCTTTGCCGAAAATTTGCTTGATGGAGAATTCCGGGCCCGCGTACTATATTCGGGTAGGTTAGCGCTGTGATGACTTCTGGTTCTCGATGATATAAGTAGATACTACATACCGAGGCTAATGACCGTACATAGAGAGTCGGCACGGGGACGTCCATGTCGTAGAGCATGTGCATCGTCGCCTTGATGGATACCGTCTTGCCGTTGCCGGGCGGGCCATGGTAGATGATCCCGCGCTTCCACGGGACCCGCAGCTTCGCGTATGTGTCCCTTGACTCAAAGAAGGAGAGGTGGTCGTCTATCAGGGACTTCTTCATGTCCGCGTCGAGGATGACCTGGTCCCACGACGCCTTCTGGATGCTCGCGTACAGCTCGCGGTTCTTCTGCCACGTGCCCTGGTCGTACACCCAGATCTCGTCGTGCAGGTCGGCGCCCCAGCGGCCGGCCTCGAGCAGCAGCTGCTGCGCCTGCGGCCGGCTCGTCGTCAGGACGTAGTAGTTGCGCACGCTCGGGTAGGCCATGCTGCCGTCGCGGCCGTCGACCAGGTAGACCAGGAACTCGTGGCCGCGCCACCGGTACAGGTACTTGCCGAAGAGGACCTGCTCGGCGAGCCCGCCGAGGGCACCGTCGAGGCGGCGCGCGGGCGGGAGGTAGACGTCCCACTGCAGGGAGGAGGGGAGGTACCGGCTCTTCCGGCCGCTGGCGTCCTCCTCTACGGGCTCGCAAGTGGCGAGACCGGCGCGGGCGTAGGCCAGGAGCTCGCAGCTGTAGGCCGGGGTGACGACGAGCTCGAGGTTCGGGTAGTGCTCCTTCAGCGACCGGGAGATGAATGCATCGGTGTTGACACGGTGCCCATCGGTGTGCTCGAAGAATTCCCTCGTTGGGTTGTGGCCTGGAGGTGGATGATGGTGGCCCGCACTCGGCAGGGCGGTTGCGGCAGCTTTGGCTGCAGGTACTCTCCCTGGCATCATTTTGTTGCTGGATTGATGTTCAAGTCCACGCGAGAACATTGATGATTATGGTGTGTAAAAGATACGTCAACTACATAAGATAATGGTCCAGACTTTATGGGTCAAAAGAGACGGTATACAATTGGTAACGATTTCTGTTGCCTAACGGGTCTCCATGTCCCCATGTTTGTTGCCCCAGTACGGTACGCCGTCAGCGAGTGCGGGGGTCAGCAGCGCTGCGCCACCAACCAATCCTCCCGCTGCTGTTCCACGAATGACGCAGCAATCAACATTGGCGGTACGACGTTGGCGATTGGCTAATGGATGCCGTTCGTCGCTTGGGAGCTCACGTACGCATGGCACTACATCCAGTCTGCATTTGCAAGCGCGATACCAGATTGACTGTTCAACCGCTGAGTGCATCTGATCGACAAGTCCTGGTCTACGGGCTGGTTAATCAGTTGCGCCTCCAATTCTCCGGTTCGTTCTAGGCCAAGGATTCTACTGTCCAAGGAGGCGAGTGCTGGCGAACTTGCCGATTGCTTACATGACTTGGTATCTCCTTGATGGCGATTGCGCTGCCCAACTTTTCGTACAGTACTTCCCGGAAATGATTCAATAGGCCAGATTATTCAATCGGCTATCCCATGTAATGGAATAAACGTTATGCCAATAGCATCAGTTGATCCCGGGTATGTACAGTACGTACACTTTATTTGGTGGGAGCAACGTTCTCGCTATCACGGTGATGGCACTTTGGTCTGGAACATCTTTAGGAAAGCTCGGCGCACCTCGTCCGTCATTCAACGTTGCACTTGCAGCTGCACTTATCGTTGCTGGTAGAACGCAGCTAGGACCTGGCAACGGCGTGAGGAAGTAGCACGCAATTGCCAATACTTACCTTCAACTGGGCGAGCAGACCGAGACTGGAAGTGCATGGGTAATTGGCCACCCCTCTGCCTCGCCTCTCTTCTCTCTTCCACCACCAAAGCTGTATCAAACCACCACTCCCCTCCCAAACATAACTCTTCTGTTGTTTCTCTCTTGGCTCCAGTATCACGTCCACTCTCCAATGCCGTTGGCCCACGCCGGATCACCGCCAGAAAACGAATCGATCAGACGCAACCTGTTCTGGCTTCTCCTGCTCATCCCCGTCATTGCGTTCTGGCGCTGCGTCATACTCATATCACACCTCGTGTTCGAATGGATCAGGTTCATCTTGCGGAGGAGCCGATGGCGACGCGGCGGCTGAAACCTTGGGAGTACGCAATGGCGCTGTGCGGTATCCTGCTTGGGATGGTTGTTGCCGTACCCATCGCCTTCTATCTCGCCCTCGCATGGCTCAACGTCTTCAGAGTCGTCCTCGAATGGCTACTTGGGTGATCACCATCAGGGACCTTTGGTGACTGCGCCGGCATACTGTGCCCTCACCCGGTACGCCTTTACGCACTAGGCTTCTGGCACAGAGCCTTGCTTGCTTCGTCATCATCGACCAATGGTTGAAGGTAGCACTAGACGTCCGGCATGTCTTGATACAACACTGTTCACCCTCTTTCCCAGACAGGTAAGTAATGGCGAGAGTGGATGGCCAGCGAGGATAAGGCTAACCCCCCACTCCCCAATATAGGTTCTCGCGGGTCCTTGTTATATGGCTAGGCACTGATGAGGGTCTGGTAGTGGACACGGAAATGTACTTAGCATGGAACTGAGAAGGATTGAATTGACTATCTAGAAATAAAACACCACCATCCTCTCTCTCTATTAGACCCTCCTCCTCGTCGCAATTCCCGATGCAGTGCGTCTCTTTCTATGTATATCCAGTAAGAGCCCTCTGTGTAAATATGCAAGCCCATTAAACTTCCCTTCAAATGCCAGACAAATGAAAATGATTGGGAAACCAGGTACAAGAAACCAGAACGTGCGAACTGATCCTTTTTGTCCTCCTCTAATCTATACAGGAAACCACCAAATCATGCCGAGGAAGGCAGCGACAGAGGCCAGGATGGAGAGGTGCTCTGAAGAGGAAGCAACCGCCGAGTCGATCCTTTGCGGCTGCTAATACGTCTCAAAAGAGAAGCCCCTGTCGCTGCCGCCCAAAGCTCAGAAAACCGGAGCAGATTCTGGAAAGACACCATCGAAGGAGTGAAGATGGATGTCAAGGTGATGTAATGTCGAGGCAGAGACGCTTAGAGCGACAGAGAAGAGATGGTAGGCACGGCGATGTTGCCGGCCGAGACGGTGGAGAGGTTGAAGCCCGAGACGGTGATGGCGGTGGGCAGGGTGATGGTCTGGCCGGCGACGGTGATGGCCTGGCCGGCGGTGAAGGTGGCGCCCGAGAAGGACTGGGCCGAGACCATGGCGACCATGGCGGTGAAGGCGGCGATCATGTTGAAGGTCTGCATTTTGAAGGTGGTTGGTTCCTGAAAGGAAATCGAAGTGATTGTTGTTTGGTTGAGAAAGTGAAGAGTAAGAACTCTGAAGAAGTTGTTGTGGTTGTTGGTGGATGAGCGAAGAAGATGGAGAAAGTGTTGTTGTTGAGAGAGTGTTGAAGGTGTTGTTGTAGAAGGCTGAAGATGCTGATGATGATGAAAAGAAGTTGTGGTCTACCCGGGCAGATGTCCCTGTACTTATACAGATTTGCTTTGCACCAAATTGCATCGACTCTCTACGAAATCCCCATGGCTGGCGCAACAATCTCGCCGCCCGTAGCCGTGTTCCTGCTTAGTCCGCACGTGAAGCCATGCGAGGTCGCTCGCTACTAGGCGGGCTTGTTGTTGCGCCTCGCCCATCCTGACAAATCTAGAACAGACCCCAAGGAAGGACGAAGGAAGCAATGTCCGGCTTACGCGCAGCGCACCAGCTGTCACGGATCCCCTCCCGTGGGCGCTAGGCAAATAAGCTTACTGACATTAGGTGTTGCTTCTCCCAGCAACGGCGCTCAGGGGCTAGCTCCCCTGGGAGTAGTCAAATGCTTGTCGGCCCTCGGGGGCGACGTTTAGACTGCTAGCGCCAAGCGCCGTGGCGGGCTAACCCCTTTTGCCCCCTTGCCTGCGAGATTCGAAACGGTGCACATACGGGCCACAGACGCCGCCTGCACAAACATGGCAATAGACACTGTTCCTCTCGCCCCTTTGTCTGGTATTTGCTTGTGTCGTTGGGATTCAATGCGGATAGAGGCAATATCCCAACGGCTTTGCGTTTTCGGCATCCCCTTGCCGACCGGATTCACGAAACCCCATACCCGGTGGCTGGGCATTATTATCTAGCGTGGTATGGCGGTACCAGTGCCGAACTCATTACCAGCCCTGACCCAAAACCCGATTTTTCTCGGTCCTTCTCGAGAGAAAAGGTTCTCACATCGACTTACTCATCACCATTTTGAGTTGCTCCTTGGACCCATCGCTATTTCCGTGTCCCAAAACGCCAATTTCAAAATAGCAACAAGAACCTTTTGTCTTTGAACCCACGTTCTATTTCAAGGTGGTTTTGCCATCATGATCCTTCTCCTCCAGCCTTACGTACGTCTTCGTTCAAGGATGATAGAAACTGGTGACCTTGTGATTGAACTTTGATCGTGAAGATTTGGTCCACGGCATTCCTCATCGACGATTCCTCGGGTTCTAGACATCACAATCAAAGCCACGACTGCAATCGGCATATTGTATTGTACGAAGCCTCAAGACCATCCCTGAAACCCATCGTCACTTGCCTCCCTCCCTCCCTCCCTTCTACCAGGACTTCATTCACCCTCACCCCCTTCTCACGTCGCCTCCGCAAACCTCGCCGCCGCCGGCGCAAAGTCCTTCAAGAAAGTCCAGCGCGCCTTGTCCGCCCACCCCTTGGCCCGCCACTCGTTGGCCGGCGCCGGGAACACGTCCACGACCCCCATCAGCGTGGCGTCGTGCGCAAACACAAAGAAGACGTTGTCCATGGCGTCGGGGACCTGCGCCTCGCGGATGGTCCGCACCGTCGCCGCCAGGTCCTCGTTGGTGTCGGCCGGGTCCACGAGGACCTCGTCGCGCGCCCGGCGCCCGCGGCTCGTGTTGAGCCGCCCGAAGAGCCCGGCCCCGGGGCACAGGGAGAGGGGCCGCAGGGCGGCGGGGACGGGGTAGTGGTGGTCCCCGATCAGGGGGTCGGGCAGGGGCATGTGCGGCGAGGGGCGCAGCTCGCCGGCGTGGTGGCAGAGGTCGCCGCCCATCATGATGAACGTGTCGTCGTCTTCTTGGCCGGCTTCGCCGCTCGCGGTGGTGGTGGTGCGGGCCAGGGCCCCGAGGTGGCCCGTCGTGTGGCCGGGGGTGTCGAGCAGGTAGAAGGACCCGTCGCCGAAGAAGTCGTGGGCGCGGAACCCGCCGATCTGCAGGTTGGCCGCGGGGCCGGGCTCGAAGTTGATCTCGCGGAGCGTGCGGTCGCTGAAGCGGCACCAGTGGTGTCTCCAGTCAGTAGGGCTCTGGGGTTTACCATCCATCTCTTTAGTCATCCAGGTGGTGTGGACGTGGTTCATGACTTACGCGAAGTACACCTCGCAGACGGGCGAGTCCGGGTTCGCGGGATAGCCAGGACAGTACGCCTTGTTGAACCCCTGACCCACCACGATCTCGGTCGAGTTGGGAAACGTGTTGGGGTTCCCGATGTGGTCTAGGTGCTGATGGCTGGGAGTGGATACACGTAAGCACTAGGCACTTCATATCTCTAACCATTCACAGCATGGATGTGGACTGGGGATCGGATCTCCATTCCCGCCCCATGTCATCTAGATCTCCGGAAGACCCGCACCGAAACAGCATTCCTCCGGATAGGAGGGGCGTGGGTGACCGACTTACCTCCAAATGATGCTGTCGATGTCTCCCGGTTCGACGCCGTGGTCCCGCAACACCTGGGCCACGTCCTTCTCGACCCGGAACTCGTCGCGCAGCCCGGTGTCGTCCAGCATCTTCTGCCACAGGGGCGCGAACGTGTCCTTGTCGGCCGGCACGCCCAGGTCGAACAGGGCCTTGCGGCCCGCGGGGCTCTCGACGAGGAGGCACCACGTGGGCAGCGTCTCGAAGTGGTCGAAGCCCTCCACCGAGCTCGAGAACATCATGGCGGTCGGCAGGCCGCTCATCCGCAGCGTCGAGTCGACGATGGACACCTTGGCCACGGCGCCCGTCGGGATCTCCCACTTGGCTCCGGCCATGGTAACGATGGTTGGAATAGTGGGGGAGGAGGAGTAACAGAATACCAATCGATACGTAAGTATATATGACTGGCTAAGTTGATGAGTTGGACAGAGAGTGAATCGTGCTGTGCTCGTATAACATCCAGATGCTTTTATAAAGAGTGGTTGCCGCATGGAGGCCACTGGCGCGTTGCAGGTGATTGGCGGCGGCGGGGTATTGTGGAGGTCTAACACGGCCGCCGCATTCGCGGTCTGGATTTGTCAGACTCCGCACTCTAAGCCGACGGAATGGCAGCCAACGCCAACTGCAAGGGGCGCGGTATGGTGGAGGCGTCGCAGCTGGACCAATGACGTCGCCTGACATGATGACCTTATCTGACGACTTGCATCCCATCCCTTACACACGCGGATGTCAAATGTCTGCCAATTTGTCAGAATCGGGGCAATTGAGTCCGCTGTCAATACCACTGACGATTACTGACGTTTCAACATCTCCAACTGACTACTCGTATTACATCGACTTGCTTAAGTACCCTGCCTAGAGCTTTATGTACATGTTCGTCCTGATAAGCTACCTCTGTCCACGAGCTACAAAAGGTATCACGTCAAGTCCGGCGTGCCCGGGAAGTACGTCCCCTTCGGCAGCGACTCGAGCGCGTCCCGGTCAATCTCCTTCAGGTCCGGGTAGCCGGCCACGTTCATCAAAATGTCGAACTCGGCCAGCAGCGCCTTCATGACATGCCGGACCCCTTCCTCGCCTGCCGCGCTGAGGCCCCAGACCCAGAGCCGGCCGACGAAGACGAACTTGGCGCCGAGGGCGAGGGCCTTGAAGACGTCGGACGCGCCGCGGATGCCCGAGTCGTACATGATCTGGTTTCGCGCGCTCAGTTAGCACGTGTACGGAGATGACGATGCTACTAACGACAACAGTACCAGGGCCACTTACATAGGTTTTATCCCCCACCGCATCCACAATCTTCTCCAAAGCGTCCAAGCTGGCAATCGCCCCATCCACCTGGCGCCCCGCATGATTCGACACCACAATCCCGTCGACCCCGACCTCGACCGCTTTCCTGGCGTCGGCCACGCTCTGGATCCCCTTGATAACAAACGGCTTCCCGCCCGAGACGTCCTTCCACTGCCTCACGAGCCCCGGGATCTCGGCCCACGTGTGCGAGTGCCCGTGCCAGATGTGCTTGTCGATCCACTCGGCCCCCGCGCGCTTCGGGTCCTTTTCGGGGTCGATCCCCGCCTCTCTGAGTCGGTCCCGGAACGCCGGGTCCTGCAGCGCCAGGTCCCCCGCCCCGTGCTCGTGGTAGAAGGCGTAGTTGCCCATAGCCGTATCGTCGTGGCGCCAGCCCAGCTGCCACGTGTCCGTCGTCAACATACAAGCCGTGTACCCGCTGTCCGCGGCGCGCTTCAGCATCGACGTCGAGACCTTGTCGTCGGGGCTCCAGTACAGCTGGAAGAAGCGAACCCCCTCCTCACCGTTGGCGCGCGCCGTGTCTTCGATGCTGTAGCTGCCCGCCGACGACAGGCAGTACGGCAGGTTCAGCTCCCGCGCCACTTTGGCCGGCGACAGCTCGCCCGTCGGGTGGTAGATGCGGTTGATGCCGATGGGGGCGAAGCCGATGGGGGCCGCGACCCGGTGGCCGAAGATGGTGGTCGCGGTGTCGCGGCGCGACGTGTCGACGAGCTGCCGCGGGATGACTTGGTGGCGGTAGAAGGCCAGGCGGTTGGCGTAGTGCGTCCACGACTGGCCGGCGTTGCACGAGGAGTAGAGCCTGCGGGGTGAGAGGTCGTCAGGATATCGCAGACTCGCTCGTAATTTTTACTTCGCGCAGTTAGGGCCAGATACGTACCATCCGCCCTTGCTGAGGCGTTCCTCGGCCAGTTTCTTCAGCTTGTCCGGGGCTGTTACACAACGTTAGCTGGCCAACTGTGCATATGTGAGCCGATAGAATGGCCGGACACGGATACGAACCAGTATTCAACGGCGTGTGCTTGTCCTCGTTGGGGGCCCAGAAGAGCTCTCTCTGCATCAGACCCCATTGGGGCGTGCTTCGGATTTCGATGTTGGGGTTGGTGGGGTCGCTCATCTTGATGGCTAGTTACTGTGTTGAATATAGAACTTCGATGTCACGGTTGCTAAGGCGGCGAGACAAAACACACTTATAGTACTTCCTCGGCAATGGATCAGATCAAAGGGGGTTACACATCCGGGGGAGGTCGTGGCGCCCGTGCTTGCTCTCGGCAGTCACGGATGAGCGGGTTCGGAGATTCGTTACGTATGACATCAAGACCCTTTCTGTCGTCACACGTGACATCTGATTGGCTAGATGGACCAATAGGGGGTCCATTGCCGTACATATAAGCGGGACTGGCTCTGGACTGGAAAACCCCACATAACCTAGAACTCCGGCATCAAAACACAATTATGTGCATTTGTACCATTGCATAGAGTAAAGTTTAAGTTGTCGTACCGTTGGAGCTCCATAGACCTGACGAGAACACGGTGAGAGTCTGCCGTAAATGAACATGTTAAGGGCAATCAACTCTTTGGAAGTATATTGTTTTAGCTAGACGCGTCCCCTATTTAAGCAACCAAAATAAATGGAAATCTGCGGTATTGTGTGTTGCAGTAAGAGGTTGCCCAAGAAGACGAGAGCGGGATCGAGGGCGGTCTTTTGTATGCGAAGCTTTGAGTCACCGGGACGAAGACCATTTTACGCATTCTCCGCCGTCGACAAGGTTTTTCGACCCATCAGAAGTGTTACATCTCTTTTCTAAGTTCATGTTTTTGAGGGTATCTTGCTCTGTGTTGGTTCTCTGTTTCTACAACCATGTACTCGCATCATATCGAAAGCCTACAGACCAACAAAATAAGAAACCCCAAAATGGACTTCCCGTAGAAGCTTGGCCGTGTCCTCTAGAAAGTCGTCATTCGCCCGCAGCCCACGCAACCGGTGGTTGTAATGCGCAAACGCCTGCGGCACCCCCTGGTACCGCTTCGTCGTCACCCGGTTCCCGGCCTCCCGCAGCTTGCGCGCGTAGGCCTCCCCGCGTCCCGCCCCATGTCGAACTCGGCCGTGACCACGTGCGCCGGGGCCAGGTTCGCAAACGACGGGGCCAGCAGGGGCGTCATGAGCCAGGAGGCCAGGGCCTGGTCCTGGGCCGCGTCGTCGTCGCCCAGCCACTGCTTCAGATACCACTGCTCTCGGCTCAGCGGACCCCACGGCGCGTCCTGCAGCGCCCGGGCGCTCGGGTAGGGGCAGTTCTTCTTGTCGAGGCGCTGGATCCGCCGGTGGCAGTGCCGCAGGTCCACGGCGGGCACGACCAGCAGCTGCAGCTTGACCGGCACGCCCTCGTCGCGGGCAAAGTGCGCCAGCACCGCCGCGATGTGGCCGCCGGCCCCCAGCCCCCCGAAGGACATGCGCTGCGGGTCCGCGTTGGCCTGGGCCCCGTCTCGGCATACCCACTGGACGGCGGCCCAGCAGTCGTGGATGGCGGTGGGGAACGGGCACTGGGGCGCCTTGCGGTAGGCGACGTCGAAGATGATGATGCCGACCGCGTTGCACATGTAGCGGCACCAGGCCCGCTCCGTGTCCAGGTCGCTCTCGACCCCGCCGCCGCCGTGGAAGTTGAGGTGCACCGGGAAGGGGCCCGGGCCGGCGGGGGTGTAGACGTGCATGAGGATGCTGCCGGGTGGGTTCGTGACGGGGATGCCCATGAGATCCACCTTGGGAACATCGGGGCCTGGATATTGGTGTCAGTTAGACGCTTTCCCGATCACGCTAGTGGATTGGTGAGTAACCTACCGGATTGCGTAGCGTAGGAGAAAGTGTACTTGGCCGGATCTCGGCGGAACTCGGCGATCGTGACTTCATCGGGACGCGTGACTTGGCTGCCGTGTGTATTCCAGAGTTCACGCCATTTCCAATTTAGACCGGGGTATGCATCCTCGGGTATGGTGCGCGGGTTGAGCTTGTCCTTTGACGCCGTGGTGCTGGCTTGTTCAGCTGTGGTAGGCTGTGCACCAAGAATTGGGAGTGTATTAACCATGATTCGGTTGGTGGATGGTATGTCTGGTTGTGATGGATGGAGGACTTTAAGGGAGGAAGCGATGTCTGCCTTTTATATGCTGGCCGCTGGGTCACCGGTGGTTATCAAGCTTTTGTCGATCCACGGGAGGTATATTTGTTATAATGGTTTTGATAGTTTCGAAGGTACTAGGTATATAATACTTTTATTTCTAGGTTCATTATCTCCAAGGTAACTTGCTCTTTGCGAGTCCACCGTTTCTGTCGGGGAGTCTTGGTATGAATCGAAGAGAAAAGAAGAAAAGAAAAGAAAAAGCAAAGAGAAGAATATGTGGTTGAAAGTTGGACTGGTTTGAATAGAGACCCCCTAGTCGCAATACGGAGAGGGTTGGGATGTCGCACAAGGCGGCGACCTCCAGTCGTTATGTCTGAGGGATATCAGAGAGAGGAAGACTGTTGCCTGGCGGGGTTCGCATTCCGCCGGATCGGGACGGCGATCTAGCTTATCTCTGACTATCGGTGGGTTAGGTAGATGGATGCCGCGATAGGGCTTGATCGCCGCCAATCAGAAGCCCGCCATGATGCCAAGAGCGATGTATGCACGGCACGGTCATGTGCAGACAGGGGTCCTCTGCCCATGGGGTAACCGAGCGGGTCGGTTCATTATTGTACTGACCGATCTCCCTCCCCTTGACTATGAAGGTGAAGTCGATTATAATACGACATCCGCCAATACAGTTCTTGGCCCCTTCTTTTCATTCAGGTCTTCATTATACGAAGACAGCCATGGCAGACCACCAGGACCCGAAGAATGCCAAGGGCGTCAGATTGCGGGCTGTGCAGAGCGGAGACTTGGAGAGCACGGCACCGGCTTTGGGGTCCACTCAGGGCCTGCGTCGCGTGCCGGGCAAGATCCCACTCGCGGCAATGTCGATCCTCTCGGTTGAGGTGAGTTGGTCATGTTTCAGATTGAACTTCCTCAACTGTCAGCTCTAGGAGTAATACAGTATATCGGTGTCCTATACTAACCAAGACCTTCATTCATATAGCTGGGCGAGCGATTTACGTACTTTGGACTGAGCGGACCCATTCAGAACTACATCAAGTAAGTCTAGGAATACTCGGGATATACCGTGTACTCCGCTTATGAGGCGATGGTATTCTAATATGAAGCTCACACTAGCAACCCCCACGATCCAGCCTCAGGTCTCCCCAGCGCCTTGGGCAAAGGCCAGGCCACAGCCACGGCCCTCGGCAACTTCTTCAAGTTCTGGGCCTACACGTCGACGGTGGTCGGGGCCGTCGTGGCCGACCAGTACCTGGGCAAGTTCAAGACGATCCTGCTCGCCTGCGCCATCTACACCGTCGGTCTCGTCATCCTGGTTGCGACCTCGACCCCCGCGGCCCTCCGGGACGGCGCCGGGTTTGGCGGCCTGGTGGTCGCCATGGTTACCATCGGTCTTGGCACGGGCGGTATCAAGGCCAATGTGACGCCCATGTGCGCCGAACAGTACCAGGATCCTGAGGAGGTCGTGCGGACCTTGGCGTCAGGGGAGATGGTTGTCGTGGATCCCCGGCTTACGGTTCAGAAGCTGTTCATGTGGTGAGCCTCCCTCCAGAAACCCCACTACATATTCAAACAATGACGATGATCTAATGATGATGCTTTGGCTCCAGGTTCTACTGGGTGGTCAATGTAGGTGCACTATCACCGCTGATTACCGTCAACACCGAGGCCCATCACTCGTTCTGGCTCGCCTACCTTATCCCCCTTCTGTAAGTTTTTCGACACCTCGCCATCCAGGCATGTAGTAGACTAGGCCAGCCTAACCCCCTATCCAGGGCCATCCTCATATCCACCGCCGTCTTCCTCCTCGGCCAAAAGAAGTACACCAAGATCCCGCCGCACGGCTCGCCCCTGCTGGACGCCAGTCACGTGACCGTGGCGGCGTGGCGCGCAAGGGGATTCGAGAAGGCCAAGCCCGCTTTGCTCCGGGACCGCGGCTACACGGACGAGTACGTGTCCGACGTGCGCCGCGGGCTGCGGAGCTGCAAGATGTTTTTGTTTCTGCCCTTTTACTTTGTGTGCTGGATCCAGATCTGGAACAATCTCATTTCGCAGGCGGGGGAGATGGCGCTCCACGGCACGCCCAACGACTTGCTGCAGAATCTGGATCCGATTGCGTTGATCATCCTCATTCCTCTCTTGGACTGTAAGTGTTGTTGATCCAATCCTGCCCCCTATTTGAACCGCAGTTGAGACTGGATGCTGACCCCCTTCTAGTGGTCATCTACCCCATGCTCCGCAAGTACAAGATCGATTTCGACCCCACCACCCGCATCTTCTGCGGCTTCCTCTGCGCCTCCGTCTCCATGGTCTACGCCAGCGTCCTGCAGCATTACATCTACACCGCGCCCGCCAGGAGTATCCACGTCTGGGTCCAGGCCCCGGCCTACGTGCTTATCGCGCTGTCCGAGGCGTTTGTCATTGTGACGGGGCTCGAGCTGGCTTATACGCAGGCTCCAACCAAGTGAGTCATTCCTTCCTTTCTTTCTTCGAAGTTTCGTTGTTGGAGACTGATGATGTTTGATTATAGTCTTCGGTCGGTGGTGTCGTCGCTGTTCTGGCTTACCATTGGTATTGCGGCCGCCATCTCCATTGGCCTGAGCCCGGTGTCGCAGGACCCCTACTTGGTCTGGATGTACGGGTCGTTGGCCATTGTTGGTTTGGTGGCCGGGTGTGCTTTCTACGCCTGTTTCTTCCGGGTGAGGAAGGAGTATGGGCGGGAGGAGTTGATCTTAGAGGGCGAAGAGCCCCGGGGAAGGTGAGCCACGGCTGAAGCTATACCACAAGAGCATTACAGTGAGTCCCATATAGTAGCGATGTAGATTAGATGCCAGATGGCTTTCAGACAGCTATCTGGATCTGAGTGTTGAAGATCGAAAGCTGGCATGCAAGCCCCTTGTAATAGCTAGCCGCACGTTTATGAGATTGTTGGCACATAATGTAGTTGACTGGTGGGATTGTTTTTAGGAACACGGCCATTGCGTTCCTAATTCTAATTCAAAAACCGTCATGTCAGGAATCATTAATAAAATACCACCCTGAGACGTATGTGAAGCTAAGGTAAATATAGAATGTGAGTACTGGAAAAAAATAATTTTATTTAATCATGTTCTTTCCGAGATATTTTGAGACATGCTGTCAATCTTCGAGTAATCTCGAAATTCTTTTAAATACACCTTTCTCAACCAAATCCCTCAGCCTTGAAAACGCTTCCACCTCCATCACCCACAATCCCCCGAGGCACGGTATAGTATGCGATAACTGACCGGCCCAGTCGCCCACGACAATTAGCACTACAATCCCCGAACCATTTGTTGTCTCCGGGCACCTTGGGTTGCAACGCATGCCTGAGGGGACAATACTGACATTGTGACGAGACAATCAGCTGCGTAAGGCTGGATAGGCAGGCGGACCTGGAAATCTAGAACAGAATCAGATACCCGGAGTGTATCCGTGTTGTGTTACAATCCGCGGGTTTCATCGAACTCACTGGCGTGCGGGCCGGTTTGGGGACGGGCGGAACAGCAAATAGTCCTGTGCAAGTGTAACCTCGGGGCTGGTGACCGATGATCGGGTCTTTCGTGTATCACGAGTGTTTGTTTGTTCGAAACTACCATAGCCGACCTGCTACGGAACATGCATTCATCATAAATCAGTCGACATCAGCTGGACTGATACGCGCTTCTGTGCATATCGAGGGGGCGCACCCGGTATCTGGACGTTGGCTGGCACAGTGACTTCAATGCCATCCCACAGTGTGCATTCGATAACGCAAACTTGATACAGGCACTAATGCAGATGGTGCAGTCTCCCTTTGAAGCCTAATCAGTACAGACACCATCTTTGCACGTTCCATATCCGCCTGTCCGAATACTACCAACTCCCGCGCTGCTCGCGCTGAAATAGCAGCGGCCTTGTATACCGGATTCTTCAAGTATTGGTTCAACGCACAGGCGCTATGGTATACGTTGCCCCTCCTCGTGGTGAGTAGACAGCCATGCAACGACCGGAATTGCTAGTGCATGGGGAAGGGGGGCAAACGTCTTCTGTGAGACGCAGATCTCAGCATACACTTGCATCTTTTGCGAGTGACATAAAACTGGTCTGGCTTGAGCCTTGCCCCAGCCTCACCTAGTGCTTACTCAGATGCTGCTGTCGATCATTGCCTTCAACCTTCGCAAATCCGAAGCGGAGAGTTGCGAGCTAGTCGAACTTACCGAATCGGCGGGTAGCGTTTCAAACCGATTTGATACTCAGCCAACCGTCCCGGGACACACTGTTACATGCGGGAGTGGTCCAGCAAGCCAAAGGGCAGTGGACGTTGACTGACACTCAATCGACTTTAAAAAAGTACCTGCATACGCCCAGACGAAACGTCGCAGAAGTGGGAAGCAGGCCGTGATTTTGATTCGCTGCTTCCTTTGGCCACTGCATGGAGTCTGTTTTTAGCTGCAGCTCCCTGCGTTAGAAATCCCCAAATCCGGGCGATCAGCAAAAACGAGGCGACTGCAAGTGCCGGGAAGGGAACGGAATGTTCTCGGGATCTTCAGAAGAAATGGAAACCTGAAAGAATCTTTTGAGACAACGATACCTGAGATCGTACGAATACTTGCGAGGGCGTGAAAACAGAAGAGTCAATTGATGAATCATCAAATCGGAGGGTGTCCTTGGACAAGATCCCCTAGATCAATGTTACGTCATCTCCTTTGCCCTCTGTCGTGCCTGCCTTAATTCTCCTTCAATCGATCGGTGCCCCCGCTTTCTTCCTGTCCCCCACTAAAATTTTATTCTAGACGTCTGCTACGAAGCGCACATCGAGTCACTCAACGTTGGCTGACGATACCAAAGACAGAGCGGCCATGTCACAGAAGATACACATTGGCAAGCGACCAAGCGATTGGCGACTGGCAGGTGTCACCCATCGCAAGCAGGCTAGAAAAATGCTCCAAACAACCTAGACGCTGTTCAATTGGAGGAAAGCCTGTACTTGTCTAGTTGCACGCTTGTTGCCCGCTAAATCCAATCCTGCCAGCCTGCCTGCTAACTCAAGTGCTTACCACATGGATGATCCTTCGACTAGATCCTTGACTACTTGCCATAGGACTCGATCCGCACACGTGCGATTGCAAACCATCAATCAAATCAATTTCGGCACGGAACCATCAGTGCCAGAAAACTTCCAAACCCCCCAGGAAATTACCACAGCTGGAAACCGGAACAGATACGGCTGCATCTCTCCTGTCCAGCCGAGATCATCACTGTCTGCATCTCGAGTTATCTTCATCCAAGGCCCACCTCCAAGTCTGTGGCATCTCACCCGATCGAAGTAAGAGTTTGGACAAAACTCTGCATCGTCCAATTATGCAACAAAGGCCCTCTAGAGTCTAACCAAGCCAAACTCCATTGAACAAACCTCTTCCCTCGAACCACGGGGAGCCCCCAATCCCCGGGCATTAGCAGCGTCAAGTACCCTCCAAATGCCCCTGACAATTCAGATAACCCATCGAGACGGAACTTCACCAGAGCTGTAGCTCCTTCACCATAGCGGCAAGGGCACAATGACAACCATGCCCAGAAGCCAGGCTGATCTTGACGTTCAGGGGTTACCTTGGAATATTTTGACTTGAGGTCGACGAGCGTTTTGAGAGCACGCCAGTCAATCCACATATCCCGCTAACGATCTTTGTGCCCCGTATCGCCCCGAGCACGCTTTGCCCGTTCGGGCCGTGTTAGTGATCGGTGATACAGCTAGCCAGGAGAGCCCAGTCAGGATTCCCTGACTTCATGTCAAATTCTACAATGTAACCTTCCGGCATCAGCTGTGCAGAGCAGATGGACATACTGCCAGGATCTTACTAGAATGCTTGACTGATCTCTGAGAACAGGTAAGACTACCGACCTCCCAATCTGCCCAGCTCTTTCCTCCCCGTTTTCATACCACCTTTCCTGTTATTCTTCTTAGGTACTGTTTACAATCCCACATAGTTTGTTTGACACATCTACAGTACCTCAGCTGGTCGTTTCTCCTAATACTTACTCCCTACACAGGGGAGGCTCGGATCTGGCTAATTGTTCGAGGGGTACAATGCCAGCATTGGTGGTTCTCAAGTGAAACGGTGCGGCGTGGTGCGCAGTTCCCTATTGTTTTTCGCAAGCCTAGCTCTTCCTTGGAAAGTGGGCGGATCATCCACGCCTGACCCGAAGCTGTGTTACGACGCCTAGCCAGGGTACTACTTGCAGCTGTACTACCGAAGGGCTGAAAACCAGCTGTGGGGGTTATGGAGTCTCTTGCCCAAAATGGGTGATCTTGTACTTCTTTCCGTCCATGCACCCGGTCTGGCTTGCCGTCTTAGGAGCCCTTGATTCTCCCGGGTCGAGTATATGATCCCTTCTCGCCAACCAACCCTCTGCATCCGTGCACAGCAACCATCAGCATTGTACCTTTGCGACCTACGAACCACAACACCCCCACCAACCAACCACGCTTCATGGCCATCCTCAACATTGTCACAAGACGAACCAAAACGACAGCAGCCACAGCAAACCGCCATGATACTAGTCTCCTTATTTGGAGAGGTCCTCTCCTGGAGCTCCAGCCGGTCCAAGATCCTATGGGCGACAACACCTCCCCCGCCTCCCGCCAGAACTCTTCCATCATGGTACATGGCCGTTGCGCCTACGCGGTTCAAACCCGTCTGTCATCCTCGCACTGAGGAGGTTATCAAGGAAGTCGACGCCTACTTCCTGGAGAACTGGCCCTTCCCCGACAACAAGTCGCGGAAGAAGTTCAAGGGCGCCGATTTCACTCGGAACATGTGCTACAACTATCCAGAGGCGCTCGATTGCCGTATAAGCGTCGCCTGCCGCTTGATTACCTTACTGTTCCTGGTTGATGGTAAGTCAAACTCTTCTGTCTTCATTCGTCAAAATACTTGATGCGCCACGACCCTCGAAAACTCTCCTGGGAGCTCTCAGACTTGGGTGCAAATGCGCTAACGCTTTCCAGACCTTCTCGATTACATGTCGCTCGAGGACGGCCGATTATACAATGCGAGGATGATGGAACTCATGAGGGGTAACATAACACCGGATCGTACCGTCGCAGTGGAATGGATGGCTTACGATATCTGGGCCGAGATGCGGGCGCTCGATGCCAGGTTGTCCAACGAAGTTCTTGGACCTTTGGAAGACTTCATGGCGGCACAAACAGAGGGTACACGACTCAAGAAGATGGCAATGGGCGAGTATCTCGAATGGAGAGGCCGTGATGTTGGCGCATCGTATGTGCAGTGACACATCTCCCCTTTCATCTGTCGTTGTGGTAACTGACATGGCAACAATAACAGATTGGTGACGACGCTGGGGCGGTTTTCAATGGGGCTCTCCCTGTCGGCGGAGGACTTGGAGCTGGTAGAGCCGCTGGACCGCATCTGGTTCCGACATGTTTCCGTCATCAACGACGTATGGAGCTACGACAAGGAGGTGCGACAGTCGAAAGAGTCCGTGGAAGAAGGCGCGGTACTATGCTCGAGCGTAGCCATCCTATGCGAAGCGACACAGGTGTCGGCTGAGGCCTCCAAACGAACGCTCACCTATCTCTGCCGCGAGTGGGAAGGGCTGCACCAGGCGCTGGAGCAGGAGATTCTGGCGCAGAAAGACACGCCGGCCATACGGCAGTACATCCGGGGACTGGAACACCAAATGAGCGGAAATGAGATCTGGAGCACATTCACGCTACGATACGCGCCGCCGAGCCATCAAGACATTTGCAACTGAAAAGCGACGCGAGTGCGCTTTAGACGGCCTGAGAAACGGCCACACAAGACGCAACAACAACCAGCCACTACTGTTGTCGCAAGCATCGGATCGGAGCAATTCTTTCAGTACAAGATACCCCACCTACCTCACAAGGTTCATTCACTTATTCGGGAGCGTATTTACATTTACGGGCGTTTTGCAGATATACCAATTGATTACATTACCATTCACTCCGTCATCAAAGTAAGAGCGCGCCCGGTTCAGGATCTGGCAAATCGGAGCCGGACCGGAAAAGACAGGGTTCCAATTGGGCACGTCAACAGCTGTCCAGGCTTGGCTTTTCCCCCCCTTGCAATGCTCAATCTGGCGATTTACCCGACTCTTCCCTGCGCGCGGTCAGAACTTTAAGATGAAGGCACTCCAATCTGCACGCAATCTCGGGCAGCAATCAGAAGCTTCCGACCGCGTAATGTGCTGCAAGTAAGTAATTCCCGATTGTGGAATGTTGGAAAAAGGAAGAGACAACACAAGAAACGGGTCACAGCACGGAAACACCATGAACCCGGCCGACTGGACCCTGGGTTATGAACATTTTTCGTCCCGACCAAGGGTGATGCTGGGGGGAAGGTGACATGCTACCTGACTCGCTCAGCTTGGTCAACATGTGTCATGAAATGCTTGACCTTCACTATTGATTTCCTACCGTCGGCCCTGTAATTGCAGCTTGCGACACAGCCAACATTGAGTACAAATCCGATCGGCGTTAAGCCATCACTAGTGTTACTTATTGTAGGCCGTTTCTGTACTACTACCTACTAGATTAGTAGTGTGTCAGGCAATTGAAGGATTGACTGCTCGCACGAATCATTTCTGCAGGCTGTAACCTCATCTTGGCAATTGAACTTGTTATACATGTACGATATGAGACTCCCATTGCAACTCAGCGCCCCCAACACAACCTGGCATTGGCGATGCAGCGTTCGACGTACGAAGCGCTGTCAGTTCTGCATAACCTGAATCGTATAAATCTACCTTGCGGCGATTCGCGAAGCGGCACGGAAAGATCCAAGATTTAATCGATAAACGGCAAAGGGACCCGGCAAATGGGAACTCGGATCCGGCCGATGCACGCTGCGCCCATCAACTTGGTTGATCGTCTCGCTCGCGTCAATTTTGCAAGGTACTGTAGGTAGATCCGATATTCCCCGGGAAAGCAGGTGTGCGGCACAGCAAGTTTTGGCGGCGGTCCTCCCAGCAGTCCCAGCGCTGCACGCTGCACGACATAACATGGACGGCGGGGCGCGTTTCCATCTTCCATCAAGTATCCACTTACTGCTACAGTACACCACTGCGGGCTAGATTACGCGGTAAATGCCGTCCCAATAATACGATTTTGAGACGGCCGGTGACGTTTCCGGCCCTTCGAGGCTATTTGATAAGTGATATTGGATGCGACTATAGACAGGCAAGGCGGTTGGTTATTGTGTCGCGAAAAGAAGAAAATAGTTCGGGTCAATTGATACCGGGGGGTTGGGTATTATTGGGCAATTGGGCATTTGGGCTGTTGAGTAAGGCATTACTAACGATATATTCTGTGTTATCAGTCTCGCGACGGTAACATATCCCTTTGATGGAGATTTGGTTATGGGGGCTCTGCATATGTACAGGCATTTTACCCGCGGCGATCCTTGGCTCTTGGCGAGGCGTCCATGTACACTAATATGCCCCTCAAGTTGGCAAGCGAGTACATATGAGGGCTATTAGTGACCAATGGAATATCATGGGTGTCATTTTCTATGCAGTGAATGGTGGCACCGTACAGCAACCACAGCAGTACTAATTGACCTTCATCTATTAGCGCTTTCTCTGGCCCGATGCCCGACTCCTCTTGATACGCGCTTCTGCACCGCCGTGACAGTGGTGTTGGTAATAGGTGGTAACCGGAAGATCTTCGAGACGGTTCCCCGGGGAGATGCGTTGCATGGAACAGGGGTGCGCATCCCGGCGGGTGTCGGGGTTGTGGCCTGGGGTGTTTTCGGAGCGGTTGGGTACGATGTTGAGATGGCAGTAGACACCAGAGCGTCCATTGCCACCAGCGAATGAGTCGGTGGGTGCTTACATCCAGATCGCTGTGGAGTGGTTTTGAGAAGAGCATATCAAGCGGCCCGAGGGTGACTTCATTGGTACCCTGCGCAGCGATACTCTTATGTTCTGCTTTACCCTGATCCATTGTACGTAGGTAGGTAGTCCAACATACCAGTCGCCAGTATGATACATGATGACTTGGCAGCTTCGCAAATACGGCACGGCATCACTATTATTCTCGAGAAGATCGGGCAAGAATGAGTACGTTGCTCCATAAGATGAGTCCATTTCTCTGGAAAATAAGCTACCAACGAGGAAAGAATATATAAGCTTATTTGTGAACTCTCTCGAAGAAGAATGCAGAGACGGATGTTCCGTGGTATCACAGACTGAAAACCTAGTCGTCACTGAACTCGGAAGGGTTGTACTCCGAGTCCGAGTCCGAATCCATCTCGCTCTCGTCCTCCTCCTCCTGCTCCTCACTCTCTCCCTCCTCCTCGACCTCGCTGTCGTCCACCTCGCTCTCGTCCTCGCGAGCCTTCTTCTGGACGGCATCGGGGCCGTGCAGGGTATCGATAAACTCGTACCCCCAGTGGTCCTCGAGCTCCACGATGGACGCCTTGGGCGTGGGGAAACGTCCACCCACGACAGAGTCAAAGACCCAAGCAGCAACATGCGAGACCGAGTCGCCGGGAGCAATGCCGTACTCCTTCTGCAGGACGACAGGCTTCCTACCACCGCACCAGAGCTCGGCGAACTGGCTCTTCTTGTTCTTGCTGTTCCGGCCCTTTCCCGGCAGCTTCAGCTTGGACTCGGCGACGAGCTCCACCTCCTCCCGCCACTCGTGCAGGTTGAGGACCAGGTCGTCGTGGTCCTTGTCCTTCGTGATCGGCTTTCGGGGCTGCTTGGCGAGGTCGGCGTGCTCCGGGTCGTACAGGATCACCTGGTAGCCCGGGACGCGGGTGTCGCGCTTGGGGGTCCGGCGGAGGGCGAGGCCGAGGCCGTGGCGCACGCAGCGGTCGTTCTAGTACTGTGCGCGGGTCTCGGTCCGGTCCTTGCCCTCGTAGAACTTCTCGTACTCTGCCGGGGGCTCGATCCTGGGTAGGTGGGAGAGCTAGTCAGCGGCGGCGAACGTAGGATGAAGACGGCGGCGAAGAGGATGGGATGAGATGGGGTACAGGTTAGGGAGAAGTTGGGTCAGTGCACTTACCAGTAAGTCATCATGCCGATGACCATCTCGCGGCCTTGATTGTTCATCATATCGAGGGCGTAATCAAAGAACTCCCCGATCGTGGCCATTCGCTTCGACAGCGATCCAGTGGCAACATAGTTGTCCTTCCGATCCGCCTTATCCATGAAGGCGATCGGAGCCATGAACACCGCGAACTTGTGCTCGGCCAGGTCGTAACGGGCCAAGGCGGACCAGCAGAGGAAGAGCTTGACGTCCTGCGGGTATGTCAAGCTGTTGGGGATACCGGGGATATCCTTCTTCTTGATCCGGCCGTCGAAGGGCAAGGACTCAATGTTGTCACGAAGCTGCCACTCGACGTGGCTATCCGAGACCCAAGCGCGCTCCTGGGCGTTTAAGTACTTGGGGGGCCAAACGCGAGCGCCGGCGGAGAGGTCGAGGTCGTCGAGCTGCTGGGCCGCGACGGTGACGGGGTGCTGCCGGATGGCGACGGTGAAAGAGGGCTGGGGGCCGAGGGCCTGCACCTCGTCGACGACCTCGATCCAGGCATCAACAGCGTCGGCCAGGTCCATGTCGTCCTTGGTGTTGCGGCCGCTCTTGGACTGCTTGGCGCTGGCGGTGACGGCGCGGCGGCCGTCGACGTACGTGTGGGCGACGAGCTGCACGTCGCCGGGGGACAGGGTGTCTTGCTGAAGTCCGTCCCAGTGGACGGCCACGGCGCGCCAGAAGAGCTCGGTGTCCCGGAGGGCGCGGAACAGATCCTTCTTACCGTCGAGAATGGTGAAGAGGCCCTTGAGGGCGGTGGCGCAATGCTTCTTGGCGGCGTGGCCGCTCAGTTCGTTGTCGAGGGGGCCGACGAGGGCCTCGTAGATGCGCTCGCCGGTGGCTTCATCGGCGAAGACGTTGCCCCTGCCCAGCTGAAAGCCGGGGTGGCGGAAGGTCTTGGTCAGGTTTCTTGCTGACATTGTGTGTGAGTTGCCGACGGGAATTGGTTTCGCGGTGCAATGAGAAAGTGAAGGGTGGGAGGTTCAGGTGTGCGGGTTAAAGGGGAAAAAAGAGGTCTGGTTGGGAAACCGGGAAGTTGGGTTGGACGACTGTTGTGGGATGAAAATTCTGAGACTTTATAGAGGTGAAATCACCTTGTATTCAATGGTCTAGGTACTAATTTACTTATTGACTCCTTCACTTCGGCATTCACTCAGCACTTACGTCCCAGGTTTGTAGGGTACACTAACACAACACCTATAGGCGTCCGCTATGCAGCTTGCATAGGGGACGGGACATTCCAGCAAGCAATAATAGAGCTCAGAAAGGTGGGCCACAAGGTTTTTATAGCTATCAAACGACTACTAGAACCACTGTATCCTTAAGCACTTCCACTGCTATAGTGAGCCTTTCAGTCATCAGATGCTTCTAGCTGGTGTGCGCAACATTAGTCTCAAGTTTGCCGTCCCACATTTGAAGCTGCAGTTGGTAGTCACAAACCAAACCATTAGGTAGTGGAATGAGATATCACTACCATTAATGAGGCTTAATAGGTACCAATTACACTGGACAGTGGTCTGGTATCATGGAAATTGCTTATCATAGCCTCAAAGCCAGCCAATGGGCAATTGCAGGGTAATGTTCTGCGCCCGTTAGCTGAATCATCACTTGAACTGCTATCAATAAGCTACCTCATGGACCAGCAAAACACATATCAGTCAAGTAGGCAGGCCTGTTTCCCTACCCAACCAACAGCCAGACACAAGCTTGCGGGTTTGTCAATCAGCAACTTCAGGCCACTATGGGGTAACTCCAAAGGACAAGCACAAACTTTGTGGGTCACCGGATGCAATCCACCGTATGACCACGATCAGAGCCCCAGATGTAGATGCCCTCGCAGTCCGGCTCATTGTGCCAGCCTTGGAGTTCCATGACTAGAATTACAGCGAAGATGATGTTGTGGTGTTGAGATGTTGTGATGGTAGAAAATTGTGCGATGAGATGTTTGTTGAGTGATAGAGAGAAATGTTTTCAGAAAGATTACAGGAGAGACGGATGTGTTGTGTTATTTGCAGAGAGAGATGGCATGTGGATGAAAAGCTTCACAACCCATTGCCGCGCAGCTCATAAGGTTGACGCATAGAGTGTGGCCGGCGGTCTGCATAATTAAGGATGTGGTTATTACCACCGGCTTCCAAGCTCAGCCCGGGGGTAATGTTGAGACCCGAAAAGAGTTACTATTATAGCCTCACATGGTGTCCCTGAAGATGAGACCAGACCAAAGGGCAAGCATCATGTTGAATTGTGCGATACATGAGCGGGAAGACTGGAGATGGGTGTAAGTTCTTCGACTACCAGACATGCTTTTTAATTCGAGTAAGGTAGAGTGACAATTGTTATATATGGGGCATCAATGAAGAGCACGTAGTGAGAAGAATGCAGAAGATGGGTGGAAGACAAGTATGTACGAAGTGTGCAAGTGTGAGTGCATGCCAACGAAGACAAGTTGACATGAAAGAAAGAGAGAGAAAAAAGAATAAAAAAAATTGAGACAGCAAGTCAGGGAATTGAACTGTGGCAGCTCGAGTCAGTCGTCCCCCTACCTTGGACGCGAATACCTGTAGTTTCGCCAGCAAGATTACTCCACCCTAAGACCTGGCCATGGAGCGCGGAACACGGGTCCATCGTGTCGCATACCACTCAACCAAGTGGGTTCAGCACCTAATTGCCGTGGCTTCTGTTTCTCTGTTGGGTTGGAAATTCTTCTGTAATTGGCAATTATAAGGACTACCTGGCTGCCTACGGGCTGTAGGCAGGTAGGTGCCTCAATTGCTACCTGTTGTTTGGGTCACTGAATAGGGGGGATTGTTGGCTGGATAAGCCGCAGGCCACATTGTCCCTGAACAGGTACGCTGGTTGGCCACGACACCAAGTTGAACCAATTCTCTGGCCAGTGGCTTCAATAGACGCACAACGCTGCCCAACCGGGCGTGTGGTGCCAATTAAGCACTATTAACAAGTCACACTTCACCAGTGATGCATACATTAGCATTCTGTTTCCTGACCACCGCTGTCGATATTGACGGTGTCTCCTGTTGTGAACCATATTGTAGCAGGGTCAGCCAGGTTTCAAAGATGCAGGATACGGGCAAGAAGAGAATACAGCTTCTCAAGTATGTTTCAAGCATGGCGGCGCAGGTTTAAGTAGACCAATCCCGGTAGATGAACACTGAGAGCAGACGACAAAAATGTACGAAGAGGTCATACAGGATCCCGAACATTTAGGCATGTATCATGTCGGGCATTTCAGCCAGATGGAATGCATTTTGGCTACATAGGAGATCCTTGTGCTGTATGTTGGTCTGAGTGAGCCTACGGGATGTGAGGTAAACATGTGGGAGCAACCGAATTTTACTCTCATGATAGCCAGCCGCCCACCCACGGCCAGCGACAATCTGGGTCGGGATGTGATGGATTGAGCTCATAACTGTGTTATGCGCTTGGAAACCTAGAGGCGAGGTGTTCGAATCCAGGTGACAGCAGCTCTCAATTTCAGTTCGTGACATTTACCACGGCTATACCACTGTCACCAAGCAACCTGCGAAACCAAAAGACATAAACCTCCTTAGCAATCAAGTTAAATATGTAAAGGTGGACTGTAGAATTAAGAAGAAAAAGAAGAAAAAAAAAAAGAAATCGGAACAGAAGCAGGGAAGTAATGTGGCAGCTCGAGTCAATCGTCCCCTGACCTGCAAGCAGGCTTGCTACACCCTAAGACCTGGCCATGTAGCGCGGAGTTAACAGGTCTATCGTGTTACATACCACTCGACCAAGCTGGTTCAGGGCCTAATCGTCCGTGTCTTCTGTTCCTTGGGAATTTGTTCTGCAATTGGGTATTATGGCTTACACCTAGGTGCCTGGCTGGATAGCGGGGGAGAGTTGGCTGGCACCAGCAACAATGCAGGTTGTCCTTGTACGAGTAAGTAGGTTGTTTGGTTGGTTACGAATGGAGGATTGACAGCTGACGAGATGTCTACATAAGAACCAGCTCTCTTGGTTTCGTCAACCCCATCATCACGCCTGTTCCTTGCTTTGCTATCATGGGAGCTTTTTCGTGAGCAGTTGATTCAATTCAACACACGGCCACTAATCAGAGAGCCCATCGCACACGCGAAACGCTGGGCGGCACTCGCGGTACATGATCCAATGTTGGTACTGGTCACCGATTGCACACCCATAAGATGCGATACCAGGACTTCAGCAGGCTGAGGCTAGGTAACCGCCCATTTCTAGATACATGCTGTAACTCCACATATTACTGGTCCAATTAGGCGGCATAACGCGCGAGCTTTCCCCAATACCTATTCACTCGTGTCCCCGAGACTAGACAACGTCAGCGTCACCGGCATCATACTAGGATCAAGATGAGTACGACCCCAACAGACACGAAGCTACCAACGGCTATACCCGCCAACTGGTCTTTCAAGGGCAGTTCACGGTTTTCGGGGCCTTTGTCAACCTATGTTCCGCACTGGAGTCTTGATATGGCGGGCTTCTTTTGTACTTGTAGTGGGAGCGTGTTGATATTAGTACGGTGATAATTGCGAGTTTTCACCTAGGTCGTATCTACAGCGAAGAGACTGGAATATCTTTCGCAGCCTGTCACAAAATCCAGCGGCGCTGCTTTGGCATTGGCCGCATGTTAGACAGCACCGATTCTGACATGGTGTCTGTCAACGGTGATCAAAGTGTTTCGCAGCCACTGTGCTACTTTATAACGCACAATATTCTCAACTACGCCATAAGCAAAAGCGGAAACAAAATATTAAAAAAGAAGTAGACAGGGTAGTTGTGGTAGCTCAAGTTTGTCGCCTTCCTCCCTTGGACGCGGATCGAAGCCGGAACCCCGACCCGCCATCAAGCTTGCCATACCCTAAGACCTGGCCATATGGTGCGGAACACGGGTGCCATCGTCTTACATACCACTCAGCCAAATGGGCCACACCTGACTGCCGTGTCTACTGTTCAATGTTGGAGGTTCTTCTGTAATTGGGTATTGTGTACCTAACTACGTGCCTCAATTCAGGTAGCTGGATGGGAATAGGGGAGGCACAATACAGCAACCAGCTTATGGAATATTGAAAGGTCGGTGATGGGTCAAATGTGTCCGTCACGCCACCATTGATCATCACTGCTGTTCAATGCCTACCTAAGGTATGTATTGTTATTGCAGGTTCCATATGGGCCACTGGTTGATCTCATGATGCTGCTACTCTTCGATGATATAAGCCCTGACGCCAACTAACATGATTTGCACCTTGCTGTCTAACTTGTGTGTGGACTTTCGACATCCTCAGTTCCACACATCAACAAACTGAGAGCGTCATTGAACGACATCACCTTAGCTTCGACCTCAGTTTTCCCGACATGCGAATGACGCCCGTCCTTCAAGAAATAGATCATTGGTAGTTGAACTGGTGAATGAGTGCACCTTACTCTGCTGTGCCACATTCAGGTTTACATGCTTCGTTGATAACCCCTAATTAGGCCATGCCTGGATTTCTTCTAACCTGTGACTCAGTATCCAGTCGGAGGTCCATGTACGCTGATGCTCCCAGCTAATCATACACCGCCGCTACCTTCCCATCGCCACGCCCGGAAGCTCCTGCACAACCCCATCAGACGGCTTCGCTTCCGTCTCGACGCCGGTCCTCGCCTGTTCGTCTGGGATGGTATGTGGTGACAGTGCCTCAGCAGGCAGGGACTTGCCGTCCATCTCGTGGTACACCGCATGCCCGTCCATCTCTGCCCGCACGGCATCGACTGTGGGCAGCTCAGGCTTGCCGTAATATGAGTCGACATCCTGACCCACCACCGCTGTTTCCGGGACCTGATGGGTCATGCGTCGTCGTCGTCTTGCACAAACGAAGAACATGGCGGCTAGCATCAAGGCCGCCGCGACGCTTCCGCAAACTATCCCCGCTATTGAACCCTTCGAGAGGTGGTGTGGCGTACCGCTTGCGGCAGAAGCCGAAGTCTCCTCCGGGCTGAGATACACAGTCACTGACCCGGGCTCCGTCGTCAGAGGTGGCAGACTGGTCGTCTTGGGCGGGATCCGCAACGGCATAGCATCGATCCTGTACTGCCAACCCTGCCCCGCGGGCACCGTCGGGAAGACTTTGGTGGTGACCGTCTTTGACGAATAATCCCCTATATTCGTGTCCCAGAGGCCAAACGTCAATCCATACTGACTCGGGTTCAACACCGAACTCGCGCATTGTCGCACCGTCGAGGAAAGCCGCGCGTCGGTGCCCACGCACTCGTACTCGCCCGCCGGGCAGCACCAGACCTGCGAGTACGTCTGCCCCCGATACCCAAACGTGGTCGCGCAGGCGCTGTGCCAGCCCGAAATGCACGCGGTGCCCGGATACGCTGCAGACATGTCGTCAACTGTCAATTTGGTGGCTAGCAGTCAGCAATGTGACATAATATTACAAGAAACTCCCCCCTCACGCCTTCTGTTGAGATCAATCGCACACCGACTCACCGATGTCGTAAAACCCGGTCGGGAAACATTCGGTCCGCGTGTTTTCCACGGTAGTAGTGAATGAGTAGTTCTCAAAATACTGCGGAACGCACCGACTCCAAACCTGGTCGCAGTGCGCGCTAGGCTCGCACCATTTCTTTGTTGTATTTCTCTCAGGGTCGGTGTTTTCATACGGCGTGAAAGGTGTCGTTTGAGCTGGAAGCCAAATAGTGTTCGTGTGACTACCCACGCCGAAGGGCGATGTCTGGGTGATCACAATGTCATCCATTGCAGACAGTGGGTATCCCATGGACGCCGATGACAAGCACAGTGATATCCAAAATTAGAAATGATAAAACCACGAGCAGCATTAACTACTTATTCATCCCACCTACAAGCTGGCAGCAGGTGCGCTTTCTACTCGTGTCTACGACGCAAGGAATGCACACGTGGTTGGCGCTAACACCGCCAAGATCCCCTTCCGAGATTACGGTGATTGCTGCCATCTCGCCATGCAAGGGCGGCGCTTCGCAACGGTCTGTTTGATCGCCCCCTCTGATTGCCAGGCAATCAAGGAGGCGAACAAGGGCAGGAGACCCGCTAAACAGTTCAAGTTATTGACAGCCGGGCTCCTACCCGTCCGCCTTTTTGCTGATCCGTCTCCCATGTCGTGCTGTACCGACACTCAACCGGGACTCGTGCCACGTGAGTGGTCAATAGAAAGCAATGTGCATAGCGCAAAAAAAACTTCTCGTCCTACAATATCTGCCTTAGGCATGATACTCATTCAAGTAGCACACTGAGGAAATCCCGCTCAGCGAGTGAGTGGATGCCGAACAACTGCCCAGCACGCCACTCGCCGCCATGTCCGGGCGAGACCTGCGCAACCCACAAGAGCAATGGAAATCTGAGTTTGAGGGATACGATCTGCATATCTCTTCGTTGTAAGTCGCATTCTCTTAAGGGCCAACGGAAGAGTTGGTTACCATGGTACACTACCTGCATCGTCCACCACGGCTCTCTCTCACCGGGTGTGGGACTACTCAGGGAAACAGATCGGAATGAATGAAGCTGTGGATTGCAGTCCATCTGCAAATGGCAAACATAGAGTCACAGACCCATACAAGTGATGCGGGAGTCTCAATGTTATTTACCTATATCTAATGTCTTCATGGTCCGTATCATTATCAGAAGACCTCAGGGCCGAAAATTTTCTAATACCATATTGTACCAGCGACGTCATTCATTATCCCGTCATTCGTAATCTTCCAACAAACCACACAATATCTCCATCGCCCGGAACAGTGGCAATACTCTTGCATAAGTGACCTGTGGTATCCTCCTAGTCAAGTCCATTGTGGGCTTCACCCCACAAAGGTCCAGATCGTGCTTGTACAGTACACTGTCTCAGAAGATCATGCGCCGTAGTTTTCAGCCCAGCCTGTGCGAATGGCATGTTCCAGTTCATATGGCTTGGGCTTGATCAGCTTGGCATTCTGGAAGGATGTAACGATCAAATGAGCTGACTTCTTCAAAGTCCGAGCCACGTGTTCCTGGTCGGCAAGGATGGGGTCGGAAATGTCGGAGGTGTCCAAGGTGCTGATATCGTCGACTAGCTTGGCAACATCGAATGTCACTGACCCATCGTCGCCTAAGTCGAAAGTGCGGCTGAACGACATGGTCGTACTGCCCCCCAGTCCCAATCGTACCAACCAGAGCGACTTGGATGGCTTGGTTATGTCCATGTACAAACGTGCAGCCATGACGGGCGGACTGAGTGTATCTCGTGATTTTGGCTTCCTGTAAACCGAGCCCAATTGAAGCAGATATTTGGGGATTTCGGCCGCAAGATGTCCGCCTGTAGTAAGGGTCAACTCAACACATCCAGCGTGGCAAAGCTCCTGAACGAGACCTGGTTCTTCCTTTACTGGAGAGGAATCCCTGGCGTCTTCATTCAGTTCAAATGGTTCGTGCAAGCCACCTTGCGTCACAAGAATCAAGTCAAGATTACCAAACTTGACAAGGCACTGGCCAGCGACTCCAACTTCTGCCTTCTTCCAGTCGGTGATACCCTCGGGCGTGCGTAGATCAAGCTGCTGCAACCAGGCAAGATATCCTTCGGCCGTTGTGAGGCTCACTTGCGGACGAGCGGGAGCAGATACGATCTTGGTAGAGGTCGCGCCTTTCTCGAAGGTCTCCAGCCGCCTCTTCAAGTTGCGTACTTGTGTAGCGAGATCTTCGAACTTCTTGTTGGTCTCGTCTTGCGGTGGCGCGAGTCCCTGGAGGGAAGGTCGTGTGGCGGTATTGATGGTTTCTTGGATCACCTGCGGCGTGACGTTCGACTTCATGAGACTGGGCGCGTCCGGAAAGAAGGGGGTTCTGGTTCCACCTGTCGAAATAGGGTTGTTGAGTGGGAAATAGCCATTAAACGATCCTGGAAATCCCCCATGGGGTGTCATTGGGAGAGCCTGTGCCGGAGCTAGAAAACCCCATGGAATGGGGGGCCCGTAAAGATAGGAAGGAGTGGCAGCCGGAGTTGGGGTTCCGATGGGGCCTCCAGTAGTCGACGAAGCTGGTGTTCCGAACAGACCCCCAGAGGTTGTCGAAGATGTGTTTGTTTCTCCAAACGGTCTCGCGCCCGATGGATAATTGCTTTTGAGGATGCTTCCAGCAGTAGTGGCAGATGTGTTCGCTCCCCCGAAAGGCGTCTTATCTGATGCATCACTGCTTCCCCATAGGCTGCCAGCAGGCGCAGCAGATGCATCTCCAGGTACACCGAACACTATCTTGGGTCTCTTGGCGGAATCCGTGCCATTGACGAGTGAATCGCCAGGTCGCTTGCTTCCGCAAGGGGTGCCACCATCTCCTCCAAAAGGGCCACCGGTGTTGGTGGATGCCATGATGGATCTTGGGTAAGAACCACAGTCAAGCGTGTCCGAAGAAGAGGAATCAGGATGACCAATAATGTTGTTGTTGCTGCAGAGACGCCGCGTGGAAGATTTTCAGGTGTTGGGTCACTGGATTCGGCACATGCACTCAACGAGTTGTTGCAGTGGGATGGATGAAAAGTTGGGACTGCCAGCTACTGTTGGGGTTTTCTGGGAGGTAACTGGCGGTACCAGTGAAGGAACAGCGAGGCAGGCACGGGTTGATGTTGATTTCCGTGGGAAGGTGCACGCCTGCAATTTGGACACAGTCCTGTAAGCTACCAATAGCAATGAGGAATGAGAGGATGAAGGGACAACCCACATTGTAGGTACGTTGGGTGCCCAGGTTATTGCCATTTTGGGCAGTCGAAAACTAGCACGCCAGCACTATCAACTGGGTGTGACCTTCGGGCTGGTAATCGGCAAGGCAGTAAGGCAGGTAGACAGGTAGAAACACTGGATTACCTCTGGTATCATTGAAGGAAGATATCGCAGCTTGTGCTGAACATCAGAATTGAGACTCGTGTAGGGGCGTAAAGCTTCGATCAAGGTGTCAACTGGGGGGTATCGCCAGCCAAGCTACATTTTCAATTGACACGGTACAAACAGGTATCGGAAATGGAAATGTTCAATTGACGTTGGCTGAAAATAAATTGCCTTTGACTATCTATCTGATGACCCGATGTCACGTCTTATATCCCATCTGCAACTAAGTTGTGGCATCAACCCATCGCAACAGATCCGCGTATCTTATCCGGGCCAACTAACTCCCAGAACTGCGTGAGAAGTCCTTGCCTTCCAAGTCGTAAGCAAATAACCGAATCATCTCGGTGCTGCTGATCCACCATTGTATCCGGCCCACCCGCCCTTTATAGCCTGCAGCAGTGCTTCAATGCAGGGCAAGGTGAATACAGGCCTCACAGTAAAACTGTGATTCCTCATGCCATCCTTTATAGCACTGATTATCTCCATTGAAAGACGACGACGACGAGAAGGATCGATCATCGTATCGGTGGAGGGAACGAGTCTGATAAGATCACAGCCTTTGCTCACCATATTCTGGAATCTTGACGGCCACTCAGCATCTCCGGTGCTTGGGTCGCGAACACTCGTATCACCTTCGTGACAGTAGACCAGCCAGAGAGACTTCTTGGGGGTGGTGATGTCCATGACGACATGGAAGCCCGTCCAGAAAGCGGGAACGGCTGCTCCCGGGTTGTTGACAAACAGATGTCCCAGGGGAAGAACATAGCGCGGCAGACGCCCATCCGGAAAGCCGCACTGCGGCGGTATCGCCATCTCCACGACCCGGGCGAGGTACAATAGCTCTTCATGCGAGATGAATGGAGAGCTGCAGTCCTTGTCGCGGTATCCACGCTCATGTCTCGCCTTCGTGACGAGAGCTGGGAGCATCTGACTTTCGGGTACAATGTAGTATTTTGCAGGGTAATATCTGAATAGTTCGACCTCGTAGAACCGGAGAGTGGCGTTCGTGTACTGGACCATACCCTGATGAGTACGGAAATCGAGGCTATCAAGCCAATCAAAGTAATTCTTTTCGTAAACGTCCGATCCGTCGTCACTCGTAGAATGCTGCGGGTTTTCGGAGCCAGCTCCTTCAGAAGCGAGGGGATCTAGTGGCAGCTCTTGGACTTCGCTGGGCTCTACATCAGATGTGGCTTTGGCTCGAACTCCAGGGACATGGGAGGGTTGGTCTGCCTCCATCGGTGGTGTAACCAAGTGGCCAAGCTCTTGGAGGCATTGGGCCATGGCAGACATTGCTTGGTGTACCTTCTCGTTATGTAGAGTTGCATTGCGATCAATGGCATCAAAACGGGCTTGCGTCGCGTCTTGGAATGCGGCGACATCCAGCTTGAACTGCTCGTCAACCGCCGCGTTCTTGCTGCTGTTCTTTAACTGTTGAATCTCGTTCTTATTAGAATTAATCGCGATCGTGTTCTGCTGAATTAATTTCTTGTCGATCTTAATCGCCATCTTGTTCTCATCGAGTTTCGCATCGCACTGCTGAAGTTGTTCCCCGAAGCCGCCGTGGGCATTGAGCAGCGCCTGCAGGCTTTTTCCCTGCCTTGCGATCTCGGCATCATGCCTGCGGACGTGGTTGGGAATGCTGTCGGTGATGAGTCTGTCATCGTCCGTGACAAAAGTCTGAGAGGCACACTCGTTGTTGGGCTGCGTATCTGCTGGCGTGCTGGCAGAGGCGACATCGGGAGGCTGCGACACGCGCTGCTTCTTGTTCGGGCGGCCACCAGTCGGAGGCTTTAGCAGATGCTTCATATTATTACGACCCGACATTTTCGCGTCAAGCTGCTGTGGTGGACGTTGAGCGCGGATTCAGTATTGCCGTAGAATAGTGTAAGTACCTGTGGTTGCCTTGCTAGTTCCTTGGACGCTGTGGATTTGCAAAATGTGTGGAATGACAGTGGACGACGCGACTGGAATAACCGATTTGTGCGCGCGGGATGGTGTAGGATGTGTACCTATGCACTTGCCAGTTCATTCAAGCGCATGGAATAAACATGCCCACGCGGGGAGTATTTTGGTGGAATGATATTGTTGTATTGAGATCAAAGTCGTGGCGGCTCGATGTGCTGGTGATGAGGGTTGGTTGCAATACGGGAAAAGTTGAACTTCAAAAGCAGGAATAGATAGGGCAGGTATTGACTGCGGAAGGAAAATGAACTCGCGACACAGAGCTGCTGGGTATCAATCAATGTTGCGGGCTTTGGGAGAGAGAAGGCACGATGGCGGAATCCACCCACACACCAAAAGTTGCAATTGATACTGGCAGCTACAGCGAAGGCTCAAGGTACACCAACCGACTTCCTATTGCTATTGCTACAATGATTTCGCGGACGCAGAACGAACAGCTGGACTCCAACTACCTACCTCAATTACACATTACAGTCCAGCGACTGTACGCACCAACCACTACTGTACACGCATCGCTATCCAGGACCTTTGTAATCCTCCTTCCCCAATCTCCCAATCGAGTCGATCACTTTAGTAGATGCCAGGCACGATCTTGTACTTGACGATGCTCTTGTACTTCTCCCAGTCCTCGCCGTACTTGCGGGCGCACTTCTCGTCGTCGCGGCCGTCGCGGTGGATCAGCAGGACGGCGAAGTAGAGGATGTAGAAGTAGGTGAAGATCATGCCCCAGTACTTGGCGGGGCCCTGGACGACCTCGCGGCCGTCAAGCATGGTGATGGAGCCCGGGACGGCGCTGCCGGCGTTCAGGATCACGTAGCCCGAGAAGCCCGTGGGCAGCGAGTAGGGCCACGACTGCAGCCAGTCGCCAAAGTAGTTGATGTGGCGCGCGACGCCCCACCAGCCCGAGGTCATGAGGCGCGTGCCCGTCTTGGTCTCGATGTAGCGGATGTGCGAGACGCGGTAGTCATTCGGGTCCGTGCGGAACATGTTCTTCTGGCTGTTGCTGAGGCGGAAGATGGCCAAGCCGGCGGCCAAGACCACCGACACGGCCGCGGTGCCGGCCCAGCCCATGGACAAAGGGTAGGTGGCCAGGTACCGGGTCTGGGTGGAGTACATGAAGGGGACCCAGCTGAGGTCGCCGAAGGCCAGCATGAAGCCGAAGCCGTCGGTGGTGATGTCCATGGTGGTCAGGACGGCGGGCTCCATGTACTGGCCGTCAAGGACGTAGAGAGCCTGGACGACGGTGATGAAGACGATGCTGTCGGTCACGTAGCCGTAGGTGCGGTACTGCTTGGCGACGAAGGCGCAGTTCATGAGGATCCAGCCCAGCAGACCCGGGCGCAGCTCGCAGAACTCCTTGATGTCGACCTCACCAATCAGGGGCAGGGTGACGCGCGGGTTCAGCTCGCGGCCAATGTAGAAGTCGTAGATCAGGTTACCGGTGTGACCACCGGCGGCCAGCTCGCGCTTCTCGGCGTTGCCGGCCTTGACAGAGAAGCTTTTGACGTAGACGAAGATGGCGAGCGCGTAGGAGATCAAGATGTTCGCGGTCAGGAGCTGGACGAAGTTGTCGGCGATGAAGGTCCAGACGGGGAACTCGGCGCCCTGGGCAATGGTGCCGGCCAGGCAGGCCACGAGGGTGAACATGGACGAGGAGAAGCCTGATTGAGTAAAGGGTGTCAGTAGACCACTCGGGTATTGCACCAAAGTGTAGCTACTCACAGTTCATGCGATACTTCAGTTTGCCGCCCGAGGCCAACTCAGTGCCGTCTCCTACGGTAGCGGGGAGGACGCGGTACAGCACGAGGGACAGGAAGTAGTAGGCCAGAGTCCAACCCGTAGCCTCCCAGCTTCCGAGCCCCCAGATTCCCTCGGCGGGCCATCCCACCTCAGTCTTCAATTTCTCGATCGACAGGTTCTTGGGGTTCAGCAGCGACGGGGCAGGGCAGCCGGAGATGTCGTTGCAGGCGAAGGCGAAGAGATTGAGGAGAATTGGCAAGCCAAAGGTGATGCCAGCAGCGCCGATTCTAGATTGCGCAAGCTTTGGTTAGCTGATGGTTCCCCTCCCTATTTGGCGTAACAGCTTGACTTACGGGCCGCCAAACTCATACTTGTGAGCTGGCTGAGTCTGCTTGGCCTTGGAAGCCATATTGTCGAACGCGGTGGATGGCGTTGGAAAATGAGGCTATCGTGATGTTGTCTCACGATCAGGTTGTGGGAGGAGAAAAGAAGTGGTGACGTCGGGCGGGAAACCCAATCAGTTTTATTCTTCTGGATGGACTTGGCTCCCCCTTGCGTTGGCGGTCGTCAAGCTACAATGCCGGCAAGCTTGGCTTCCGTGTGGCATGATCCAACCATTTTTCCTGTCTAACTTGACCTCATTATCCATAGCGGGCCATAGCTCCTTTATTCCCAGCCCAATCCGGGCCGCTGATTGGCACGATGACGACGTGAAATGAAGGCAGCACGCGAGGGCGGGAGCTAGGCCAGCTGCTAACTGTCTAGCTGTCCATCCCACATTACATAGCAACTTTTGTGCATCTTAACCATCTTGACAGTGCGAGAGGGTGTCAAATTAAACCGGACGGACCTACCAGCTCACAATTCTACTATTTTATTTCCACGCCTTTTTCTACACTTTACCTATCGCTTTAAAAAATCTAAAAAATAAGAGTAATATTCTTATAGTAATTAATAAGTTTATACAATTTTCTATACTTTTTTATCTAATGTTATCAATTATATAGAGCTGATTTAAGAGAAGCTGTTACTTAGGTGAGTTAGGTCCGTCCGGTTTAATTTGACACCTTCTTGAGTGCAGCATACCACTTTTATGCAATTCATGGTCGCCAATCTGAGTGCCCACCCAGCTTGTGTTTCATCATCCGGATCGTCTTCCACAATACCAGTAATGCGCTTCACATTGAATGCATTGATCACCAGCTGCATCGCCATGCGTTTTTCGTTAGGGTCAAGGCTTAGACACAGCGATCAATAGCAATCGATATCTGCGCCAATCAGACAGCATACACGTGCGCGGCTGACGGACCCAAAATCAATACGAACGCTGACGAACGCTGTATTTCCAGCCACCGCGGCTTATGTGTACCCCAGACAGCAAAACAGAAACAGAAACAGAGCGGGCTGCTGGGCTGTAACCTAGTGCCTAAAATTGCTACAGGGGAACATGCGCTAGTCCGGCCTGCCAACCGTCGGAAAGGACACTAACTTGCAAGTACAACAATTGGGGGGCAATGCTGGCTCGGTTTGCTCACTGTGTCTCGTAAGCCTGGTTCTTGTGACATTGACTTGTCGCATCCAAACACAACTTCCTTATCTTTGACGACTTTTTCTTCATTCATCCAGCTATTTTTTTATCGTTAGGCTTGATTGCAGTCGTTGATCTGTATATTTCCGGAATTTGAACCCTTGAAAGGCGCTGCCTGGCTACTTCATTTATTATTAGTACCGAACCAAGCCCGAATCGACTTCGGCCTTCCCAGGCAACAACCAAACACCACGATGCGGTCTATACTCTCATTTCCGCCCGCATTCCTCGCCCTCCTCTCCCTGACCGGCGCAGCCATCGCGGCCAACCCGGACAAGACACCGACGACCACAGCCTGCACGGCCACGACGACTGCGGGGTCGTTCTTCGACCTCCGGCCTGACATCGCCAAGAAGGGAACGGGTGCGAAACACCGCCGACGAGGAGCGGCGCCCGAGAAAGACTACCACGCCCGCGGCTGGGACTACGGCTACAACTTCACCCTGAACGTCTGCGCGCCCGTCGTCGAGACCCCCGAGGCCGTGCAGGGCATCAACAAGGACTTGTGGCAAAACATCAGCGCGTACTACACCTCCAAGAGCGAAACCTACAGCCTCGGCACGGCATCGAGCAACCTGACGACGCGGGGGCGGAAACTGATACTCCAATACACAGGCGGTTCTCCCTGCGGGAAGGGCAGCTTGAAGCGAGATGCGGCAGGGCAGCAACATATTAAGAGGGGCAGCCGCGAGGGCGCGAGCTACAAGGACTACTCCGACGACGAGGCCGCCTCCTCGACCAGTACGAGTTCCGTGCGGAGCGCGGTAGCGACAGCGGCCAAGGAGACGGACGCGCCCCAGCGCCGCAAGTCGGCCACCATCTCGTTCCTCTGCGACAAGGACCCGACCGCCACCACCGCCGCCGTGTCCTTTGTGGGCGCCGACCCTGACGAGTGCGCCTACTTCTTCGAAATGAGGTCGCAGCACGCCTGCGCTGGCGCGGAGCCTCATCAACCCGGCAGCGTGGGCCCCGGCTCGGTCTTTGCCATCATCCTGGTCATCGCGGTGCTGGTCTACCTCGGCGGAGGCATCATGTACCAGCGCACCGTGGCCAACCAGCGGGGCTGGCGCCAACTGCCCAACTACACGCTCTGGTCCAGCATCTGGAGTTACATCTCGGTAGGTTTACTGCATCCCTAGCACGGGGAATATGATATAGCTCGGACACGCTTTACTAACACACATGGACTACTAGGACTTCTTCATCATTATTACTTCGTCATGCGCGCGTCTCATGCCCAGCCGACGGGGCTACCACTACGTTTCCGGCTCGCCGACGAGGGGCCGCTACAACCGCGATCGGGAAGCCGAGAATCGACTCATCGACCAATACGATGAGGAGTGGGACGACTGATTGATTCGTAGACGTACTATGACTTGCAAGTTGCATCCGTTTGGGTGCCAGATCGCGACTAGGGAGAAGGAGAGAGAACATTATGGTGGATTTGTGTATAGATACCTAGGCAGGGCCAATTACTGGAATATTAGCATTACGAAGGACATCTCGGCGTTCAGGTCCCACATGAAGATATTACTCATGAAAATACATCTTTATCCAATCAATATCCGGCCCAGAACATCAGATGGCCAGGCCCCTACCAAGTCGGAAGGTTCGGGCGATAGGTCAATGCAGGGGACGAACGCTCCTGCCAGAACTAGAAGCAGGAACTCCTTCCTACCTGCCCGCCTCGCGGGTGCGTCCGAGAAAGCTGCGTAATGTGGGTGGGCCACTGATTTCCCAGAAGACGTTTGGTTCCCGAATATACATACAGCAAATACGCAATCTGGGAAAGGATCCCACCCTTTTGCTAATCATCGCGATTGTGCAATTTGTATCTTTGATCGTCTCCTGGCAATCCGACTTAAGTGTCTGGGATAATGACCTCATTCCAGCTATTGCCGTACCATTCTAACATATGGGGCAGCCTCCAGTAAATCCTCGTCCCCAATCCTAGAAGGTTGCTATTTTTGTTCGCCATCAGGCTTCTGCTTCTCTTTGGCAGCTGAGTCAGACTCGACATGGATGCAACTCGAGGTATGGGTTTGACATGCACTTAGCTGCCCTGAACCAAGGACTGATTGGTGGTTTCGAGGTTGCAAGGCGGGCGGTGCATTCACCAGTTTAGTGCTGGTGGCATTTGCCTTCTTGGCGCCCGATTCTTCATTGCTACCCTGGTCGCCAGCCGACTCAGCGACAGGCCAATCTGTACTCGATTTGGTACACCATCCATCTCGTTCAGGACGCGAATGACACGATTATTTTTACCACAGGACTATATTACAGGCAAAAGTGCCACAACACTCGTGCATGAACATGTAAGCACTACGCACATATCCAGAACGGGCACTAGGGAAAATACATAGCTTATCTTGGGGTGGTGGGGATGTCGACCACCAGGGCGGGCTGGCTACTGGGCTGGCAGGCTCGCCTGGCGCCGTAGCGTTATCCCAGTCAGGGACTGACGCCGGCTCTCGTGACGGCTCTGGAGGTGGGCTCCGCCGCCCCCCATCTTCCCAAGGCCCAATGAATCCATCCTGGCATTTATTCATCGCCTTCCCCCCAGCGTTTGATGGATAGGGCTGAGGGGATGGCTCAAAGCGGGGAGAGAAGTATGCAGAGCCTTTTTGTCTGTACGCCGTTTTTCTACAGGAACACACCGGCGCGCCATGTCGATGAGTGTTGCCGATCCGCACCTCGCCCAGCGGGCCAAGGTGGCCTGGGCGACTGACGGCGACTGGAACGAACACCGCGAGACCATTACACGGCTATACTGGGACGAGAACAAGCCGCTCAAGGAGGTATCGAGCATCATGAGAGAAGAACATGGCTTCCACGCAACGTAAGCTCTTCATGGCTGCTCCAATTGGGAGGTTCCCGCGAAAACTGATGGTTCGACAGAGATCGGATGTTCAAGGTGGGTGAAGACGATTGGCCGGCCCTGCATGCACATCTGAACGCGCCAAATCAGCACGCCGCATAGGCCCTACCACGACCTGATGCCATGAATATAATAATATCAACATTCGGTACTAATTACTGTCTCCACAGATGCGGTTCTCGGCATGGGGGTTACAGAAGAACCTCAAGAAGCTGGACCTCCAAAAGATAGCTTCCGAGGCATACTTGACCAAGAAACCAAAGCTACCAGTGATTAGGGGTCGCCAGCTCGGCTCACGAAGACTTCAGCAGCGCTTGAAGAAGGCTAATTCATGCTCCAAAGAACAGCTCCAAACTGCCAGCAGCAACCAAGTCTTGCAGTGCATACGGCTGGCCTCCCCGGGGAGCGCCGGCGCGGCAGAGAAGAGTATACAGGCCATCCTCGAGTACACCGAATCCCGCTTCAGGACTAAGGCCTGGCACGTGGACGGCGAGTATGATTTTAACCAAGACACAGCGAACGCCTGGTGGTTGAACATCAAAACCGCCCATAGCGACATCGAAAACGGCAAGTTCACCGCCCGAGGCTTCAAGCTCCTGAACGAGCTGTTCGCAGGTTATGGTCAATTGATCCAGCAACAACATCCCCAGACGATACTGGCCAGCATCGCGGGCTACGCTTTGCTTTCCACTGTCGATACCGCGCTGGGGGAGTCACTACTCAACTACATAGCCGGCTTGTCGAGCATCAAGCTTGGCGCCACTCACCCGTATACCCGGATATGGGCAAACCTGCGGAACACGCGAGCGGCACAGCATACAGTTAGCACGCTTATTACTGCGCATTTTGACGTCATATCGATTCATGCACCGGGAAACAACCGGTTTCGGCTCGCATCGCTGATTCAGATCCTCGCGGGGTTGAAGGCGGCGGGCATGATCTCGTTCGAGAGCGCGTACGCGGCGCTGGCTGCTATCGCCCACTCGTCGCCGTCGCCGTCGGGTTCGAAACGGAAGAAGAAGCAGCTGAAATGCGAAGACGAGGAGACGACCCCGGAGCCTACGGGACCCGACGCCTTCTGGACGCAGCTCGCCCGGCGGTATCTGTGCAAGTTCCTGCTGGACTCGGGGAGGCCCCTCGAGGCGGAGCGCCAGATGCTGGCCATTGAGGCGTCGCACATGGCCTCGGGATCCGACACGGACTACGTCGCGTACCTGCAGATCAAGGTGCTCGTCTGCGCGGCGCTGGGGCGGACGGCCGAGTCCGAGGCCACGTGCCGCCTGGCCTACGACGTCACGCGGCGGGGCGGCACGCTGCACACCGAGTACCTGACGGACAGCTACGCCACGCTCCTCGAGGAGTCGTACCGGCGCCGGGGGGACCACGCGGCGGCCGACGCGTTCCGGGCCGAGTGCGAAGGGCATTACGACGAGATGCTCGCGGGGGGCCTCATCGACCGGGCGGCGTGGGGGCGGCTGAATCGGGGACGGGCACTGGAGGGGGCGGAGGGAGATGAGGCGGAGGCGGCTGTGAGGGGCATTGGCGAGACGGTGGAGGGAGCGGGTGAGGGCGACGAGGGCTGATTCACATCCCCAAAAATGATGAAGTATATACAACAAATGTGTCACGATAGGATCGGCTTGATGACTAGTGGTCTCGCCCAATTACTCACAACAGCAATACCCAATGCGGGATCTATCACAACGATATTGCAATACTTATCTCGATTGATGCCAGGCCATTTCAGCAAAACCCAAAGCCTCGCAATTTCACGACCCTGATACTCCATATTAAGCGAGCAATCAAAATTTACAATGGTCAATATCGTATGAGCCACAGTCAATCGTTTGACGACCGTTTTCGCGCATCCAACCGCTCTCGCCAAATGATGTAACGGGCAACTCAAAATAGAAGGGGGTGACAGACATACCCAATTACAGGGTTACCTTATTACTTACCACGTCATTTCCTCGCTGCGTATTCTCATCCCCAGGAAATGGGGAAAAGCAAAGACTCGCAAGATTGAGGAGCGAATGGCCGACTGGATAGAGTCTCGATTATAGTTTTACCTCTACACGGATTGGATTGTGCATCTGGGGTGGAAAAAAGGGGGGCCACCCACACAAGCCATGCACCCCACCGGAGATAGCCACCGACGTGGTTTTCATACATCATTCGGGCTTCAATCAGTTTTCTCAATTGACCTATGTCACAATTCATTCAAAAACCATCATATTTCAAGAAAGGTATTGTCTCGCATTCTAGACAATCTCCTTTGATCGTTCTTCAAAGAAAACGCCAAACTACAACAAAGAAGTGTCGCAACCTTGCACTACTACAAAAATACATCAAACGGCCACGAAATTACGAATCCCACACGCTACGTTATACAGATTTAACCAGTTGCTGCAGCCACCCGTCATCACCATCACTCGTTCTGGTCATCAACGAAGGGCTCCACTACGTCATCTTCGGTAACGGGACGGCCCTGACCATTGTACATCGTCAGCTTCGGCTTATTGAGCTCAATCGCTCCTGCAGGCGAGGCTTGGCAACCAACGACTCCTCTTTCTCGAACCACCCCATCACTCACTCACGATAAACCCCACACTCTTTTATCGTCCCATATCATTCATCTGTCCTCCTTATCATACACCTACCTACCTACCATGCGGCCCTATTCAGTCTCGCGGATGCGCCAGAGGCGGCGCGAGGAGCGCCGCCTGCGCGCCAACGCCGAGAAGCATTTCGAGGAGTGTCCCATGAAGGCGCAGGCCAAGGCGTACAACGAGGCGCGCGAACTAGAGCGGGAGCTCGACGTGGATCCCGAGGGGTCCTTTTTCGGCGCCTGCTACGATGATGATGATGACACCACACCGGCCACAACGCCGGCTACAGAAACGACAGAAGACACAGCGACCTCCCCGAAGAGGAGGAAGGGCATCCTTCGGCGGCGGCGTTCTAGTCAGACCGAGGTGGAGTCGAGGAAACGATCATCATCGCCGTCGCCGTCGAAGTCTTTATTGACGGAGGCCATTACCAAAAGCCTTCTGGAGCCCTCCGCGGAGACTGCCACGAAACCAGAGGCTGCCGCCAGCGCCAAAGTGAGCTTCGCGCCCGGCCATGCCACGAATCTCGAGACGGGCGAGGACGTGCCCGCGAACCAGAGCGGCCTCTCGAAGAACGACTGGTTGGACAAGAACCAGAGTGAAAGGATGCGGGCTGGGTACGATTACATGAAGGCCGTATATGAGGGCCGCCCGATCGAGGTGGTTTTGGACGGGGAAAGCGATTCCGAGGATAGCTACATCTGCACCAGCGACGAGGAGGACTCGTCCGAGTCGTATTTCGAAGAGCAAGAGGAAGAGGAAGAAGAAGAGGGCACGGAGTTCCGGTTGGGGGTGAAAGGCGACGACGGGGATGATGCTGAAGAGGACTATGATGAGCGCCTGAGCAGTAACGGCACCAAGGAGGACTCAGAGGACTGGGTTTCATTCGAGTCGGACTCGAATTCCGACTCCGACTCTGACTCCAGTGGGGATGATGCTGAGTACGAGAGCGAGGAGGAGGAGGATGGTCCTGAGTGGGAGTTCTGGTAAAGCCAAAACTGAGAGGGACCTCGTCCGTCTTACAGACCAGGTCATTGGATAAAGGAAAAAGCATTGGGTGGCTACTGTACCCCCGCACATAGAGAGTGTTTCACAATGGGCAAAGACATTGTATAAATTCGAAGAATCTGACATGAAGTGAGATACGAAAACGTATCCAACACAGATCTGAAGCAGTAATGATTGTTTGAGAGGCATATTAGTTTGCTCAGTACTGAAGATGAGACGCCTTATGACCTGTATCGTTTCATGAAGTTCTCTTCGTGTTGAGCCCGGAGGCCGTTTTGATCCGTTCGTATATTCTGTACGGCCCGAGAAAAGGATTCATATCTGCTCTCCATTTCCCGCTTTGTATCCAGCATCAGCTTCAAGTCGAAACCAGCGGCCCAAGGCTTGCCTGCCGAATTCTCTTTCAGCCCGGCCTCAATCTCTTTCACCTTCTTCGCCGCGTCGTCCATAGACACCAAAACGTGTTGATAGCGTGTACGTATGGTTTCGATGTACTGAATTGTCATGCTTTCGTCCAAATCGGGCGGCGCATAGAAGGTTGTCTGCTCGACGTGGGCCTCGATGTCGTCGGGAATAGAAATCAGGTCCGGTTCTTGGTCCTCTGAGACCCCGTATTCCTTGCTCCGATGGTCGATGGCATCGGATATGCTAAAGCTGCCGATGCCGGCTGCCACTCCCTGCTGGAGTGGTGACTGAGAAATACCAGCACCAAGGTTTTGGTGCCTGGATTGAGGTTGGGCGTTTCTCACACTATTGGGCGGCTCTTTGAGCGCCTGAATCTTTGCTTCATCAATAACCTGGTTGAACATTTCCGGTGTAATCTGATGCGTCCAAAGTTGGCCGAGTTTTTCGCGTGCTTGCAGTGAAACGTATGGCGGCGAATCATTCAACGCATGTTTAGTTATTGGAGACCATTTGGGTCGTCCATCCTGCAATGGAACATGCGAATTGTCCGGCGCGGCCATTGCGCTCGACATTGGGTGCGTGAACACGTTGCTGTGTTGCTCGATATCATAATGGGACGAGGAAGGGCCCGGGATTATCGTCAGTTGCGGGACTGGTGATCCGGCATAAGTCTTGTCCTTATTTGGGCCTAGACCCATGACCCCCATCATTGTTTCAAACTTGGAATGGTCATGCGGATCCATCGTCACGCTGAGGATCAACGCATCAAGTTTGGCTGTCGAGTCCGCATCTAGTTCGCTCAAAGTGCTTATGAATATGTTCTTGAGCGCGTCCATCGGACTCTTTCGTAGGCTCGCCTTTAAGAACATTCCTTCCAACTGTACTTTTTGAACATCGTCTAGGCTCTGGATCAGATGCTTCTCGTACGCAGACCTCCACACCGCACCCAAGACGGCCAGTTGCGATCTATTCAGGATAGGAACCCCCGCCGAAATCGGACCCGGACCTCTTGGCTTGCCTGGAAAAGTTGGTAGGCGTCTAATAGCCGCTTTCAGACCCTCCAATGTAGCCTCGTCCACATGGCTTTCCGTTGATTGCGAATTGTTGTTCCTGCTTGGCAGCGATAAAGGTGCCAACCCACTTTGCTGCGGCGCTTGGTGCTCCAACCTTTCGCGAGGCGGCAGGATGCCGACCTTGCGTATCGTTCTGGGGGTTTCGGGTTTGGCATGTTCCCTGTCGATGTGGCGCTTGAGGTGCTTGGACGACATGAAGGCCGGAGACTGGCACCCGGGATAACGGCACGGCAGGGTCCGGACATGAAGTAGCTCGTGCTCGCTGCACTGAGCCCGGTGTTCAAATCCTGAAATGGCGCGAGGGCATCGGCGCACTCGACACGTGTACGCGGAATCGCGGAATTGTCTCTTGAAGGCGTCAAGCTCTGCGGCTGCGATCCCAGGATAATCCGCCTGGTCGAGGAGGTACCGGATTGCTGTCTGGTATCTTTCGAGGATGAGGGAGACTCCCTCCTGCGGTGGCGGTATGGCTGACGGTGCGGTATCATCGACTGGTTGGCCCCGTGACTCCATTTGCTTGAGTTTGAGTTCCAGTTGCTCCAAGCTCCTGGCCTTGAGACACGAATCGACCACGCTCTGGAGAAGCGGACTGCTCAGGCTCCCTATCCGCTCATCCGCTGGTTTCTTTGGCGTTTGCTCTTCCTCGACGAGAAGGTCGTCCAATTTGTCGGGGAGGTGGCCTGGGTTTGCCGAAAGCTGGTTAAGCCTTTTCGCCAGATCACAAGCGAGGCTGAATAACTGGCAATCAAGGGAACCAGCTTCTTCGTCTGACGGGACCAGAGAAAGTAGATAATCAGTCCAGTGCTCCTTCGCGTAGATATGGAATCCATGAAGCCCTCTGATTATGCGAACAAGCACCGGATCATCGGGGACGCCGTCTGAAAAGGACTCGATTCCGGCCAGTAGACAAGTGACTGTAGCAATGCCATGCTGCAGGAGACATTCTCTCTCTACCAGAATCAGATTGCTGGCAGATGATTGCAGGAACCTGCCACTCGGTCAACAAGGTTCGCTTGGCTGTTTGTTTCGGATAAATAAGATGGGTGGAACTGGCACTTACTCTTTGACGGAGACATGGACAAACCCAAGTCTGGAATCTGGCCTCTCCTCAATCAGAGTGGCACACTTGTCCAACAAGTCTTGGGGGGCAATGTTCTTGACGCTGACATCCCCCAAGCTGAAGGCGAGCGCAGATTGCAACTCGACCTTCTGCAGGGGCCGCTTGGAGAAGGCTATCCAGCCCAGGGCGCATTTGACTCGATCCACAGATCTACTGTCCAGTCGAACGAGGATCTGTGTCATGATTTTACTGTAGCTTTGGGCGGGTCAGGGGCGAACATGTGGCATTTGAATAAATGGAGGAGGTACTTACAATTCGGACAGTTTGGCTGGAAGTTCGTATACCGATCTTTTGATCTCATCGGGTTCGTAGAAGATGTTACTCGATAAATAGTCCAGAACAAGTCGGGCATATAGAAACATGCCTACTTCATGATTAGCCCCTTTCTCACATGATCGGGTGGGATGGATAGGGGGGCTCGAACCGTCTGCTTTCTGCGTGATTGCGTTTTCAACCTCTTCGGCATCGGAAGTGGTTAAGTGCATCTCACTGAACTTGGCGCATATGTCCTGTTTGAACCTTTCCCGAGTATAGCTCCTAATCGCATGGTTCATGTGCTGCTTTTCTTCCGCAAGCGATATCGACTGTTTCTTGCTGAGCTTGGCCGATGCAGTAGCCGAGAAGCGACAGGATACTAGAGCTTTGGCAACCACCGTATCTGGGCTGAAGTTTCTCGCAGTCACTTGGCTAATCAACCGGAACAGCTTATTTTGCGTCAGGGGGTCGCATTCGTCAACGCCGTCAAGAACGATCCAGACAAAGGTCGTCTCCTGTGGCTTCTTGCTGATGTTGGCAAGCAGAAGCTGCAGAAGTCGCTCCATGAGCGGCGCACTGGCAACCTTCTTGGCGAGAATGTAGTTCTCGTAGACGTGTGCGACTAGATCCTCGTCTGCTCGAACAAGTTGCAGCACAAGCGAACGAAGGATGTGGTCGTACTTGGCCGAGGAAGGATATGCATAGTTGCAGAAGTGAGAGATGACAAGATATCCGGCTTTCTTCATGAAGTTCACAATACTGGCCGACAAGACGCTTTTCCCGGTGCCTGCTGCCCCTTGGATCCACAACAGTGGGACGTTCGGTTGGCGCTGAAGTGATGATTGCATCTTTGGGTTGCTCAACACCCAGCCGCAGGTATCAGCATTATACCTCGTGGATTCTTCAAGGAGCTGGTCGAAGATGGTGATTTGGTCGGACTCGTTGACCTTGAGCCAGGCCACAATCGAATTAAACTGTTTGATGCCCTGCTCCTCCTCGCTTCGTATAAGCTCCTCGGCACTTTCTTCTCGCCAGCGGCGAATCTCTTTCAGCATTTTGTCGTTGTCATCTCGCATTTGTTGGCCCTCGGCAATATGGATAGCCTGGGCCAGCTTGTCGATCAAGGCCTCATGGCGTTTGAGATCACTGATGATGCTGTCAAATCGCCTCTGAAATCGGTGCCATGAGGTTTGGAACAAAAGCTGCCATGCTATCACAATTATCAGACAAGTCGAGTAATATCGAATACACGCAGAGAGCATGAAAAAATAAAAGTACAAGCTAGGTGACCTACACTTGCGCGTGACGAATTTGTAAGCATGTTTATGGAACTCAAGAATATCCGCGTAAAACACAGCTGCAGTTTCTTGGAAGTCTTGGTCCCGGGAGAAGCGCTTGTCCAGAACAACAAAGCGCTTGAGAGTGTCGGCGATTTCGGCATAGCTGCCGAGGATGCGATCAAAAGCCTCCAGGTGCTCGCTCGAGATGCGCAGTATGAGCGTGATGGGCGCCCACACCCAGGGGAGGAAGGGCGTCCCGTTGCAGAGGATGTCGACGACCTTGGCGTAGTGCTCCATCCCTTGGAATAGGGGGAGCAGCCGCCGCAGATTCCGGAGCTTTTGCCTCGCTGCCAGCTGGGCTTCAATCTTCAATGCCGCGTCTCTGACCTGCTCGATGGTTTTCATCTCTTTGAGGGTCTGCAAATCCCCCGCCGCGACTGTCGCCTCGAGCTTCGTAAACGCGTCGCTGATGGTGCTCTTCGCCGTTGGCGAGATAACTGGAGGGGCCATAGTGTCGTCAGGGCGATATCTCCAGACCGCCTCGGGGACAATCCTGCAATTCAAAAGAGTACACAATGCTCTATTGGATATTGAGAGTCAACTTGGAGGCAGATCAAGAGACTGTCGCTCCATGGCCATGGCGGGGAGCAATCGCCAAGAGGCCGCCGAGAGTCAGTTGGAAGTTGGGCGGGAGATGAAACACTGCCCCCGAACAATGGTGACGGTGTAACGCTGCCTCGCATACGCTGCACCAATTAGCCGCGAGTGATTGGACCATATGATCTGCCGGCTGCCTTCCTGGCGCACACCTGCATATTGTTGGCCAGTCGCAGTCCCGAGGCGCTGGAACCCTGGAGGGCGGGGTACGAGGCGTTCAGGCTGCGCCCCCCATCACGCACCACTAGCAGTTGGTTAAGGGGCGTCCCGACTCTAGCGGGATCTTGAATTAAGACCATGAAACCTGATCACTGCCAGTAATCCGTTTTTGCTAACAGCGGCAGTATGGACAACAATTGGAATCAACGCACGATGAACCCTCCTGGGAGGGATTGGCCTGGTGTAGAGCCAGAGGCGAAGCGTCAGCGATTGAATGAGACATTGCAGGAGCAAGGCACGGTGCAACTGCAAAACTTCAGTTTGGGAGCGCCCACCAACCTGTACTATGCTCCAAATGCTGAGGTTTACCAAGCCACTCAATTTATGCCCCGGATACAGCCAAATACATTCCCATCTGGCATGGAGTATTATCCAAACCCCACCGGAACACCTTTCACAGGACGCCTTGAACCTCAATATCCGCCGCAGGGGCATTGGGGAACTTTTGACGCGAGGTTCGCCAGCATGAACCAGGTGGCCTTTGACGTGAATCACCTCGCCCCACAGCCCTCGACATATTGCCAACCGCAACTGGGCCTGCAATGGCAGATGGTGGACCAGCGAGCGATGAGGCTAGATTTTTCATCGGGTCCTGTGCTTGGTAACACCGACAACTCCTCTGGTGACACGGATATGATCTCCGAGCCATCAGTCCCCTTATTAGCCCAACAGCCAGAGATAGTCTGCTACGGCATGGTCAGTACCGTCATTGCTGGTTTACCCGCCAACATAAGTAGAATCTGTCTCACATATACATCAGATCTCGGCATTGCCGGCAACGTACGAAAACAGAGGTGGTCAAGATATTCCATCAGAGATAACTGTTAAGATGGAGTCAGCGGGGCACTTCGCTGCAGCCAACTACGAGCATTTTGAAGGCAACCTAAGTACGGATCATGGACAGATGATGTACGGACTTCTCAACAACGAAGACGAACCGCTGGAGTTGTTTGTGACCTGCACTCCGAGCAGGGCCGAGCAGAATGTACGCAGTGGCTTCAAGCGATCTGCCGTCATGGAATGCACTCTGAATGTCGTGGTCTACGGTCCAGCTAACATCTGTGACGACATGGGCGACTATTTTGCGCGGCATGACATCTATCTTCAAGACCCTCGAACGTGCCACCGGGACGCCAGGTATTTCAACCCCCATAAACTCTCCTCTACTGATCTCGGCAGCTGCCCATTACTATCCGACGTAGTGTTCTTTGACCCGGCCGCTCTGGTGCAGCTTTCAGAAGTGGACCAACGGCCCGACCTCCTCAGCGCTCTCAGTAGCAACACAGATCTGGAGGAGACACCTCAACCCGCTGGCATCACGTCCATCCTGAAGAGGTACGGTAGCCACGACGACGAGATCAAAGACTGTTACTAACACACAAGACAGACACCAGAAACAAGCTTTGACGTTCATGTTGCGTCGGGAACGTGGCTGGGGCTTCAACCACGTCCAAAGGACCGCGGACATATGGCATATTGTGGACAGTACCCAGACACGCCAGTAGGTCCTCCCGAGACCCAGTCTTGGTATTACAATGCTTGCCTATTAACGCCCCTTCAAGGTACCTGAACGTCATATCGGGGGCTTGTCGACTAGAGGAACCGGAAGAGTTCGCTGGTGGCATAGTGGCCGATCCCATGGGTCTGGGCAAAACCTTGACCATGATCTCTTTGGTGGCAACCGATGCAGAGAGGGTTGACGGCCGACGGAAATCCGCCGACAAAGCCATGGGCGAGAGGGTTCAAATACCAACCACTCTCATCATAGTCCCCCCACCTCGTGAGTAATCCCACAGCCCATAATCGCCCTGCCAAAGACTGATGTTTGATGAACAGTACTCGGAACCTGGGAGCATGAGCTGACTACGTGAGTGAGGCTGACAGGCTGTTGCATCCGAAACTGACTTGGTTGCAGACACGTGGCGTGGGGCGCAATGCGATACGTTCGACACCATGGCAAAGACAGAATCCAAAGCATGTCCGAACTGGAAGGCGTGCATGTGGTTTTGACAACATACCACACTGTCTCCGCGGAGTCCAAGACAGACCATACAAAGAAAAACTCGGCTCTCTTCTCTGTCATATGGAAACGTATCATTCTTGATGAAGGTAAGTCTCTCGACCTTGTTTGTCGTAATGCCCATTCTGACGATCCAGCGCACTTTATCCGGAACGTCAAGTCACGCATGGCGAAAGGAGTGTGCGCTCTCGATGCCACTGCGAGGTGGGCAGTCACTGGAACCCCTATTCAGAACCGCCTGTCAGACTTTGCTGCCTTATTGCAGTTCATCCGGGTGCATCCATACGATGACACACGCCGCTTCGATATCGACATTGCCAATCTCTGGAAGACCGGAGAGGAGACGGAGGCCGTGGAGCGCCTGAAGCGGCTCTCACAGTTCCTACTGCTGCGCCGACCCAAGAGTACCATTGACCTCCCGGCCCGGCACGACCTGAACTGTCCCGTCGAGTTCAGTCGCGATGAGAGGACGGTTTACGAGAAGATGCGAATGCAGACCATCGCCAAGCTTGACCAGGCGCTGAGTGACGAAACCGGCACCTACAAGGCCGGCTCGTACATGAACGTCCTCCAGCAGATTGAGTCGCTTCGGCTCTTCTGCAACCTGGGTCTGCAATTCCAGTCGCGACACGCGCAGCGCGGGACGGCTAGTCCCATGGGGGAGACGATCACGCCCGACAACTGGTCCCTGCGGGCACAAAAGGCCTTCCAAGCCCAACGCGACATGCAGACGATGGTATGTCTCCAGTGCGACTCGGCCCTCGAGATCGCCGAGACTTTGCTTGACGAGGACACCCCTCAAATGGCGCACTTCGCCAGCTGTCTGAGGTTCGCCTGCGCGAACTGCACCAACAAATTCAACCGCCACAACCGGTCTTTCCAATGCGGACACCAACCCTCCTGCCCCAGCCACCTTGTGTCACTGAGCGGCGCCGCCTTGGACGATGCGCCCAGCCTTGGGGACTTCAGCATTGACGAGGCCTCGGCTGGTCTGTCATCAAAGGTCCAGACACTCATCACGGACCTGAAGTCGCGATCCCGGCCCGCGGACGAGAAATGGTAAGCACGCCGCCAAGTCGTTTCTTGATGTGTCCAAGACGCTAACCGAGCCAGCATCGTGTTCTCAACCTGGCGGCTCACGCTCGACATGGTGCAAAAGGGGCTGGATGAAGCCGGCATCTCCTGCGTGCGATTTGACGGCAAGGTCCCACAGAAGGAAAGGCAGCCGATCGTGGAGAGGTTCAAAACTGATCCCACACTGCGGGTGATGCTGCTCACTTTATCGTGCGGCGCTGTTGGGTAACATCCCCCCCTCTTGGCTCCATGCATCACCACTTGCGTGCACTAACATATTCCAGGTTGACTCTCACCGTCGCCAATCGCGCTTATCTGATGGAGCCTCATTGGTCAGTTTCGGACGTTTCATCTATTCGCATGAGTTGAAGCAGCAAACTCTGCGTGGTCCGATTACCAGGGCAGAAACCATAACTAGTTCGATTGATGCATAATGACTAAGAAGTTCACTGACGTATCTACTGTATGCAGGAACCCAACCTTGGAGGACCAAGCTCTGGCGCGCGTCCATCGGCTCGGGCAGACCAAGGAAGTCACGACGATCCGATTGTATATCCGGGACTCATTTGAAGAGGTCGGTGCCCCAGAACACGAACTTCCGTGTGCCGCGGTCAGACCCACCTTTCACGGAGCGCGAGCTAATGCCGAACACAGAAAGTAATGGAGCTCCAGGAATCCAAGAGGTCGCTGGCCGGCGTCTTGCTTTCACCCCACGACGGGGGCCAGTCCGACGATACCAACCAGACCGAACTCCAGGTAAGAAAGACCCGCTCTCCCGTCGCCCTTTACCCGATTGGTTCCAAGAAACCTGACTCGGATATAGAAATTGCGGGCTCTGCTTTGAGGATTTCCTTGGCACGAGATTCTAGTGTTTCTACAGGTGGCCTGGCAGCTTGGGTCACTATAATTAGCGGGCTAGAGGGAACTAGATAGATTAGCGCGCAGGAACCGGGTCGCACCGCCAGGTGTACCTTATACTGGAGTTCTGCGCGAACATTGACGTCAAGACTATGATCTCAATTGACTTTCCAACTTCACATGATGAACTCCAGCCATCCCGAAGGATCCGTGCCAAAGCCACGATATCGATGAGTGAAACTCCCAGTGTGCTTTTTTCCAACTATAATTCAATGATACCCCTCGTGTCTTGCCTCGTGTAATACCTTTCCTCTTTAACTTTTCCGTCAACAGCCACAACCATAATCATGTCTACCCAACCCCAAGCCAAGAAGTCCTTCGAGATCGCCATCATCGGCGGCGGCATCGCGGGCGCCACCCTGGCCGTGGCGCTGGTCAAGCACGGCATCCCGTGCCAGATCTACGAGCAGGGCCACGCCTTCAGCGAGATCGGCGCCGGCGTCGCCTTCTCGCCCAACTCGCTGCGGGCCATGGACATGTGCGACAAGAGCCTGCGGGCCGCGTTCGAGAAGGTCGGCACGCACAACCAGTGGGACTCGAAGCACGACGTCTACTTTGACGTCATGGACGGCATGGCCCCGGGCGACGACCCGGCCCACCACAAGCCCCTGCTGACCCTGACCAACGAGCAGGGCATGGACGGCGTCAACCGCGCCCACTTTCTGGAGGAGGTCAGCAAGGTCATCCCCGAGGACCGGTGCCACTTCCGGAAGCACCTCGATCGCGTCGAGGAGAACGGCGGCGAGAACGGGCGGGTCAAGCTCTTCTTCCACGACGGCAGCACGGCCGAGGCCGACGCCGTCGTCGGCTGCGACGGCATCAAGAGCCGGACGCGGCAGCTCGTGCTGGGCGGCGACGACGTCCCCGGCGCGCACCCGCAGTACACCCACGTCTACGGGTACCGGGGCGTGATCCCCATGGACAAGGCCGTCGAGGCGCTGGGCGAGGAGCGGGCCAAGAACTCGTCGATGTGGATCGGCAAGAACGCGCACATCCTGAGCTACCCCGTCGACGGCGGCAAGACGTTCAACATGTTCGGCGCCGTCGTCGACGAGGGCGACTGGCCCAGCCACGAGCAGCTGACCCTGCCCACGACGCGCGAGGAGGCGTTGCGGCACTACGCCGACTTTGGGCCCATGGTGAAGAAGCAGCTCGAGCTGGTGGACGAGAACATCGACAAGGTAAGTCCACACATGCAATCCCAAATCTTGTTACCCCTGAAAGCTTGGCATGCCGCCCACTATCCCGGACTCCTGCTAACAAGCCAAAACACAGTGGGCCCTCTTCGACACGGGCGACCACCCCGTCCCCCACTTCAACAAAGGCCGCATCGTCCTCTGCGGCGACGCCGCCCACGCCACGACCCCGCACCACGGCGCCGGCGCCGGCTTCTGCGTCGAGGACTCGGCGGTGCTGTCGGAGCTGCTGGCGGACGAGCGGGTAACCAAGCCGGAGCAGCTGGCCGCCGTCTTCGCGGCCTTCGACGCCATCCGGCGGCCGCGCGGGCACTGGCTGGTCCAGAGCAGCCGCCGCATGGTGGAGCTGTACCAGGACCGCGCCGCGGGCGCGAGCCACCAGGACATGGACGGCATGCGCAAGGAGGTGGAGGAGCGGTTCCGCAAGGTTTGGGACTATGATTTGGGGGAGGCGGTACGGGAGGGGAAGGAGGATTTGCACAGGCGGTTACAGTCTTGAGGATGTCATGTACGAGTTCAGAAGTATTGAAAAGTAACCCACTATTACAATGGCCATAATATCAGAAATATCGCCCATCTTTTGGAAGTGAGTGAGAACGTGTCGAATTGACACCTCAGCTCTACTATGGCAAGAATCTACCTACAGTTTCAGCATCCGTTTGTTAGGCTGCCGGTCGGCTCGGGCCATACCCGATATTCTGGGTTTGGTTTGTACAATACATGTCATATGTTTGGGGGACTTCGCTACATTTCTGAGATCATCCGCCATCGGGTATGGGGCGCTGCGCCCGACCACAGTGATTATACACCTCTGTGAGGTATGCATGCATGGCTTACCTGCATAATATCGGCGGGACCTACGGGATGGCTGCTTGTGACCATCGCCACATCCGACTAATCCTCAAATGGCAAGCAGGGATGTTTTCACGTCCCACTGCATACCTACAACATTAAGATGTGTTCACACCATTGCAAGCTCATGCATGGGGGCATAGTGAAAAAGGCTGAACTAGACCTGTCAAACAATCCAGATTAGGAGAATAGGGATATTTCCAGGCTCCACTATAACACCCCAGTGTTCTTGGGCTATGTTCCTTGGTGCCATGTGGGAAACGTACTCATCTGCCATTCTCTGAAACTGACGACTAATAATCGTACACCCCCATGAACCTATAGTCTCTGACTCTTTTGACTTCCGTACCACCAACCATGGAAACCGATACGTCACACCCACCTTTGCACGGTCAACTGCCGAGACCTCTGTCTCTCCATTTTGCTGCTTCCCATGACGGCCGATTGCAGCACGCACATGAGATATGGGACCAGTACAAATCCCAGATTTGGCAATTGTATGTTGTGGACAGGATTCCGTTACCAAGGGTCGCAGTGATCCTACAGGGACGCGGGTTTGACGCTAGGTAAGCGAGTCCCTTAGGAGCGAGAAATGCTGGGGATAGAACAATGCTGATGGTTCTATAAAAACAGCCTGAAGACGTACCGATCCAGAATTCAACGCTGGGGTTGGACGAAGAACAAACCAAGGTGCAAGTCTACCGTGCCCGCAGATCAGCCGTCACATTTGCTTTGCCCAGCCATGCAGTCTTCAGCGCCGTCCCGTCTCCATGGCATTCTGATACGTCAGATGTGTCAGCTGCTGGCCAATCAATCAGAATTGGATCTTGATGGATGGGGTCCACGCAGTTACGGCGACTCTGCTTCCGCTCGGTCCTTATCCGACATTATTCAAGGCAATTTACTAGCTAAGAGACATCACATTGCCGAAGGCTTTTGTCTGATCCGAAGGGGCTTCAGCACCATCGGTCACGTCTTCAGGACTCGTACGTTGCATTCAATGATGGACATGATAGTGCATCTTCGTCAATACTGCTACCCCGATATCATTCAAAGCTGGTTCAATCATCTACCCACTATGTCAAAGGAGCAACCCCAGAAAGGCGGACGGATGCATGACAGTTTCAATGCGCTCTTCCATTTATCTACTAACCCGGATCTATCTTACATAAACACCATCCTCGAGACGCAGTTCCATATCTACAATGATTATTTATGCGGATAGTCTGCAATACATATTAGCTAATTTTGCAATGTGCATTTTCAGAGCCATAGGATCGTGGTTCTAAAGGAAAAGCGCGGTTCCACAAAAAGGGGGTGATAAGACCGTGCGGTTCTAGGGGAGTCGGAAAGGGGCCAAGTCCGAATGACTGCCGATCTCTCGACTACGTTTAATCGCCTAATCGCCTCATCGTTTTAATCCCAAGGCCATACGAGGAAGTGGGCGGTGCTGTTGGCGACAACCAATCAGTGCATGGAAGCCTGCACTGCCACGATCTCACCTGGGCTTTGGCGTTTTGGTCTGCCTCACTCAGCCGCTGCGTCATGCTTCGCAACAGCCAATTGAAATTCGAGGATAAACACATACGCCCTTTCCGATGGCCTGAACCGCCTCGGAGGGTGATCTCGCTCCTAGGCACTTATTCCTCTTCTCTTTCCCCACCCGTGAATCAGAAAGATATCATGGCGCCTGGGAGCTCTGAACAGCAGACCGAGTCATACGAGCTTCAAAACATTTCCCAATTCCCATCGTTATCTCCCCCAGGGGTATACCCTTCGGATGCACCCCAGATAATTCCAGATGACCCGAATGCAGCCACATCGGCCACCCAGCCTGAGCGACTTGATACTGTGGGCCCGCCAACTCCAGTGGCAGATTTGGCTAAAAGTCAGGCCCCAACGTCATGGAAAAGCAGATTGAGCCATGTATGGGAAGATCTGACAGTAGCCAAGATATGCAATGTACTTTTCATGGTCGTTGCTTTACTTGGTTTTCCACTTACCGCTATCGCCATCTGGCCCAGTTTCCTGGCGGCTTCAGATGGGCACAAGGCCGAGCAGATCGCCGAGTGGACTGCAAAAAAGGACTTTATCGAGGCATGCGAGGCTGTAAGAACCCGAACATAACGCATCATTGCCCCGGGCAGGAGATTGACCCAAACCGCAGCGTGACTGGTCCACGGTGGCTTGTGAAAACGCCAAAGGAATGCAACTGGAAGCCCCACCAATCTTTGACAGGAGTGACTGGAAGAGGTACTCCAAACGCCACCACGAAAAGACGCATAGCTGGCCCAACACCCCTTTCACGGAAACGCGCGGCAGAATTGAGATTTACTATCTAACCTGTTGGATCACCATATCAGCTTTTCTATTCGTGTATCAAGGAACCAAGCTGATGAAAGCTTATACACGGGTTCGGGTTCGAGGGAAAGCCGATAACTACACCAGTACTCTAAATCAGCCAGTGGTTCCTCCGACAGAGTACACAGATGAATATTGGAACCAGGATCTCGAAACTAATTTCAAATTTGGGGCTAGCGGAATTCACGACGACCAAAGTTCACACTCTGCACTGTCGGTAGATCTGTCGCGTCTACAAACGGCAGCTATTGGACCGGTTGCCACTCGTCGCAACCCTTGGACGTTTCATGAGAGCCAAACTACCAGTGGAGGCTCCGTCCCTGTAATGACGACTGATGAAGCGATAGAATCGATCAAAGAAGCCAAGGAGACAAGGACACCGAGGGAAAGTTTAAACAGACCCCCTGCCCTCCCTGTAGTGACGACCGATGACGGGATCGAATGGATGAAAGAAGCCAAGAAGACAAGGACGCCTAGGGAATTGCCAGGATGGTCGGTTACCAAGGATATCCTAGCAGGTCGCAATTTTGTAAGCTGTATAAGACATGCCAAACTTCTCTGCTTCGGACTAACCTGCATATAGATAATCATTGTGGATGACTCAGTGTACATGCAGCAGCACCGTGATGAGGTTTTCAGAGTTGCTAAGGTATTATCGTATCTGGTGAAGCAGATGAGTCCACACGGATTCGAAGTTATCTTCACCTCAAACCCGATGCAAAAGTCCACCTGCCAGACCAGTAGCAAGGTGGAAAGCCATCTCAGAAACCACTTCGACCAGGAACCTAACGCCAAGTGCCAGATGGAATTTACACTTGAAAATGTCTTAGAAGACGTGAAGTCGAAGTTGCTCCCCGTGCCGTTGTTGTCCAAGGGCCGCCTGGGCCGCCTGACCCGCCAAGAGTCATTTTCCGTCAGTATCTACATCCTCACCAGTGGCGTCTGGGACCGCTTCGAGGAGGGCACCTGTGGCGTGGAGAATCCTATCGAAAGTCTGATTGCTCACATGATGGCGCACGAGATCGGGCGGACCGAGGCGTCAATTCAGTTCGTGCGCTTCGGTGCGGATGAACGGGGGATCAAGCGACTTACCTTTCTGGACGATGATTTGCCGCAGAAGGAGGCGAGCCGGAACTTGTGAGTCCAGTCTCGGATCTCCTTCCTACACGCAAGCTTACTAACACACCCCGCATCTAGCGATATTGTCGACCATAAACCATCCGACGCCAGCATTTGGGAGATTATGGAGGGATCTATCTCGGCATATACAGATGGCTACCGTTATTAAGCTTTTGTCGATATATAGGAGTTATGATTAGTTATTAGAACGTTTTCAAGAGTTTCGAAGGTATCGGGTATAGGTGTGTAATATTTTATATTATATACAAGACTGGTCCATATCTCAAAGTCACCTTTGCCCCTTGCCTCGCGATTTGAAGACCTGGACCATACGCTTAACTCCATTCTTCAAATTCTGAATGTAGAGTCTTACCATGCGACACAACCTTCCACTTGTTTCTCCGTTCTCACCTGTGGTTATGACCTTGTCCGTCTCCCTTCGCGCAATCTCCCGGTCCGGCGATCTCGGAGACTTTTCAAAATCAGAGGCTTGAGATGCCGTGTTTTGAGAACTGCCGCAGCTATTTCGCCTGCCCCGAGGGTTATACCCAGCTGACGGCGTTAGGTAGCGCTGGGCAGTGGGATGATCACACCTCGGTTCTGTTACCGCATGCATCATCTCTTGGCGACGCTGGGTGGGAGAGGGAGGCTCAAATGCAGACTGACCTTCGTGGTCTTGAGTATTGTCGGCAATCACCGAGCGAGGCGCGGACGCTTCAGAAGAGGACTGTTGTGACGGGTGTTCCGAAATGATCGGCAGCTCCGGATCATGACCATGATGCAAAGGCTTCTCAGCTTGGGGTTTCTGGTCGCCGGGCGCTGTTACGGAAGCCGTCTCATCCCGGCGCGAAACTTCTGCTGGCTCGGCCAAATGAACGATTTTATACAAACCCCGCGGAACCGTTGTGTCCCGTGATAGCGGGGTGTCCGTAATCTGTTTCGTGGGTTGAAGCGTAACAGGCGGTGGAACGACCTTCTTCGTAGTCGAGGGACGCCTCTCGGGAGTCAGCTCAGACAGACCCGTGTTAGCACGGTTGGGGTTTTTCGGTGGCTCGGCCCAGTATTCGATATGTGTCTCGTCCTCGACCTTCATCTCGTCAAGCCGCTTTATGATATCGTTGATCGACATCCGGTTCCCCCTGTTCACACGCAGAAGGCAGTCTCCGATGACTTTGAAAAGGTCTGTAGAGAATTGCGGGCAGCTCGGGTGCTTGTAAAGCTGGTCAAAGTGCTGTGGTTTCGATTATTTGACGCCATGAACATGAGGACCAAAGACCTCCAGGCGAGGAACTCACAGTTTTGACCTTTTCAGTAAACGGTCCAGCGAATTCGCCACGCTAAAAGGGAGGCATCAAAGTTACGCGCCGATCTAAACTGTGTAACCATAGAGAAATAGTTTATATGAGGTAGAAAAGAAAAAGAACGACATAATCTCGACTTCAAAGTCTCTACACTTGCCTATAGTCAACTACGAAGCGAACTCTCCTTAACTATGGCTCTGAAGAACCCCCTTATCATGTCACGTTTCCTGAGCACGACCACTTGATCAGCCCTTTTCTCTTCAGTCTTCGCCTCGACCTTGCAGCAGTCGGGCGAGTTCTTGATGTCATCTGCGTCAGGTTGGGAGGATACCGCGGTCCGAGAGCTGGTGTAACTGGCCCTCGTGTCTCCTTCTAGCACCGTAGCCGGAGCAAGAAACCCCTGGTCCTTGGGGAGACTATGGTCTGCTCCTGACTCCGTGACGACTATGTGAGGCTCATCTGCAAACTGGCCTGTTTGGCCTTTGTGAGCCTCGGTAACGTATGGTCCACCTTCATGACTGTCCCTGCCCTCGGGCGAGGGCTCCAGTACCTCGTTCAGGTCGGACACTTCGACAATCCGTTCGGATAGATCTGTTCTGGCACGCACCGGTATCGTTGGTGGCTTGGTCCAGTACTCGGGGTCTGCCTCGCTTTCCAACCTGATCGCATCGAACTGCTCGAGGACGTCTTTGGTTGAGACGCGGTTCCTCTTGTCGATGCGTAGGAAACATTCCTCGATGACCTTCAAAAACGCGGCGCAAAACCGGGAGCATTTCGGATCCCGGTAAAGCTGGTTCAGATGCTGCAGCTCAGGGGTTAGCTAAAGTATCAGCACAGGAACTGCAGTCACTACAGATAGTGTTGAGTGAGAGGACTAACATTCTGAACCGATCGCTTGAGCTTTGCTCCATGAGGGAGGCTGTAGAAGAAGGTGTCTGATGGCCACGCAAAATGGCGGTTACATTCGGTCCAGCTAGCCTGTCGGCGCTTCTCGTACCGCTGAAGGAAAACCTCATTATCGTCAGTCTTAGCATCCGAGGGATCATTGTCGACCGATCTGGCGATGGAGAAGTTGTCGACGCCCTGCCAGCCCAGGATGTACCAGGTCATAAACTCCAAAAACACGCAGCCTAGGGACCAGAGGTCGTATCCCTGACCTACCATGTAGTCTGTCATTGTTTCAGGGGCCTGGTAGGTGTCTGTCGTATGGAGCTTGGCCCAGATGACGCGGGACTTCGATATTTTCCTGTGGAACTGGGTTCCAGCAAAGTCAGAGATCTTCAGGAGGCCCAGATTTGGAAGCTCCTTAAGTTTGAACCGCCCCATGAACCACAAAATATTCTCGGGCTTCAAGTCGCCATGGGTGCCATATGTCGCGGCTCCTTGTCCACTGGGTGCGCTTCCAAGACCAGTGTCATGGATTAGCTCAAGTGCCTGTATGAGCCCAAGAGCCTGACTGAAAATCCATTTTACGAGATGGTCTTGGGGTCCAAGCCAGTCCGGAATTGGCCACTTCCTCCAGAAATCCCTCAAGTTCTCGTTCGCCCAGGGGAAGACAAGGTAGCAACGGCCTTTGTGGAAGTAGCTGAAGAGAAGCTCGATCAAGTTCGGGTGTGGAGTCTCTCCCACCCGCAAAAGGTTGTCAGTCTCCCTTTTGCAGGCGTCTGCATAATGGCCTTCGTATCTGGCTCCGTCCGTGAGATGAAGTTGCTTGATAGCACAAGACATCATACCGTTCGAATCTAATTCTGCCGCGGCAGTGTTAAGATCGGTGACATGGTCCTGCACGGCTAGATGTAAGTCTTATGCTCCAATGAAGAATATGTTCGATAAGTACAGACTGGTTCTTGATCGCGAGTATAGTGAGCAACGTGGACCATGACCTTTGTGACTGTCCCAGAATGTCCCGTATCCGGTGGTAGCTGTTCGTTGCCACTAGACATTGGCAATGTCACACCTTCGGGTAGATTCTGGACGGGATTGCCCGGGCGAGCCTTCTCAAAGACAGGTGCGAGGAACCACCACTGCATGTTCAGGATATTGCCCAATATAAAGTATGGGACCCCACGGAGGAACTCGTACTTGCAGGGCTGATCGTCCAATGGAAGGTCCTGCCGTGTGAAAGGCAATTCATCGTCGAGATGTCGTGACTTGGATTCTAGGAATCCCTCGATCAAATCGACTCTGTTGATCAGAGAAAGCAAGCCGAATATTTTCCGCGCGCCCGTCGCAGAAGCTTGGCTGGGCGAGACTATCAGTGCAGCCCATCGGGACGCATTCTGAGAGACGTGTATACACGGGTGGACGGCCAGCTCATCCCTGATTGATTTCTCTGTGAGGAGCTCAGATATCGCAGTAACAGGTAGGAAGGCATGCTTATCCAGAGGATCGGGTACTAGTGCATTTCGCAGCTTCTTCCCCAATGGCGAGCAGTACTGGGGGTCCTTGAAACAGTGAGCTAGGAGCCGGCTTCCAGTGTTCCATACATAACGTAAGGCCGAAATGAGACCGGGGATAGGCAGGGCGTTGTTGCCAACCGCCCGAATACCTTGGGCACCAGTACTGGCGGAAGGTGTTACCTCGAGTGACGGTGAGCGGCTCTGTGACTGCGACGATATGGGCTGGACAAGGCTTCGAGTTGTCATAGTTGAGATGGCGCAGATTCTCAAGCCTCTATGCAGTGAAGAACGGAGGGCAATGTTAGCGAGATTACTTGGGGCCGTGGGGCAAATTTATTTACTCATGAGTTCTAGATGGCTACACCGAAGTGATCCTGTTCTAGCACTGGGAGCGAACTCATGTGATGAGCCATGCATGCAGACATGTAGCCATGTACTACAGATCCAATGCGCCGCAATGCCAGGCAGGAAGCACTGAGGCAGTGGTATGGCTGTATCAGATATCAACTGCAACAACAAACAGGCCTCAGGAGCCGACTTTGCCCGGGCTATCGTATTGACATTCCTTCGACGAGGCACCAAGGGGAGAAGCATCTCCAGGCGTTCTTACGGTTGATGATTATAGATCAAATATTGCGCAGCAAGAGATAAGGGGCCGTGTCATGGGTGCGTGATCACGGGTTTGTAGATAAGGATGACCAGTCAGCCCCTTTTCGCTATCGTGTTGAGAAATGCCCCGCTATAATCAGTGTGGACTCGGTTTGGGGGCTGGTGGCAGGGCCCATACGCGGAGGACCCGAGCTCGAAAATGTAAAAAGGTTTCGCCCGACGAACCATTTCTGATGCGAGGTAACGCGTAGTATGATCCAGAGTATCTATTGGCCTAGGCTGAAGGAAAGGATAATGGCTATGCTAGCCAATAATACCAGCAAATAGCAGTGCAAAGTAGAAAATGGAGCACCGACATTATGACAGGTCGGGTAGCTTTTCTTTTTGATAGATATACATCGAATGAGTTGGATGAGAGCCACCGTGCGGACGGATGTCACTTGAGTGAGCAATACGCCTAACTCGACGAAGGCGATCCAAAGGCTACACTTGGAAAGACTCGGGCTCCGGCTCGTGTTGTGCTTAGACTTAGGCATACAGGCACCTCTGTGGTCTTGACTTCCCATCGATGCCACCCAACGTCCATATTTATTAGGCACGAACAGACAGCCAATACAAATGAGGCTGCTTCTGACTATCTTTTGGAGATGTGGCGGTTGCATATACATTATGCACTCCCTGGCCAATGGATGGGGGCCGGAGGCGGTCCAGCAGAGGTCGCCATGTCAGACGGGGCGTTTGGTTGGAGCCACTTAGGGGACCCCATTCCCCATTTTCCATTTCTTGAAGGGATTGGCCAGACCGAAATTAATCCCTTCCGTCATGATTATCTGTCAGCGAATACACGTAGCAGCGCGTCTAGATACGTGGTGCCCCTGAGAGGGAGTTAATACTGGAAGAGTCCTCCAATTGCCCAATGGAAAAAGCCAATCGAGCCTCGCCGTTTTACGCAGCGGAGATTTAAGATATAGGACCGCACTCACGTCACAGGAATATTGTCGTTGATGCACAAATCCCCATTAGACTACTTGTGCCATCAATCCCAAGACTTCAACCTGGATCCCTGGACAGATTCCACAAGCTATCCGGCACCGGAAGCACAAAGTACCAAAACCAACCTTTCCTAGTCAATCTTCGCAATGTTTAGACTGCCGAAATCAATGTCCTTCCACTCCACTACGTCTTCAAAAACGTCTTCCACCTGCTCCGCCACGAAAACAATGCAGCTGTCCACGAAGGCCGTGGAGCCTCAGGCACTTGAAAGGCACCTGACGGAACTTGTCGGAAGCTCCAACTTTAGGGTTGAGGTAAGAGAACCCTTCCCGCGCCCAATCGCTACGCTGACACTTGCATGCCAGATGCGTCACGGCACGTACAACATTGAGTCAAACACAGACTTTGATGCCGTAAGTATGGAAACTGTCTAGACTTCTTAGTCAGATGCTAAGTCTTAGGTATAGGAATGTCTCTTACAGAACTGTCGGTCTACTTAGTCATGGTATATCTTGGTGATAGACTACATCATTACGGCAAATGGGGACTTTTTGGATTGGGTGGCTCTACGGCAGAACTTCTCCTTATCTACACGAACATGACAGGATTTACAAAAAAAGGTGTGTCTTGATAGAAGAAATTGTGATCTGGAGAATACAATCCTGGTAATAATTCATGTACAGCCCTTATCTAGATTATCTACATGTATTTGAAGCATACCTCTCCCATGCATGCTGCTTTCTGTTACCAGCATCCCCTCCATTTCTCCGACCTCAAGGACCTTTTTTTCTGTCGCTGTATCACAAAATACCACAGCAACCCAACCGTCGCAAGAGTGAGTATTACAGCACCCACAATATAGATGTAGAAGTAGTGCGACACGAGGGAATCGTCAGAGGTTTTCCAGTTGAAGAAGGACATGGAAAAGACACCCTGAAAATCATGTCAGTTGGTCAGTTGGGAGTTTTATCCGACACATCAATAGGAGGCATATTTACCGCGAGGAAAGTGCCCGGAAGGAATACTATGGTGATCACCGCGATTGCTCTCATGTGCTGAGAGTCGCGACTGGTGGCCATGGCGATGGTCATATTCGTCTCTCCTTGGGCCTGGGGGAAGAAAGCTGTCAGCGCCAGAACGAGAGCGGATCGGCATCTTGACCTACCCATTGCGTTGCCATGGACATTCCGTCAAGTCGCATTTTACAGTCGCGGACTTTCTGGGCGTACTCTTCCTGGATCGCTTCTATCCGGTCGAACATCTTTGCCCCCGTCCTAAGATACGGTGTGGCATCATCGGCGCCATCAGGCCGCAACGTAGTCTCCATGGAGGCCACATATCTCGTCTCATTGGCCTTTTCGTACGTGAGGACACAACGCTTGAGCTTCTCCAGTTGGAAGTTCCAGTTGATCAGACCGTTCTGGAGGTGTGCTGAATCAAGCCACGTGTTCCTGCGGGCCGAGTTTCGTTCTCCTGCCGTGGAACCCATCTCCGCATCCATATCGTCGCTGTCAAAGTCAAGCTCTGCGATCTTCGTTTCCATCGATGCAATGGCCTGGCCGGTGATGCCGATGTGACGAAGACGCTCCAGCTCAACCATTATCGCAGGCATAATCAGGGGATACGCTATCTCGGGACCGATGGCAGACAGCCGGTTTGTAATGTAGCTTTTAGTGCGTTCATTGCATCCAAACATGATGCAAAACGTCTTCTGAGATTCGGGCAAATGCGTGACCGTGAGGGCAAGGTCGTTCCCCCACTCGTTGGAAGACCGGCAGTTGAAAACTGGATGGTTGTAAGCAATGGTCCACGTAGACAAATCGTGGGGTTTACCAACCATAAGCAGGAACGCCTTTCATGAATACTTGAGCATCTGAGAAATGAGGCACATCGGCTCGACTGATGATGGTACTAATAGAGCCATGTACAAATAAAGACTCTGTTATTTGACTGAAAGTCGTCTGCGAGAAGGGAACGGTCCGGAGATAACGCTGTCCACCAGAGGCATTCGTCGTCACTGGTCCCGCCCCTATGCTGTTGCACTCGGAACGTTGGTCGGGTCGAGCAAGCCTGCGAGGATTACATGTCAGGGACTTGCTACGAGAGGATCCAAGTCCGCAGAGTGCTTACACTATGATCACTCTTGGCCCGGAGCTCGGTTGTTCCGTACTTTGCTTCAACAAGCTCGATATTAGTAAGGGAGTTTTGTAAGACGGCACCGGCCGAGTGCTTACATCACGTAGCCATGTTTCCCATTGATAGTCATCTAGCGTATGAAGCTTTGGCTTCTACTCGAGTGTCAACAGCTGGACCAAAGTAGAGCGTACACAACTCACTGTGTCATCCTTGAACCAGGTAATGGCCGTGGTTTCTTTCTTCTCATACTTGAAGACATTGCGCAAATCAATGCCGCTGATTCCATCATCGTCTTTCACCCAGTTCATGTCGATAGAAGTATGTATTCAACGTACAAGATGGGCGATTACAAAACAAACAGGCGTCACGAACAGGCGTCCGAAACTGCAGAAGAATAGCTGCAGGCTCCATGGGACATACCCCCTCGGCTCGGAGAACACAGTCGTATTAATAGTTATGTGGCTGGCATATTGATCAGTTCTAGTCTACATCGTGGTCATGGTGGCGGTGACTAAGCGGTGTGTACACCATGGGGGTTATTTTCTTTTTGGGGGTGTTTGCGCAAGAGGGCTACTGCGCGGGGCGATTTCCAAGTGGCTGTACAGCAGAACGGTGCACAACCTTCAAATTACGCAAGGCTCGCAGATCTTTTTTGCCGGTGAAACCCGAAAAGTACATTAGCCATATGCTTCCCCAACACAACATCTGCTAGATACTTGGACGAAGGCTTGAAGCATTCATTGGTCAGCTTCTAACGTAGAGGTATTACTCTCTAGACGTAGGTGAGGCCGAACCTTCAGGCTTGGGAGTAAGCCAGAGAGCAATTCCCTCTTTTGTCCCAGATCACGGATGATCCTATCTTGAGACAGGATTATTTCCAGGACTTTGGCGGGCCAGAACTCTTTGATATAAGTTCCGTCTGCGGAAGCATCGACGTGGTCGAATTTGAACTTGCGTAGGAGCCTGCCAATCGAGGTCCGATCTCCATTAGATATCCTCGGGAGGTCATTGTTATCAAACCGATGGCGGCCTGAACCTGTCACCGAAGAAGAGGCCCGGGCTGACGGGGTGGGGCCGCCTCTGCCGGTAGCGCTTGAGGAAGTCGACAGCATTGGGCTGAGCGTCATAGAGTGAGATGCACCATCACTTCGCCGCTACTCGGAAAGCTGCAATGTATCCCGACCGGACCGAATGGCTTTCTCGTTCTTACACTTTGTCTTTCTTCGAGACTGAGGTCTCTAAGGGGGTACACACTCTTAACCTATTCTCGCTACCGCTTCTAATCATCGCTCGGATTCGAGAAAGAGCCTCATAACCCCATCACATCATATTATCTGCACCCTCCAGTCCTCCGAGGACGGTCTTGAAGCATCATGCACACCATAGACGCTACCGAATGTCACCACTTGGAGCCAACGCCGGAGCTGAAAGAGGGTTGCAGGCGCCACCGGGCCGCTAAATTGGAGCACGATAGTGCCAAAATGCACCCACACCGGTTGCTTTAGAAAGTGTCCCTCCCTTCACCGAGACAACCACTATATTCCATCTTCTTCTCATTCGCAAAGCAGAGCCGCATCTAATTTAGGCTGATCCCACGGCCTCGTATTAGTCGTATTGTGTGCAGCTGCAGTGTCACAACTGCATGCATGTCTCGCAAGAAAAGTGCAAATATCACACTTTCACGACCCCCATAGAGAAAGGGGATCTCTTCATTGGGACCTCGTGCCGGCCGGATAACGCACAGCGTAGATAAATGTCCCGCCGCGGGAAATGCCGCCAATTGCCGACGGGACCACTTAGGGGAGACGAACCCCCCTTGCTTAATACCATGGAGGCTTGGCAGCTGGAGATCCCCAGTTGGAGCAATGGCGCGACGTTCGGCGATTGCTACCTTTGGCAATAACCGACGCCTCGAAACCAATACCAATCTGCAGCCCCACGGAATTGAGGCAGGCTGAGCTGCAAGTAAGCATGCCCCCACGCCGGCAGTTTTCTTCGAGTAAGACTTATCTAGATATTACTTCCCGTGTAGATAAGATCCCTATGTCGAGTAAACTAAAGAAAACGGCCTCCAAATGCCACGAGAAAATGCAACTTGCTATGTTTTGTGAGCGCACGCGTGATGGCGGCGTACATCGACTTGAGGCTCCACGGAAATGTGGATTCTTGCTGCTCGTCGATCTGTGGGGGCGACCTCCAACTAATGAGTCGAGTTTGCTTATTGGGTACCACAAAGATCTTCAGGTCACTCTCGGCAGCATCTGGGTCGCTATCTCTGGGGTAGTGACACAGGAAATCTAGCCGCCTCCGCATATTGCTTTGTAATGCATGAGAATGCAAGTCGCCATATTATGACTTTGCGAGAACGCAACTGTTCGCTCGACACCACCCTACCTTACAGCAAGTTCTGACAACCCCTGAAGGGAATTAAGACTGTAGATTTCACGGGGTAATAATGTAAACAGAGAATCGGCATATTTGGAGGTGATATATCACCCAGTCTCTTCCTGCTTGCAGATCTCCTTCCAAATATTCAAGCGTCTGGATTACCCAAACCATCTTTGTAATGCTACCGCGTGATTGGACTTGGATGATGTGGTTGATTTTGAGTGGCCCGTCATCCAAACTAGGCACAGTCGGACGGAGCCTGGGCTGGGTAGTGGCATCTTTATAGGGAAAGAGCAGTCCCAAGATGGAGTGGAAAAATGGAATCATAGTAGTAGGGGTGGATACCGAAACCTGGGTGATTGTCTACAGAGCCCGCGATCTCGGGTAGATATATGTTATGTTTGTACGCGGCCGACGCCATTCTTATGTCACCATTGAGCTGGCGAATGGCTACTTTAGCAGATCACAAACCCTTCATTCTTCACATGCCTTCGCCACATCGAAAAGCGCCAGCCAGGTCAGGACCTTGCGTGGGCCACTACATTAGAAAGGGATAACGCTTTTCGAATTAGGGTGCATGCCACTGAAGCTGAAGCTATAGTCTTCCATCATCCCCACCGGTTCATATTTGCCTCCAACTCGCCGACTTGAACATCCTTCACGATTGTCCTTTATGCCAATAATCATACGGCCGTTCCCTACGGAGCTGGCGAACGCTTCCTCTACATGGGAAATAACGGTGATACATCGGGTTAATCGCCTCGAGCTGGCACGCCGGGCACGGGTCCCCATACCACCCGTCTATCCAGTTACGAATCATGACCTCGACGTTCATCCAGTAGCCTCCGCGGTAGTGCGGCGCGAGCCTAGGGGCGTGCTTCTTCCTGACGCCGATCCAGTAGCTCTTCTGCATCGGCCGGATCCTGAAGCAATGCCAGCAGAGGAAAAGCTTGCCGTCGGGCACCCCGGACGGCCCCGGGGGCTGGACGCGGTGTAGCAGTCGAACTAGGGCGTCGCAAGGGAAGAGGCTCCCGGAACGGGGGTGTCCGGGACCGAAGGGCAGCATGATGGTTATCATTTGGGAGACCGAGAGCAGCCGCTTGCACGTGAGGGCCAGGCACACTTGGTCGACCGGGTGGAGGCTCCGGAGGATACACAGCCACAGCTCGTTTGGCAGCTTAGAAAGTAGCGGAGGTAGGTCTTTGGGAAGCGCCGCGCTGTCGAGAGACGGGACCTGGAACGCCTTCTTGCCTACGGGGTTGCTGCAGCTGGGACAGTCGACCAGGAGTCGGTCCCCCCACCAGACTTTCCTTAAAAACCTCGCAAGGGACATGATGGGAGTAAGCAAGATATCTTAACAAGAGAATGACAAGACTAAAGAAAAAAAAGTGAATTGGAGTGTGGAGGAATCGTTGGGATTGAACGAATAAATGTATTTATGTTGTTGGAAAGCTGGAAGCGGCATAGGAGCAGCATAATGGTCCAAACCCAGATATAGACGGTTAACAAGGGTGGCGTGAAGTTGAACCATATCTTTGGCTCACGTTAATTGCTCAAGTCCGAGATAAGCTTCTATCGATCCATGGGTTCGACACTTACCAGTAGCGGACGTTTGTCAGATCTTCACAGATACTTGCTGTCCTTCACCCAACATAACATTCTGTTCCACTCTGTGATGTCATTACCATCTCGGATTTGATTAAAGCCGCGAACGCAATACAAGCTGCTCATACCATACCTATGCTTCAGAATGCTTGGTATGTGCCGCAACGGGGTCTTAACTCTTCAATTATGTGCGGGAAACGCCTCTGAGTCCGCGCTGCGGCTTGACAACCGGCGACACATTTAGCAAGAACGGATGATACGGCGGTTCAATAAAGGCATCCAAGCCATTATTACCAAAGGAGAAAGAAATACATGCCAATTTGTCTCAGCGTAGTGGCATGATGGTTTGTACGGAACCAGGTGTTCGCGATATGCCTGTTGCGGGTAGCGAGTATCCACTTTGGTCCAAATACAGGTGTACATCAAAGTTGAGAGAAACCCGCGACAGCACTCCATCAAAGGGATAAACGTTTTCTTCTCTATGGCAAATGACGCGAAGAGATTAGCGGCTCTTATTCCAGGTTCGCCGCGGAGCAAAAGGGTGAGGGCGGACGCATGAAGTCAAAAAGAAGATTTTAGGTTTGCACTAGCCGCGAATCGAACGCGGGGCCCATCGATGGCAACGATGGATTTTACCACTAAACCACTAGTGCCTTCTGCCGAACTGGGTTTCTCCGATAATTATAAATCATTTGAACTTACATATATTGTAACAAGTGTGGGCTATAACACGCCAGGGCGTTAACACCTTTAGTTGTAAGATATCTACAGAAGGTTGTGACATTTCAAGCCTTGCCACATTCAACAGTGATTGGATGAGATGGCCCCTTGAATAGAAAACGTTCTCTCAATTGCTTCCTAACAACACACAGACAAATCACTAAATCGTCTGTCGCCCTATAATCCTAGGCCGCTTACAAATGAGCGGCCCTTGCGACCGTCCAAGTCGTCCCAACCCTATGCCTCAACGCGACTCATGTCCATACCAGGAAGCTCCTTGATCCCTGCAGCGCCACCAAAGTCAGTACGCAACTTTAAGCTGCAAGAAAGGGCATCACAACAACTTACATCCATCATGATCCTCATCCACCACCGCCTTGACCGCGCACTTCTTCCCGGCATCGATGGCCTGGTTCTTGAGCGAGCCGCACTTGGCGCCCATGCAGCCGCGGGTGTCCATGGCCTTCTGCAGCGAGTCGTCCTTCCAGCCGAAGACGTAGTCGGCGTGCTGGCCGTAGCCCGTGTTGTCGCCCTGCGAGAAGTAGAAGGGCTGCGACCCGTCGGCCGGCCACTCGGCCTTGTTGTTGAAGGCGGTGGTGTCCCAGACGACTTCGTACATGAGCTGCGGGATGCGCACCGGGTGGGTCGAGGGGCACTGGCCGCCGAGGCTGAGGAAGTTGGCGGGGCCGGAGGTGGGGTAGGCGACGTGGTCTTGGTGGTTGGGGCTGTCGAGGTTCTTGCCGTCCCAGCAGCTGTGGTGAGGTAGTTAGTATGTGAATACGGCGCAGGTGTCGCGAAGTGCGGGTAAGCTTACGTGGGGAACAGGATGTTGGAGCGGATGCCGCCTTTGCATGGCGCGGTGGGGAGGGCGGCGGTGTCGAGACTACAGGATCATGTTAGCTTCGTGCCTGTCCTCGAGATATCCGTTGACACCTACCGGCCGTCCGCGCATGGAGCAGCGTAGTCGCCGCCAAAGTTGGGCCCCGTGTAACATCGGTAGCAGTTCTGCATCTTGTTGCCGCCGGCTGCAGTGCGCTTGTTGACATCTCCGACGAGCATGCGGAAGCCCTGTCAAGTGATACCGAGTCAGTACGTCGTCCTGACCAATTACATCCGTGACCCTTACAGTGGGCTAGGTTGGCGACTTACAGGCTTGAAAGCAGTAATCTGGCCCGGTGCAGCCGAGACATAGTACACAAGAACACCGCCCCCGATCTTGGTACTGTACTGATCCCCAAACTGCAGCCTACATCCCCCAACATACAGAAGTCAGCATAACCAAACCACCAACTCAAGATAAAACAGTTCACAACTCACGCGGCCCCCAGCTGCGGCACCCGCTTGTACGTCCCGTTCCGCGCCTTGAAGTACAGGTTGGCGGTCCAGTAGTTGCTAAAGTCCTCGGAGAAGGCGCAGGTGGTGCAGGTGGCGGTGGCCGAGACATCGCCCGTCGTCATGGACGCGTTGAAGCCGTTGCCGCCGACGATCTGGTGCACGTGCGGGCTCGGGATCGTGCCCGGGTTCACGAGCGGGTCCAGCCGGTCGATGACGACCTGCGCGCACCCGAAGCGGAGCATGGTGGTGCCGCCGAACTGGCGGGACTCGAGCTCCGTGCTCGGGAGGGCGCGGGCCAATCCGGCCGCGAGGGGGGCGAGGGATTTCCAATGCATGGTTGATGTCAGCCTAGTAGTGAAGGGTGTAGTTTGTGGTTTTGTTTCTAAAGAGTTGGTTGTCGATCAACACGAGGGGAAGAGTACACCAGGTTGCTGGGCCGGACCTTGGGTCTCCTTTAAAGAGCAGGCGGAGAATTACGGCGTCCTATTATAGGACCAGGGCTCCCGATATAACATCTGCCGGGCTGCCACAACATGCGGGCTGAATTGCCGGCACGTGGCAATCAACATAGAAGGGCCGTTGTGCGCATTTATCCATATTAACGCCCACTCAGCACGGTAGGGCATTTGTTGGAGAAAGTAGGGAACCACCCATTGCCATTCGGAGATACGGATGCTGGCAGCAATGCCTCATCTGGACCATGCATCTAAAGCTTGCTTTCCTTGATGCCGGTGTTCTGGAAACACGCCGCCCCAATTGTTACGTCGTGTCACCTTCCTAGAAACTCGATGGCGTAGATGCAGCTTCCCGGTAACGGCACGTGTGAAGATTGACATCGCAGCCATAGCCTATCACAACACCCCCATAATTACGACTTGCGGTGGATCATCTTCCATCACCACCAAACCAGTTACCGTATATTCGCTTGGCCATGAAAGTCCTCTGGTGGTCAGGCTTCGACAATTCCTACCAATAATCTCTGAAATGCACAAGGCCTGCTCTCCATACCCCTATCCACGAACTCCCTCCGCTTCGTACTCCGAGATCTTGAAGCCCCCGGGCGCCCGCCTCCGAAACACCCCCTCAGGATCGTATTTTAACGCCGTCCTCCGGACCTCCTCGGGATCCAGCAGCGACCGCAGCGGGTTCTGCGCCCGGTCCGCATAATTGAGATACGTCCAGTCCACGAACCCGTCCACCTCTCGTGCAAACGCCTCGACCCCCTCATAAAACGCCCGTGCCGCCCGATATCCCACGTCGCGGACCTCCGCGGGCTCCTCGCCGCCGACATTGATCAACAGCATGAGCATGATGGCGTTCCCCCGCCCGCCGAGGGCCTTGTCCAGACCCATAACATTTCCGCCGCGCTCGTCGCCCAGGCGGCCGTAATGAGACGGTAGCGACTGGAAAAGGCACAGAGAGCTAAAGCGGCCCGTTTGAGTCACGGCTTGCATCTTGGACACGGCCACGGCGTGAAGTTCGACGGCCTTGTTCATGATGCGCTCGTCGTTGAGGAAGGTGGTGGTGTGCCAGAAGTTGCTATGAGGAAAAAACACGGTTAGTATGAGCTGTCATTGAGATTTGGTACTAAGGTCGCCCAAGCCGAGTACACCTATTAGTAGGAAACATGGTGGGTCACAGGTGCAGAAGAGAACCACACACTAACTTACTGCATCCCCATAGGCTGGTCCATCGAACAAGCAAAGTCGTGAAGATTGGTCTGCTTCAAGTCCCTGTGCAAGGTCGGGATGTTACACAACCGCCTCAACTCCGGCGGGCTCTCGACCCCCTTGGTGTTGGCCAGAAACGTGGTGGTGATGACGTCCTTGAACTGGCTGGGCTCGTAGTTTCAGAGCACAATGTATGAGCTATCGGGACACCTCTCGGAACCGCCCGTGAACCTCTTCATGGCGCCCACGTAGTCGGCGCTGTACCCCGGCGTCGCCTCGCTGCGCAACGTGCCCACCCACAGCCCGTCGTTGGGCAGGGCGCGCACGTCGAACCGGGTCACGATGCCGAAGTTGCCCGCGCTGGCGCCCTTCAGCGCGCGCCACAGGTCGGCGTGCTCGTCATTATTGGCGTGGACGACGCGTCCGTCGGCGAGAATCACCTCGGCGTTGACGAGCTGGACGCCGCAGAAGCCGACGCGGGGGATGTACCAGGAGATCCCGCCGCCTGTCAGGAGGCCCGCGACCTCGCCGTGCGCGTCGCCGAGGTGCTTGTACACGTCGCGCCAGCGGGCGCCGGGCTGGATGGACACGAGGCCTTTTGTCTGTCGACGGTGGTCTTGTTCACGTGAACGCCGAGGTCGATGCATGCCGTCGTCGATGTTGCTGGCGCCCCACATGACGTGGCCACCGCTGCGGATGGCGAAGCGGGCCCTCGGGGTTCGCCAAGATCGCCTTCAGGATCAGGGCCACGTCTTCCGTCGTCTTGGGGTGCACGAAACAGAAAGGCTTCTTCTGGGCCGTGAGGGAGAAGTAGCTGGCGATGCGCTCGTCGTACCGGATCGAGCCGGCCGGGCTTAGGAGGTCCTTGTTGAGGCCGCTCCGCATCAGCTCGGACACGACGGCTTCGGATGCAGCTCGTATCATCGTCATGTTTTCTGGTTGGTATATACAAATGAAACTTGAGGCAGGATCACCAAGTATGCCATAAGCGGTGGGTGCATTGTATGCCTTCTCCTGACATCTATATAGTCCAACGACAAACGTTTGCTTGTACTTCTGCAGCAGATTCCGCATCTCCAGACCTCTTGCGTCACTGCATCTCCTCGCCAGCCCAGCCGTCAATCCAGCTCTATCAACAATCATGGAACTTCAAACTCATCCGGGCGGCTAAGTGACTCTGTTGCCGCCCCCTGAGGGGCATGTGTCCGACTTTGCGAACCCGGCAAGGCAATGGACTGAGGCCCTGTACTGGTGATCCGGAGTCTTCCACGCGTTGACTTTCCTGTTTATAACCCAGCGCTACTAAACGCACTTCTGGCTCCAAGGAAAGGTAGTCATCGTAGACGCGGTGCTACTTACGGCTTGGGTAAGCCACCAAACTATGGTCCCTAGGACACTGCTTTTACTAACCAGAGTCCGTACAACACTCAGGGCTTTGACATTTTGATACAAAATCTTCATTCCGAGTAAGTCGTCCCCTACTAAGTTCTTCGGTAGTTCTCACGTATATGTAAGTAACCGTAAGTCCCTCCACATCCCGAAACGGTCGTGGACGGATCCATGGGCACGCACGCCTACGAGCTCGAACTCCCGCGCTTCATGAAGCTCATGTTCGGCTTCTACCCGATGCCCATCATCTACCCGCTCTGTTGCATATTCGCCAAGACGAGCCTCATATACTTCTACACTCGCCTGAACCCCTCCCGCGTATACCAGGCCACCGCCTGGTTCGGCCTCTTCTTCATCTTCGGGTCCAACGTGGGGTTAGCCTTCGCGACCGCCTTCCCGTGCAAGCCGCTGGAGCTGTCGTGGAACCCTCTAGTACCGGGCACGTGCATCGACCGGCCGGCTACGTACAAGGCCACGGCCATTATCGGGCTGCTGTCTGATGTCTACTTGATCTTGCTTCCGGTACCGACGGTGGTGGGGCTGCAGATGCCTTGGCAGCAAAAGGCTGGGTTAGTGGGCATGTTCGCCGTGGGGATACTTTAAGTTGCACATTTATTTACTAACAAGTCCTAACTCTAATAATATGAAAACTCCCAGTACTATTTGCACCTCTGGCGTAAGACTTCATGTGATCGTTCAGCAACTTAGCGATTCGGACGTGTCGTGGGGCTCAGGCCCGACCGCGTTCTGAGTGTAAGTGTCCTCCCATCTCATCCCCCTTGCCCCTTTTCGATGAAGTGAGACTGACACCCAACCAACTCCCCTTCCAGCATCGTCGAGGCCAACCTGATGATCGTCTGCGCCACGCTCCCCAGCCTCCGCGCCTTCTTCCTCCACATCTCCCCCAGGCTTCTGGGTCAGGGCAGCTCTTCGTCATCCTCGGGCAGCGACAGGAGGGCGAAAGACCAGAGCGAGGACTCGGAGTTGGTGACGTTTGGCCGCTCGGACCAAAAGAAAAGGAAGCGGGCCATGCGGCTCCCGAACACCATGTATGGATTAGATACCTTCAACGACGTCACGGTCCGGGCGGGCAACGATGATCCCAAGACGTTTGCCGACACGGATGCGTGCCCGCTGGGGGATTGCGTGAGTCAGAGGGGGATTCTGCGGACTAAGACAGCTTCTATTTCGTATGGAGGTCAATAGCATGGGTTTCCCAGAGGTTGCGAGGCATTGTTAATGTCAGGATGTGGTCGGACTGACGGACGCTCTATTGAGACCTTGTCCATTCAGCCAAGGAGTTTAAGGGCTAATGTACAGCCATCCAATAGGCATACTGGTTTTGGTCAGCATGGTGTCGAAGAAGAAGAAGAGCACGCCAGCTACACTGTTGGGGGGCTTCTCAACGTGTATTTTGTTGTGACATCGCGACCACGTGGTAGTACAATGTGCGCCTTGAAAATTTCTCTGGTTGAAAACACATCAGACGAGGCAGATGGAAGACTGTGAGTGGACATGGCTCACATGCTGTCTTGCAGCTACAGGGAAAGACCAAAAACCCCGATATCATCTGCACTTCCCTGGCTTATATAGCTCGCATATTGGCCTACAATTTCTCTTTTTGCTCATCTAGGTATTTCTTTTTCTTTTTGCCAAGAGCATACGATACGTGTCAGTTACCCCCCGGCTGATTAGAAACGTTGTGGGACTTCAGGCCCGTGCCGCACCATATAGGATGGGACGAGCCTCAGGAAATAGCGACGATCCAGAGGTGAAGGCTTAGGTGCAGTCAGACCATAGACAGAAGCGTTGAAAAGACAGTGTTTCACATCTGGCACTTGCATATACTTGCCAATATATGTCATGGGATGCCAGTGAGATCAAATCGTAATTACTATGGAAAGATGATCTCGGGCGTAGATTAGGGACAAAAACTAATATCTAGGATCGTGTCTATATCGCAACCCAAATATTGAACAATGAATTTCCGGTTTCCAAGTTTGAAGCGCGTTGTAAAGCAACGTGGTGTTGACCGGAAAACAGCCTGACTTCATGTTGATACCGCATCTCATGAAAGTGGGTCCACATACGGGAAAGCAGTGCCTAACGAAGACTATGATTGGTCTGCCCGACTACCTTTGGTCAGACTCGCATCCCGCTCCGACGCCCCCTACAGCAAGGCTGGCCAATGGACAATGCCCACATAAGTTCCATTGCGTCTCGGGACGCACCGCATGAGGAGTTGTCCAATTGAACATGATTTGTGGATTTCTGGGAGAGCCAAAAAGGCCTCGTGTGCCACACCAACCAATGGCGACATCCCTGTTAACGCAGCCGGTGTGTACAATTTGCAGCGGCTGGCAAGCACATTTTCTGGCTGAATCCTTCCCTTTTTAAGCGGGGCAGTGTACATATGGGGATTGTACTTTCGCAGAGCCGCAAGGTGATTTGTACCACCCCAAGGGGCATAAATACGGGCAGTGCAGGCATGCCCCCAAGGCACTCCACCCGCAAGGCAGACTTAACCCTTCGGCCCAATTCCTTGGCTTGTTCATTGACTTCACACCTTGTTTTGGAAACGCCTACACGCGCTGCGACACTATGGCTGACGCTATGGTTGACGACTACCTGACCGCCTACCGGTTGGACAAGACAAAGTTGGAGCAGTGGCTCCGAGGGAAGTTTCCCAACAGCACCGTCTCAGTAGAGGTAGGAGCCCTTCACACCCATTCGCGACGGTGGTGGTGCTGACCTTTCGCCCGTTTTTGTAGTCCACTCCTGACGACAAGTATTGCATCAAGACGCCCCAAGCCTTAACTGAGGTAACTAGCTTACACCACAATGTATGACAACGTGTAGCTCATATGGGCATTGTAGGCTGAGAAACGCGAGATTGACGGGCTACGTTTGCTGAGAAGACGAAACTACTGAAGAAAATGGATCATGTGGCTGATTTATTCGACTGGATGGGGCGATCCGAGAATGAAGTATTTAGCTAGTAACACAAGCCTGCCAATCAAATTGTGTACAGACCGGCTTCGGCTAATATCGCCACCCCAGAGGTGTATGTTTCTCATCCAATTACGCCTTTAATGTAAAAGCAATTTCTGCCTTGGAGGCAGTTCAACCTACCCTTCCCTCCATGGGTCCTTTTGAATTTGATCTCCCCTTGTAACATATGCAAAACATCAAACTTCAACACTGCCCATGCGATTCAAAACAATTAGGCGAAGCGAAAGTCTACATTGCCATCATCTAACGGGGGCGTCGCAAGGGAAAAGCTCAGCCATGCGTCGGGATTCAGGGCGCATTTAATCCTAGGGGAGCGGATAGGCAGTTCAGTCGTATTCACTTATTTCTTCCCATTGAGATTCCGCATTTCAGATGCTCTGTTCCAGCTGACTTTCTCAGGACTCTTCATTGACGAGTACGCAGGTCCGGCGTTAAGCCTGCCATATGTTTTGTGGAATCATTACTTTTCACATCGCTTGACGAGCCCTCCCAGACCTTGCAGATCGCATCATGATGTTTGATGAACTCGTCGACGCTTGCAACAGGCCATCCGATTGGCCTGTGAATCTACTTGACAAGCGCCATTTGCGCTCTAAGCTGGAACAGGGCCGGTCTTTGCTTATACAGGAGCACAAAAGATTGTTCATCGAGGAGCCCCAGCCGGCATGGGTACATATACATGAGATCTATACCGGAGGCAAAGGTAAGCTTCTAAGAAACCCCATACCATATACCCAATCCAAATTTAACTAACACTCGTCCCAGATGTCGAACGAAATAAAATCAGCAACCAATCCGAGCTGGATCTTCACTATAGAAAGCATTTGTGCAGTAAAGAGAAAGATCCTCGTATGCGTCATGTGTAAGCTTCCATATGGCAAAGGGAGATATGGGAGATGAGATGCTAACCTTAAATACAGATTTCTCACGGCAGAACATTCAGCTGCGCCACTGGACTGTACAATGAAGATGTTCCAATATCTCTGCAGCTACCATCAGATATCTCCTGATCTATTGGAACTCATATGCTCCTTCGGTAGCCAAAGCGAGAAGATGAACTTTCATCACATGCACATCCTGCATCAAATATCTGATAACACCCCATACTTCAATATGGCAATGCCAGAGATCGGAAGGTCAGGCAAAGAACTCCGAGTGGCCTATAAGCTGTTTGCCATGGAGCAGCAGGAGCGAGAACTTCAGAACAAGTGGGTAATGCGGCAGACTGCGACATATCACACGCTGGACCTAGTCAAATGGAAGGCCCTCTGGGTCACCGTCAAGGCCAATGACCTGATTCAAGACCGTGTAGCTGAAGCCAATGCAACCCGATGCGGGTCTGCCACACTCAGTCCATCTGCGGAAGCAATTTCTCGATCTCTGGCGATTCATCAGGTCATGTTTGACTGGTGCACAGATGGATGGGGGTGGTATATCAACAAAATCGCAAACGACGTTGAAGACATCCTGACCCCTACCACGGGAGCATTGATACCCAACGAGCAAGATTCTCTGGACCCAAGCGTGGGACTCATGAAATCCCTGACGTCGTTGTCTTCTTCGACAGAGATTGAGGGGATTAAGACCATGGATAAGAAGTCGCCCTCTGTTCGGCCTGGCATATCTACCATACCGAGTTTACACAACATGATCTCGCAAGGCGGCGACACATCTGCGGTACTCCCCGCGGCTACTTTCGGTCAGGATCTGGAACCGCAGATTAAGATCACACGAGACCGTTTGAATGTCCTCAAGAAATTCTCATTCGGCCGCGTTCGACAGCTAGATATCTTGTGCAATAAGCTAAAGAATGCGAGAACGGCCATCACAGCTAATATGAGCGTCGCCCTCGAGATAAGCGAGATATACAAAAGGCTGCTCGAATCGCTGATGCGTACATCAGAGGAGGAAAACAAGATCAGCATCGAAGCGATTCGCCAATTTCAAGACTATCTAAGGATGATTGCACACAACCTTGAGTCAGATCGCTTGCGAATTGACCACACCGTCGAGAAAATGAACGATGGGAAGAGCCTCGTAAGTTTGGACAACCCCTGAACCAAGCCCCTGAATCAAAGGTGATGTTTCTAAATGCTGACAACTACACAGTACTACCACATACTCGACTTGCAGCGAACCGAGTTGGACAAGCTCTATTCCATGAATCAGCATGCTTCAGCGTGGCAAATGCAGGTGTCTTCCCGCAGGATGGAAGACGTTACGAATAAGATGCATAGCATCGCGAAACGGACGGAGCGGGACACTTCGTCGATGCACTTCATCACGTTCTTAACACTAGTCTTCCTGCCGGGGACCTTTCTCGGAGTAAGATTTCTGGTGTTTTCATCGTACTCGGACTCCGGAATTGACCTCACATCTCTAACCCTTAACCAGTCCCTTTTTAGCACCCCCATCATCAACGAGTCAGACAAAGGGAGCATCCTGAACTCAGGCGTGCTTTTCTTGTTCCTTGAGATCTGTTTACCAATGATGTTCACTTTTATCGTTCTTTGGTTTGCTTACAGGCGTTGGAAACACGGCAGGGAAAAGAAGGAAATGGATGAGAAGTCGGGAGCATGGGTATAGCGATAGGAGTTCAGCTGCCAAAGCCGTCGGACGGCACGGGAGGGGAAGTGGCGTCGCGCGTCGTTGGTCATAATCGGGAGGGGAATTAGGGGAATATGGTAGCAATGGTTTTGCAATTGCGCCGGGAGGTCTGGTCGGAGTTGATCTTTCATTTGGATGCATGTCATCATATAGTCTGCGTTTCTTTTCTTACTCTGTATTATCAAATCACACTGGGTGTGGAGGAAACAAATCTCCGCAATGTTCGCACCGTCTCTGGGTGCCTACGAGGTTGCCTCGTAGGCAGCTATCGCCTGTACCGAGATCTTTAGGCCAGTAATGTCCCGTGCCAGCACTCCATCATGTTATCACCACAGCGCCACTGATTCACCCAGCCCCTCTTCAGACTCTTCTTGGCCCCAAGGCAGAAATCAGCCCCGGCAGTCTAGCAAATTCATCAAGTGAAGACAGAGGCTGAGCCGCAACACAAGGCCCTTGGTGCTGTAATGTTTCCATTGATCGGACTGTTCAATCAATTGTCGTCATCTCGAGACATCTTGTTACTACAGTATAAGTCCATCCGTCCCACTTCCACGAGATAGAAGGGTGGTTTTCCTTGGGCAGATTGAACCTATTGCGACCGACAACTGCCTATTCGTCGCAACGAGCCTATCGCACATCGAACACCGCACATCGCACCGGGTCAGGTAGCGGTTGGGTCGCTACCTTGCCCACGTCAACCAAAGAACGAGCAATCATATTACAGCGGCAACATGAATCAACCCGAAACTTCAAATTGGGCGTCTCGCCATTGCAACGACTTCCGAAAAGACATAGAGCACAACAAAAGAGTCGGGCTGCAATGCAAAGGCAGCAAAGCGGAGTATGTGAGCTACGGAGATCTGTGCGAGTATTGGACAATCGGGAAGTTGGATGACATACTGCGAATCTCCAGGGTTCATGTCGATTGCGAAATCATTCGCAATGGATACCTCCGAGTCCTGTCGACACTCGTTCTAATGCAATCAAAGTCCAATCGTTCTACACTCCATTACTTGGACGATTTGGTCAGCCACGATGTCAATGACGCAAGCCTTCCCTGGCTCGACGAGTCACCCCGCCGCGTCATTGATGGATCCGATTTCGACCTCTTTCGCAAGCTCCAATGGCAGTTCTGCCCCAGAATCATTGACCGCCGGCAGCCTATGTTCAAGAGAGTCTTGGACCCCTGCGAAATTCTCCTAATCTCCGAGCTCAACTCCAACACCGAGCCAAAGTTCATTGTTGATTCGTCGCAACGGGAATCCACATTGACGGCATACAAGATAGAGTTGGAAGAGGCACCCCCTGCTGCCCCGCCACCAGGAGAGCATAACGTGAGCTCCCAACACACGGCCCCATCCCATATCCAATCCCCTGCATGCTTGCAAGTAACTGACTGCCAAAACTCACCTAGCAGCCGATTCGGCATGTTTTCTTCAAGACCTTCCAAAGCTCATTGGCCTTCGATGACGAACTCGAGGCATATCGCACTATCCAGAAGAACAAGTACACGAATAAGAACATTGTCGAGTATTATGGGAGCTTTCAATGGCGTTCCGAAGATAACGTCCAACACTTCACAATCATTCTTGAGCTTGCAGAAGAAGGAAGTCTCCACGATCTATACAAGCGCAACGATCCACCCACTACTATAGAAGACATTCGCAGGTTCTGGAAAAGCTTTCTTGGCTTAGTGGAGGGTATTGAGGCTTTGCATGCCTACAGCAATTCCAATGGCTATACAATGTAATCAACTATTCTCTTATGTTATTTGATCTGTCTTTACCTCTCTACCTTTGAAGCCTACCCAGACTGACAATCGCCACGCATTCAGCATACACCAAGACCTCAAGCCGTCCAATGTTCTCGTTTTCCGAACTAACAGCCTGTCTCAAGCCTCTTTCCAGTTCAAGATCAGCGACCTAGGCTCTAGCACAGTACAGTATGGCTCGCAAGCCGAAAGACAACTTGGCCCTGACACTGGAGCCGGGAAGACATATGGTAAGAGACATGGAATATCATAGATGGCAAAACAGCCTGGTTAACAAAACATCCAGCCCCTCCAGAACTCCATCTCGGCGATACCATCGAATACAATGTTGGTACTGATGTGGACATCTGGGCCCTTGGCTGCATCATACTCGAGGCCGCCATTTGGCTTGTGTTCGGGGAACCAGGCCGCCAGCGATTTCGCGAAAAGAGGATCAATGAGATTTCCAGACTCCCTGACGATCAACATGTTTCAGGTTGCAATGACGCCTTCCACGATGGACTGAAGGTGCTCGCCTGCATCCAAGATGACGTGTACGATAATCTTTGGTCCGGCGGCCGACGATGTGATGAGATTACGCCTAATATTGTCGAATATGTCCTTACCAACTGTCTTACCGCACAGGAGGAGAGACCGATGGCACGCAACGTTCGGGCGCATCTGCTCAGGATGATAAATGGACAGTCGGCTTTCCCGAAACGAGTATTATCATCACGCGACAGTGCTACCCACCAGCGTGTTTCGTCCGTCAATGGCCCTAATGGATTCACACACGTTTACGACTTGGATCACGGGAATGACATTCCGCATCGTCCCCAGATAACCTCCATGCCATTCGCCAGCGACCCAACAGATACACAACGCTTGCCTAGGCTTGACGATTCGTCCGAAGCTATACAACAGCTTCGTCCCAGCATCACGGAGCCGCCTCAGAGTGCTGTTTTCGAGAGGCCAAAAGGCAGAACAACTTTGCCCCCGCCAAATACCCAAGGTTCAACAGACGACTCACATTTGCCGCGCAGTTCCAGTGGTGGCCATATGACGCGCTCCGACCACCCTACTCGTGATCCTTTGCCTCATAAAACTTACCAGGATGTTCTTGAGTGGATGGCAGAATTGAAGGAAACAAAGTCATCGAGAGATCTTCCGGGTTGGACACATACAAAAGGCACCTTGAGCAACCGCGAATACGTAAGCTGTCCCAAACCCAGGCCTAGGCTATTATTCACTGACCCGAGTGAAGATCATTGTTGTGGATAACTCCAGATCCATGCAAGAACACCGCCAAGAACTGTTCGATTTCCTCAAAGCGCTATCATATTTGATAAAGAGCCTGGACCCCAACGGATTCGAGGTCGTCATGACCTCCGCCCCTGCGAAGAAGGCCACTTTCAAGACAAGCACGGATGTGGACACCCTACTCAGCAAGTCTTTCATCGACGGGCGCAATGCCGATTGCAAGATGGAATATACGCTCGACAAGGTTCTGAAGGACGCGAAAACGAAGATGCGGGAACCGGCGAAGGTGGGTGCGTCTCGAATCTTCGGCCGCAAGGCGAAGTCATCCGCCGCGACAGCGGTGAGCGTCTACGTTCTCACCACTGGCGTGTGGGGTAGCTCCCCGAGTGGAACAGGCGGTGTGGAGAAGCCGATCGAGAGTCTGATCACGTTCATGAAGAACAACGACGTGGGGCGGACCGAGGCCGCGATCCAGTTCGTTCGCTTCGGCGCCGATCCCCGAGGCATCGGACGGCTAGTCGCGTTGGACGACCACCTGCCCGGAGGCAAAGATTTGTGAGTTCAGCGTCGCCCCTTTCTCGCCCTTTGGTTTCTGCACTGGCGCCCAATCAAACGACTAAATGTCAATGACAGCGATATCGTCGACCACAAGGTATATACAGACAGCATTTGGAAGATCCTGGAGGCTACTATCTCGGAAGAAAATGATGGTTAACGATACATGGCTCTTATTTTCGCTGTTTCTTTTTCTTCTTTACACCACTTTGTCGGCGGCGTTAGGGCGGGCTACTAAGATATCCGGTTGAGAGAGCGAGGCTTCGTTTTGCCCAGAGTGTGACACGCGGCTCTGGGATCACTGCGTTTGAGAGGGGCTACACTCCTTGGATATGGGGTGTTCGATTTGTACAAAGCTTAGATTTACAACGACTACATGTTTCTATACTCCCTCTAATCGAACATTTTCAAGAGCAATGATGACCCCTGGCTGCCAGACGAAAGGCCCGTGACGAACTCGCTGAAATTGGATGTGTTAGAAGTCTCATCTGGCCCCATCACCATACGGATCCCTCAAGGTCAGACCTAAATCCTTCTGAAACCAGAGTCATCGGCTGGGTGTCTTTCAAAGCCGTCAGGGTCCAAATCTATACATGGCATCTATTACGGTTGATGTGAAGCCAGTGGCTTCGTGAGGTCTGAAAGCGCAATTGAAACGCAGCAGGTCCCTCTTTGCTTTGCCATACGGACCGCCGGGGAGGTATCGCGACTTGAACTTGTAAAATACAGCATTTCGCCTTTCCACAACCACGCATTGGCTCTTAATTGTAAATTATACCAGAAGTCGAGAGGATCTTGTCCTTGTCATGTGGTGACTGATGGGTGCCCCTCACCAGCCCACCCCAGTGACAATATAGCCAGCTGGCTTATTGACCTCCAACTATATATACATAAAATAAAGGACATTACATCATTCACCAAAGACTCAGCCAAGAGAGGCATCAGTGGTTTAGTGGTAAAATCCATCGTTGCCATCGATGGGCCCCGTGTTCGATTCACGGCTGATGCAATAGCGACCTTTCTTTTTGCCTTTTCTCTCCCTTTTGCTCTCCTGTTGAGTCCGACTGGCAATTCCAGAGCCTCGACTGAAACCATGCCTGCGGCGAGAATCCCTCAAAGCTGTGTCCCCAACATATTGCCTGCTCTTCAGAGTAAGGAGATGGAGGGCTGCGTCGCCCCAACACGGAGGAGTGTCGCGAACGATTGCATCGGGTCGTGACCTCAATCGAAACGGAGTCGGGGCGGCCGGTTGCCAATCGTAATCCGCTTCGGGGTGCTGAACAGCGACTCCCAGAGACATATTTCAAACAGCAGAGGCGATTCGGGGAAGAGAAGGAAGCCCGAGTCGGGCATCGGGCCAGAGGCCTGTGGGACGGCGGTCGCAAGGCCAACCAAAAGGGACGACGAGCGAAACGCTGTAATCGCATGCCTGTGATGCCTGTGGCGGCGGCGACATCGAGCACGGTGATTATACCATGATGGTATAGCTAAGTGTGACGCGACCTAGCAGCCGGTGTAGAGAGTTAGCAAGTGTGCATGAGCTCGGGGCGCAATGCGTCAGCGTAACCCCGCAGATCGCCAGTGTAGATGCTGGTACTCTTGTCGGGACAGCCGACAACCCGGGGAGATAGATAATTGTGGATGCGTCGCGACGCCGCTATGGTTGGTGTTGTATCGTATTATCATTTACTGCGCTCGCGGGGTGTTGGTCGGGAAGACACAGGGGCGGCCCAGGTAGCTGTTCGGCATAGAGACCGAGCCAAAGTACCATTACCGCGAGCCAAAATCAATCGATGAAACAATCACCAATGCTGCCGATGGTTTTGAAGTCAAACAGGCGCGCGAGGTAGCCCTGTCAGGCAGTTGATCAGTAGTAGCAAACATCCAGTTTCGTAAAGACGGGAAGACAGCCAGGCGGTCGTCGCACAAGCCCTCCCTCGTGACCACCGGTCCTTCGGTAATACAGGGCTGCATGTGTCTCGCATGCGCAATCCAAACCCAGCCTTGCGAGATGAATGGACACGCATCATCCCGCAGGACGGAGAGTATGGTTTGCACGCCCGCTACGAGGGGAGAGAGAGAGAGAGAAAAGGAGAAAATAGGACAGCGAAAGCAATCAAACACGTCGTCCATTTAGAAACAACCTCCAAACTCACATGCCCAACTAGCGACGTGACGGGCTTAGCTACAGATATAGTTTGCGCTCACGGGGACAAGGGGACATGCACGCACTAGCGAATGTTGACGAGCTGAACCGAGACCCCGACAACCTGATAGGACAGAAGACATAAGGTTAGGCGTCGATCATTGCTGGTATTAGTCTAGCTAATTGGTGCATTTCCGGGTATCAAATTAAGACAAGCAGTACTAATAAGGTGGTCGTGACAATCGTAAGAAGTAAGAGTTTAATCATTTCCCGCCTTTTCTTCTCTTCTTCAACTTCGGGAGAAGACGAAGAAGGTGGCGCTGCGCTGTTGTTGCTAGAGACGGCCTCCTACAGCACGCGCAACCGACTGCCGCCGCCCGCCGCCGACGACTCCTGGCGCGCGTTAAGCGTCTGGGGCGCGACGCTCTGGGGGTTGTGGAACATGTCCCGGGGATCCCACTTGGACTTGATCTGGCTGAGGGCGTCGAGGTTGGGCCCCCAGTACGACTGTTGCGCGTTGGCGAGCTGGGGGTCGACGTAGCCCGGGTACGTAGTCAGGGTCTGCGGGACGGTGCCCTGGATGGTGTCGATGAGGCCGTTCATGAAGTCCTTGGTCGTCTGGGTCAGGGTCGGGATGCCGATGCCGTAGCCCTGCGCGAACATGACCTTGTCGCGGTGCGAGTACGCCGTCGCGTTCATCGGCACGTCGCTGATGGCGCCGCCGGTCGCGTCGAAGATGAGGAACCAGATGAGCGTGCCGCGGTCCTGGTCGTCGAGGTACTTCATCATCTTGGTGATGCCGTCGCGCGACATGAGCTCGTCGCTCTTGAACGCCAGGCTGCGCGCCGTGAAGGCGCTGCGGATGTCCGACAGGTACAGGGCCGCGTCCTCGGCCTGCTGCGTCAGCACCGCCAGCCAGTCGTCGATGACGACCGAGATCTTGCCCTTGGGGATCTTGTCGGGGATGCCCGTCGCCTGGAACTCCTCCTCGGTGCCGTAGAAGGTGGCCGTGATGATGAGGCCGAGCTCGTGCATCACAATCTCGGTGCCGAACCGGCGGTCCAGTTCCGGGTCGCTGATCAGCTTCTGCCACTGCTCGAAGACGTCGACCATGTCTGCGTGTTTACCGAAAGTCAAAGAGAAGCTGTACTCGACCACACTACCGGGTTCGGGGTGCGTCTTCATGACGAATTCGGTAATGACGCCATAGCTTGCGCCGGCGCCCTTCAAAGCCTACACACCGAGAGTCAGTCTTGCCGGTGAAAACACGATATCGCATGGATGGGTGTTCTTACGAAGAACAAGTCGGAGTTTTCCTTTTCGCTGGCCCGCTGGATCTTGCCGTCGGCCGTCACCACCTCGACCTCCATCACGTGGTCGAGGCATGATCCCCACATGCGCGACGAGGGTCCTAAGCCACCCTGAGAGAAACAGTCAGTACACCGCACATGCGTGCATTAGGGCGGTTCGGTCAACTCACGATTGTTGCATGACCACCGATGCCTACGCCCGGGCACGTGCCATGAGCCATGGCCCTCTTGCCGTTCTTATGGAGCCGGTCGGTGACATCGCCCAGCTTCGTGCCGGCGCCGATGGTGGCCTGCCAGGTGTTGGTGTCCATAGAGAAGTGCTGCATGTTCTTGAGGTCGATGACGAGCTCGCCATCTTTGCCGCCGACGCCGAAGTTGCTGTTGGGCTTGTCAGCTTGGCCGTGTCAAAGGTAGGGGTAGGTAGGGCGTGGCGTATACGTACGCATAGGAATGCCCGCCCGACTTGGCTTGCACCTGGACGTTATTCGTGGCGGCGCATTTGATGAAGCCGGCCACATCTTCGGCCGTGTCTGGGCGGGCCACGGCGGCGGGATTCACGGGGATGTCGAGGTTGTAGCGGTTGACCCAGGCGATCTGATAGAGTGGGGTGTCGGGATACGCGACGCAGCTGCTCCGGCCATTGCAGACCTCGTTGAGGCAGGTGGCCAGCGGCGACGGCGAGCTAGATCCTTGGCCCATGGTGAGTGCTGGTGAGCGGATGTATGTTGCCGATCAATTCCTCCCAAGGCAAGTATGTGTTGCTTATTTTATTTCCAGAAGATGTCGTCGTGGTAACCTATCACAGATTATTCATAGGTCTCGTGTCGAGTTGTCGAAATCCAAAGTGGGTTGAACCTAGGAACGAGTGGATAAGGGTAGCGAAGGACCTTAGGCGTGAGCGAGAGAGAGGGAAACAATCGCCGACTTGGTCAAGATGGAAAGAGGCCAACTTAAGCAGCGTCACTGGGTCGCACGAAGTGTCATGGGAGGGAGACGATGGGGGAGCGGTTGCATTTAAACAGACTTTGTATCCCGGACGCACTTGCACCACCGGCCAGATACATACGGTGAGGAGGGCGCAGATGCTCCAATTACCCGTCATGGCTGGTGAGTCGGTGGGATGTGTATCCCCCTGCCTTGATTTTTTTTTATCCATTATTTACAGTATGACGGGTAAATTGCCGATCGACGTTGGACAAGGGACCCAGAATACCTCACGTTTGCCAGGTCCAGAGCCCGGGCGGTGCAGGCTGGCAGGGCCAGGAGAATGCTGGAGGTGACATCTACCCCGGTGTTTATTGCGATCGGTGGTCAGTGGCATCCTGGCACGCTGGCGACATGGTCCAATGCTGCCGGGTCGCTTGTCGCCTCTGCATTGCTGGACCAATCTCCAAGGCCGGCTTCGCGAATTTGGCTGTGGTTTGACGTCGCCACCGGCCTTAATTGGCTTGGTTATTCATGCCCCAGTCTGTCGCCAGCCAGTCAGGGCGCATGGGAGACAATGCATTGAGATGTTCACCTTGGGTGTGTTGCAGTTGCGATCGTTCCATCGGCATCGGAGGAGCCCTCTTGGAGATACGGCGGGTGGATGAACACAATGGGCAGACCCCATCCGGGCGCCTGCGAGCGAATCTTTGCAAAGCGTGCATGGCTTGTTAATCAGCGTCAAACACATGTTTGTCGTCTAATGCGAGTTAGGGGGTTCCACGATGCTGCTCCACGCTTGGCAGCTCGTCATCCCAGGTTGGGCGACTCTGGCGACGTAATTGGGAGAGCTGGGAAGCCGTGGAAGCTGGGGTTGACAGGCGTCGAAGGCCTTGTTTCGTGGTCGGCAGCCAGTCGCGTTGCGAGTTACACGAGCCGTTGCGCTATTCTGCAACGCCCAAACCGTCGTGGCGGAAGCTAGGCCAATCGTTGTCGCCGGACGCTCTTGCTGCCCCCTGTCGCCCAGTGGCATTCTTTTTGGAGATCCAGTTCGCAACCTACCGTAAAAGCCACCCCTCTGGTAATCTCGGGCCGTCTAAGACATCTCCATCACTCTATCTCAACTTTTCTCTTCCCGATCAGGGTTTAATTGCCACTTTATCTCACCTCTTATCTTCTACTTGTAATTTTGACTCTGATTGCCTGCGCCGAGAGGGCGTCCATGTTCGTCTTGATCGATGTCTGATAATTACGGATAGAACCCTATACAATTGATGCGCATGAACCCGGAACCTGGTTTTGGTGGCTGGTAGTGGGCTCGCAGACCACTAACCAAGCTCTGGTGCTGGGCGCTTCCGGAACCCCTGCCACAGGAGAAAAAAAGCCTACCACCGCGGTCGTGGAACATTGAAGGCTTCCGCCATTCTTCCGCTATATTTGTTGACTTCCCACCACATTTCCACTCAAGATTCTCAGCTCAGCGACCAGCACAATTGGTGCTGCAAAAGCCAGGCAAGCAAGGCGTCTCGAAAGTTGTCTAGTCCGGAGCTGAGGTCATTAGATCGCCGAGTCTACACGAGCTAGAACGTGTAGGTCGGAGACGTGGCAGCCTCTCCGGCTACCAGTTGTGCTGAGGCCTCAGCGCGCCCCGCGGTCCCTCGTGGTCCCGCTATGATTTCATCATCGTTCAGGTCGCCAAGTTCTGTTGCGCCCGAGTCAGATGGATACATTTGCCCGTTGCTTCTTTTCCCATCAAGAAAAGCCCAGGGCATCCAAGTCTACGCCATCGCTGAGTTGTCTCTCAAAGAGGCGATATAGGCTACTACATATAAGGAGGCTTGTGTCGCCGTGTGGCGCAAGGTCGGTCAGGCGCTAAGCGGTGAGTGCCAATGTAGTGGGTTCAGACCGGTCCCGAAACTGCTCAGTCAATGTGACTCGAATAGGATGAATTGGGTTCAATGGTAGGAAGATAATACATTCAATAGGGATAGGGGGCTCTTCAATTGACGTTGGCGTTCAGCTGAATACACATTTCGATCTCCCAGGGTCGACGCCGGTTCATTCTTGGGGGTGTTGGAAGCCACTGGCTATATACGTGAGTCTCATCTCCTTGACATTGGCCTAATACCAATTAATCAAGCCATTGCAGCCAGGTCCATGTCAATCACCTTAGATTCTCCGTCCATTGCCGTAGGATCGGCAACCTACCGGCACAGCGGCTCTGGGCATGAGGCTCTTCATTCCGCTTCGGCTTCGGCCTCGTGATCGTCAATGAAGCCGATTCTAAGCGCATCGTGGTTTGCCGTGACTTACGTAAATGCCGACGCACGCAGAGCACATGATGGACTATTAGCTACTTTTACAATGTCTCTTGGTGTCTTACGGAGGATGGATAGGTGATCTGCCAATATCTGCAAATAGTCATATGGATGACCCGAAATTCTTAGAGCTGGCTGCACGGGATGCGTTGCCTCAACCGCTTAAAGCGGTCCCGAACCTCCCGAGATGCTCCCAAGCTAACCAGCGAATGGAACGTGTGCCAGGCACAGAGCGTCTACATGTGTCTTCGGGGTTAGACGTTTTCGCAATACCAAAGTTGGTAGAGTTGGGCATGCGCGTAGGTAAGTCGATGTAGTGAAGGTTCAAGTAGAAAGGCCACGGGAGGTCGTCGGGCATTGGCAGATAGAACAGTGTAATATCGAGAAACATGATAAGGTGAAAACCAAAGATCAATTTGAAGTGCACGAGCTTCATATACATGTATATATGATGCGTATGTCGAGGAAGCTGCGTTTTTACCAACATTCCATCCAGCGAAGCTTTCTTGGGCGTTTATCCACCCACTCCAGCACGTATCGGCACATTCCAACCCGAAATGTTTGGTCCCATAAGAATGTTTCAACTTAGACAGATCAACTTTTTGGCAGTTTGCGCCAACCATCAGAGAGAACAAGCGCTTCAACCCTCTGCTTCCCGGTCCCCTACCCGGCTTTAACCCCGCATGACGATCCCCGTGGTCCAAAACCTGCGGGTGCTGACGGAGGAACACTGATAATGCACTGCTAGCAGCCGTAGGACCTACCGGCATCATCCCTTACCCCGCCAAAACATTGGGGTACCACCGACTACCCCACGCCCTAAACCACCACCTCCAGCAATACTCGTCACCAACACGATCCACTCTCAGTCACCACCCACGACACTTTGGGGCATGGCGCAGATCCGCAGCGCCCGCTACTGCACCGGCGACTCGTAGCTCCTGGACCGCTGCCCTATCACAGCCCGCGCCTGGCCGTCACGGTTCTTCTTTTCGCAGCGACATCGCGGCTGCGGGCGACGCAAGGGCGCGCGAGTGGGCGAGACATGACAGATTGTCACTAAATCCCGAGCCGCGGGGTAGCGCTGATGCTGTAGGAATGGCCTACTGCCACTACTGGGTCATACATTCCCCGGAATAACTCTGCTATCCCACTGGAGCTTATCGCTGCTGCGGCGGCGGCTACTGCCCCTACATGATGTGCACTGCTGCGGCCAGAACTGGGATAAAGATGCCGGGCTCGGCTCTTCCTCGTCGTCTCCCTTGGGCCATGCAGGTCCCCTCATGCTTGGCGGCTCACTTCGGGTCCTACTATTTGACAGACCTCTCCCTCTCCTATACATACTCCTACTTGTACATCTCCAACTCTATCACAATCTACCCGCCTTCCACCTCGGAGCTACTACAGATCTCGGGGACCACGACAGGACTTTCCATCATCCCTAAACCCCAAACCTAAAAGTAGTCGCCCGCACTCTTCCTTCCCCAAACCCTAACAATATGTATACGGCTTCATTTGCGTTTTTCGAAGCAATATGGGAGGCTGGCATAACGCATTGCTTCGTCAACCTGGGCTCGGACCATCCTAGTATCATCGAGGCCATGGTGAAGGGGCAAAATGAGAAGAAAGGCCAGTTTCCCCGGATTATCACATGTCCCAATGAGGTAGATGCACCCCCTTGTGAAACCCGACGTTGTGCCTGTACCCGTTCCCAGGTGACACTGACGTGTTTTTTGCTTTCCGCCTATTTCTAGATGGTAGCCATGTCCATGGCCGACGGTTACGCGCGTCTCACCGGGAAGCCGCAGGTGGTCATTGTGCATGTGGACGTCGGCACGCAGGGGCTGGGCGCCGCGGTGCACAACGCCAGCACCGGGCGGGCGCCCGTGCTGGTGTTCGCGGGCATGAGCCCGTTCACGCTCGAGGGCGAGATGCGCGGGTCCCGCACCGAGTACATCCACTGGATCCAGGACGTACCGGACCAGAAGCAGATCCTGGGCCAGTACTGCCGGTACGCGGCCGAGGTCAAGACGGGCCGCAACATCAAGCAGATGGTCAACCGCGCCCTCCAGTTCGCCACCAGCGACCCCCAGGGCCCGGTCTACCTCGTCGGCGCCCGCGAGGTCATGGAGGAGGACATCGAGCCCTACCACCTCGAGCAGGGCGTCTGGGACCGCGTCGAGCTCGGCGGGCTCCCCCAGCGCGCCGTCGCCCAGATCGCCGAGGCGCTCGCCGCGGCCAAGAAGCCCCTCCTCATCACGGGCTACTCGGGCCGGAACCACCAGGTCCCCGCCGCGCTCGTGGAGCTGGCCAACACGGTCAAGGGGCTGCGGGTGCTCGACACGGGCGGCAGCGACATGTGCTTCCCCGCCACGCACCCGGCCTGGCTGGGCCTGCGCTTCGGCGTCGGCGCCGAGATCCGCGAGGCCGACGTCATCGTCATCTTGGACTGCGACGTGCCCTGGATCCCAACGCAGAACAAGCCGGCCGCCGACGCCAAGGTGTTCCACATCGACGTCGACCCGCTCAAGCAGATGATGCCGCTCTTCTACGTGCCGGCGCAGCACCGGTACCGCGCCGACGCCTTGACCTCGGTCGAGCAGGTGACGGCGCACCTGAAGACCGCCTTCGGCAGCCAGCTTAACAGCGAGTCGGCCACCCAGGCCTGGGACGCCCTGGTCGCGGCGCACGCCCAGAAGCTCGACGACATCGCGGCGCGGACGAAGCCGGCGGCGGACGGGCAGTTCGGGACGGGCTACCTTTGCAAGACGCTCAAGGGCCTGGTGCCGCGCGACACCATCTGGGCCATCGAGGCCGTCACCAACACGGCCTTCGTGCACGACAACCTGCAGCCCGAGCTGCCCGGGTCCTGGATCAACTGCGGCGGCGGCGGGCTCGGCTGGTCGGGCGGCGGCGCGCTGGGGATCAAGCTGGCGAGCGACGCGCTGGCCGGCGGGCAAGGGAAGGGGCAGTTCGTGGTGCAGGTCGTGGGCGACGGGACGTTCCTCTTCAGCGTGCCCGGGAGCGTTTACTGGATCTCGCGGCGGTATGGGATTCCGGTTTTGACGATTGTGTTGAACAACAAAGGTATGTTTTCCTTACCCTTTCTTTCATTTTCTCGTCACTCTTCGAGCTATGATATGCTATGCTCTCCCAATCAGATGGAAAGTCCTTTCACGTAAGAAAGACGAATGCTGACTCGAACCTCTTGGCCACAGGCTGGAACGCGCCCCGAAAGTCGCTGCAGCTGGTGCACCCCGAGGGCCTGGGCTCCAAGGCCACCAACGAGGAGATTAACATCTCGTTCGATCCCGTGCCGGACTTCTCGGGCATCGCCAAGGCGGCGGCGGGCGGGGAGCTGTTCGCGGCCAAGGTCGAGAAGGCGGACGAGCTCGAGGGGGTGCTGCAGCAGGCCATTGCGGCGGTCAAGGGCGGGCAGAGCGCGGTGCTGGATTGTAAGGTGGTTTCGGGGTGCTGAGCTGGGGGTTCACCTTGAGTGCGCGTACAGATGCTGGGCAAGGGTTGGATGCCTACCTAGGTAAGCATCGTACGTACTGGGCTACTATATCGCTACCTATATTATATTAAAGACTTTGAGTTCGCGGTGGAGTAGCATGATTGCTTACGTGACGCAACGCGGCGATGCTTGTTCATTGAGGTCGTATATGTACGCAATAACCTAAAGAATGCCAACACTCATTACACTACGATGTTAAGCTTGCTTTGGTAATTTTTAGCTAAAGTGCTATGGGAATGGGTTGCTCAATTGCTTGTGTCGCGTCTAGATCGACATTTGATGATGGCAGCCATCGCCATGGCATCAGAGAAAGGTAACCCACGATACCCACGGTGTGCCAGGTAAGAGGTATTTACAAGGTATTGACGTCTTCTCTGTCCCTTTCCAAAGGGTTTGTGGCTCATAGTTTGATCACTTTATTCGTCTCTATGTGGGTGAGGCAAACTATGCAATTATATACACCTGCCCAGAAGATTGCTGGTATATATATTACTGTAAAAGTGGTTTTGTTCATCAGTCGGAAGACATCAAAGCAATTCGCACTAGTGGTTTAGTGGTAAAATCCATCGTTGCCATCGATGGGCCCCGCGTTCGATTCGCGGCTAGTGCAATTTCATTTGAACCCAAGTTCGCTTTTTGCAGTTTCGTGGGACGAAATGTTGCGATGCAGGATCGAAGGCTGTATATCTACAGCCTTAATTTTTATATTTGCTCTCATCGGGTCGGATGGATGATGAATGCGTCAAGTATCAAGTTCTGTTTCACAATGGTAGGCACGATGTTGGAGAAGGAATGCATTAGCTCAGGTCCTATCTCAAACCCCGGAATTAGATGCCAGCCAGGGAATGCTGCTGGCCCAACTCGATCTTTTGCTGAGCGGTCTCACCCTCCATGCAATCCCGATATGTCCTCTAGTTTCTTGACTTGGGCCAGCCAAGAAAATGAACATGTCCTGGGCTGTCAGATACCGAATTGGGCGGCTGTTGTGGATATTAGGCCTGTCACGAGGCCTTCAAATCTGCAGGCGCTTGTCCGTATTGACCTCGCTAGAGGGAAGGGGACCCTGAAGGTTGAGGGCCGCCGGCCAGGGACCCCGAGATTGGGGCTTGCCTTTTTCCCATCTTGCTCCAGAGTATTTTTCTCAATGTTCTTTTTTCTGGGGAAGACTGCGCCTGGCCCCGCTCTGCATCTCGAGATTGGGAGTCGAAAGAGACTCGAACGTTTTCTCATAGGTGGATCTTTTCCTATCCAGCAAATGCAGTGTTGCTTTCCAAGGTGCCTCAACTTCCAACTACCCGGCAGGCACTCAGTTACTCCCAAGGCAGCAAGTCAGATAGCTACAAGCCCGCAGGTGACCGAGGGGGCCTAGATCACTGGTGTTGATGGCGGGGTAGGTAAAGTACGCTGCCGATCCCACGCAAGTGCCTGATCTAAGCGATCCGAAGAATTGAGGAAAGGCGCCCGGGACGCTTCTCCCGCCTTGTTATTAGCCAGCGGGCATTGGCCATGTGTTTTAGAGGTTGGGTGCCAAGGTGCCTGCTGCACGCGCGCACGCATCCCACCCACCAACTAAATCCACCCACTACCCGTTCAGCGTCCAGCGCCTGTCGCCCGCCCACCTTTCCTTCCGTTCAGGCGACCCGACGCGAGGAAAATGGCACGATAACTGACAGCCATATGCATGGCCATCTCCATCCATCCAGATACATATAACGATGCCTATAGCGACCTGGATTACCTGGTTCTCGATCAATTCCTGATCTCGTTTTCACAGGCGGAAATTGATCAAACCATGACTCGGCCCCATCTCTTCGCGTCTGGTCCTGGTCTTGTCCTGGTCTTGTCCTCCTCCAGTCCTACCCCTCACTTTGAGATGAAAGCAACCCGACCCGCCTCCAGCTCAACCCACGCATGCTCCTGAACATCCCACATTCGCACCACCTGCACCACCCCAGCAGCCCAGGGCACCAAGAAAGTAGGGAGGCCAAGACAGCAGACGGCGGCGAAACAAACGTAACGGAAACCTGCGCTTTCTGATCGATCGCTCTCGTGATACGCACAAGCTGCGCAAACCGCGACTTACCACGCGACACGTATTTTAGGCGCCATTCCTCCTTTCTTGTTGCTGTTGCTTTCTGCGCACTCCCTCTCACTCCTCTATCCCGCCCACTCTACTCGCACTACCTTGTTACCTCATTGTATGTCCGCGTAGCGTGTGTGAGTGTTGGTGTTTGTGTGCAACTTCGGACGACGCGACGTGGGAGTGAAATCATGTGCTTTGTTCTACATGATCTTGATATGAGGCTCGTCGCGCACCCCAAACCTCAGTCGGTACGGTAGCCCACTTCGCTGCATCGACGACGAAATCGAGACCCCAAACCCTGCCCACTTTACTGGACCCTAGATTCTGCGCCAACTTCGACTTTTTTTTCCCTATCTTTCGCCCCCCGACCCCGGCCAAAATTTGAAACGAAGTATTTATGGAAGGCCGGCATTGTAACAGGAGCCAACACTCGAGCCGACTCTAGCAAGAAGCAAGCGATTCGTCCCGATAAACGAGTCCCATCTGCCGGTAAAAGGCAGTGTGGTGAACAAGAACTTCACGAACACGACTTGCACCTAATATAAGCCGCCATGTCCAACGATGATGCGTCCGGAGATGCTCTGGGCCCCTCCGAAGACCCTCCCAAGCAACCGACCCCGACATCCCCTCCGCCGGCGCCCATACCCTCCGCAGACCCGCGACTGATTGGACAGGCGCGCACGCCGCCACCCCTCCACCATGCGCCCAGCATCTCGTCGCAAGACCTCTTCAAGCTCAGCCCCATCGCCGCCCTCAAGCTACTGTCGGGCGGCATCGAGGCATTGGTGCGCGTGACCGGCGACATACCCCCGACACCGCCCCCGACGAGTCCCACGATCCCCCACATGCGCGGATTCGCAAAGGAGAAGGCCGACATCGTGCGCGTGCACTCCGAGAGGAGCTTGCTGCGATTACAACAACAAGCCCAGGCGCAAGACCAAGCCAACGCTGCTGCGGCTGCCCAAGCTTCCTCGCCCTTCTTCCCGCCGCAAGCACCCATCGACGGTGTCAAGCTGCGACACACTCCCACTTCACCCCCGCCGCCGCCGGCAACGCCCGAGCCCTACGTCGTAATCGGCGCCAACTCGCAGCCGCTGAACCTGCAGCATAGCGCAATTACGCGCAAATTCTACAGCAAGGCGCCGCCGCCCATCAGCATCGAGGACTACCTGCTGCGAATGCACCGTTTCTGCCCCATGAGCACGGCCGTCTACCTCGCAACGTCCCTCTACATATTCAGGTTGGCGGTCGAAGAGCGCGTCATCCCCGTCACGCGGCGCAACTGTCACCGCCTGCTGCTGGCCGGCCTGCGCGTCGCCATGAAGGCCCTAGAGGACCTGTCGTACCCGCACAAAAAGGTCGCCCGCGTCGGCGGCGTGAGCGAGGCCGAGCTCGCGCGACTCGAGATCAGTTTCTGTTTCCTGGCCGGGTTCGAGCTAGTCGTGAGCGAAGAGACGCTGCGGCGCCACTGGGAGGAGCTCCGCGACGGGCAGGCGATGAGCAGCAATAACAATGGCGCAGCATGCGGTGGGGGTGGTATGGCGGAGATTGGCCGCGTGCCGGTTCTGAAGCTGGAGCATCGGCGGAGAGAGGTTCAGGTCGACAGCACGGCGGCGTGAGCAGGTTGTTATACTTGTACCGCTACGAGTACTATGACTCAGGCTGAAGGAGGCCTCGAGTATCCACGGGGCGAACGTGGAGACACTACCCGATTTGCTGGCCATGGGACCCAGCCGAATCATATGTTCAGCCACTCACAACACAGCACCATGCAAACCGCACACGGTTTCGGTGGAAGACATGGTGGGGGTGATGATGGCGAGGGACATCACCATTAATGATGAGGATTACTGGGGACAGCGGGTCATGAAAGGCATGTTTTCATTTGCGTAACGAGCATTGGGAGGATCTAGCGTCATTGTTCTGTTATTCACGTGGTACGAATGGATGAGGCCAAGGCATGTTATTGATCAGTATTACCTGTTCCGTCCCGCCCCTCCGTCCTTGGGGTATTGAGGAGAAGGGCAAGCAACCTATGGTCGCCTAGCTGTGTCTGAGTTACAGGAAAGAAGGGGAATGTGAGAGAATGGAACGAAAATCAGGGGTTGAGGCGTAATTGTACGCACGCACGCATGCATGGAAGGCACTTGTTGGGCGAACTGGATAGTCAGAAGTTGACAGCATAGCAGGAGGGGTATGGGATGGGGATACGTCTACTTTTTGTCCTTTTCTTTCGCGTACACATGATACCCGTTCACACATATTTTTCCGGTAGTATTCAATCCTTTTCATGGGTTTCCGTCCTCCTTATTCGCCTACGTCTTGGTTTCCTTGGTTGATCTTCAGCCGGCCTTCTACTTTGGGGATTTCCGGGGGTGCGCAGGGTTTAACAGGTGGCAGAGCACATCTATCTACATTTGGGGATGATGAATTGGAATTGACCTAATGAGCATATGTGAGGTTACCTAGAGCCTAGTTATCTCTGACTACACGGTAGCCCATTTTGGGAACCTCTTTGGAAGTTGTATCTTGCTCATTGCCAATCCAAATAAACATGATCCAAGCTCCCCCCTAAGCCAGAAGCGAACGTCAGCTTTTCCCCTGATTCGTCCTCTTCTCGAGGCTATTCAATAGCAAACGCGCTTTGCCATCTTGCCGATGCTATTGCATAACGGTAGTTCGCCCGTCTCTTCTTCTGCTATTTATCGACTCTCGGCATCAAATTTTACTCTTCTTGGAGTAATCATTATGGCTCATAAAGGAATGATAAGAACTTCCAGAATGAGTAGTTACTCCCTCACTTATGACATATTAGGATAATATGAATTAAACATTAGAACAGTAGGGAATGAACACCGGAAGTCCCTTATTAGGTCTGATTCTCATGAGGTATCATTCAGGCGTATTTCTATCGATATGTTATGTCGGACCTGGCCATTCTCGTATGCGATTAGTTGAGTTATAAACCTTAAAGCCAGGAGACTACCTATGACTCCTATTCCGGCTGTCGGAGAGGATCTCCTTTATGTCTGTATGTATTTAATTGACCTGCTTTCTTTGGCAAACATACCAACGGCGGTGTAAACTCCTGCAGGTGGGAATCACATAGTTCTCTGCATTCTACATTCCTCTTGCCTCTTCATTTTATCAAGGTAAGAAACAGCGTCGCTGGCCTGTAGCGATACAAGTCAAAACCAACTGACAAGGTCTAGATGGCACAAGAACCAAAGCACTCTCTTCAGCAAGAGGCTCCCAGTGAGTGCAGCGACTCGTCTCCCACGATGCCTCCAGAGTTCCCGCAGTTCTCCCGCTTCCCGCCTTAAATCCAGATCATGGTATGGAAGCAGTTCATCCAGATTGAGGCGGCCAACCGGTTAGTACTTTACCATGAATACACGGGTCTGGATGAGGAAGAAGCCCATCGCCGCGATCTTGCCAAAATTCCGTATCCCCTGACACTGCGAGTGATGCCCTCCAAGTGGCTGGTGAGCCCCCTCCTCTCCGTCGACAGCCAGGCCCGCGCCGTGGCGCTTGAGCAGTACACCACCCGCCTCGACATATTCGACCTGCCGCGTGCGCCCTTTACTTATCGTGCTACCGTTCCCTGCCCGCCTTACCGTGATTACAGAGTTACGTATTATGTGGAAGTCGCGGAGCGGAACGCGTACGAAGAGGCTGTCAAGGAGCGAGAGGCGCGGGAGGACACGTGGATCCGGCCGTGCGAGGCGGCCGAGATGTGGCAGACACGGGCGATACCCCGGTGGCGATGGACGTATCCGGAGGAGCCTGGGTGGGTCGATCGCAGGACCGTGTGCGTGGATGTCGACGAGTACGTCATATGGCAGGCCCACAAAATCATGATGTACGAGCCCGCCGACGTGAAGGCCTATCGCGGCTGCGTCTATCTGAACCTGGCGACGGACCGCTTCGCCGGAACGTTGCCATGGGCGCCTGCCTCCGGTCACTGGTACGGCAGTTCGTTCGAGCGCCACGACGGCCTGCGGGGACCGAGGCGCACCTACGGCCTGCGGGCCCTGTCGGACGCCCTGACCGACTTCCAGTACCACGAAACCCCCTTTCACCTGCGCGAGGTCTTGGACCGCCGCCGCCCCGCGCCGCTTCGGTTCGCCTCGGCGGGCCTACCCGACGAGGTCCTGGGCCAGATCCGCCACCTGGCCTTTGCCGAGCACGAGCTCGCCCGGATCCCGCAAGAACCGCCCGTGTTGCCCCCGTGCCCGGTGTTCGGCGCCTGGCTGCTGGGCGAGTGCTGCCCCCAGGCCCTGACGCCGGAGAACGACTGCCTCTGGACCTACGACGTGACCGAGGAGATGTTCCGGAGCTTCTTCGACGACCTCGAGGACAAGGGCGCCGAGCACCTGGCGCTGCGGAAGACTAAGATGCGCAAGATTGAGATCGAGGACGACTTGCCGGACCTGGACGATCAGGGGAACCCTATTCTCCCTATCGAGGTGTATGTCGCTCTCGCGGTGGACGAGTAGCCGGCCCTGAGGGGTGGTGTTATTGGCACTTGAGAATCGCGCCATAGTTGTGAAATCCAATAAGAAACCTTCATTGGATACATGTGATTTCCCAATGACCCGCGCTCTCTCGTGTTTGCTATTTGGTTTGACGGACATCAACTTTGCCTATTGCCGCTTGTGTTGATGATACGACGTTGTGACTGTATTATGCTTATGAGTCAAGATCTTTTTGATCTTGCAGAGAACCGTTAATGATGTAGATCTGGCCAGCCTGCAACGTTTGATCATACCAGTCAGCTCCAGCAATGTGTGAGTAGACGGTCTGGTTACTTCCAAACCTGCTGCTTATCCTGGTGGCTATCGTGTTTATCCAAAAGTTAAAAAGGAGTAACTTTCGTCCCATCTGTGGATCAATCTGTCAATATTTTCCCAGATTCTAATTCAGCCCTGGTCACTAATATTGAGAATATTTCGAGGTTCCTAAAGCTCTCCACTTATATGTACTCCTTGTGGATTAATTTGCTCTTTATAAGTATCGTTCCCATGAAACCACCGTCGAGTTCAGGGGTAGACTTCTCTATGATACCTTGTTTTTGAGTTTATGATTTTTGGGGTAACCTACTCTGTGTGAGTCTTTTATTTCTGCCGAGAACCCTTGGTATGAATCGAAAAAAAAAAGATAGGAAAAAAAGAAGATTAATATCATTGCGGAGAGCACACAGAGATAGACAGGACATCTAGCTATTTCCTTCGAGGCCGTCATCCTTTTCGCGTCAATCCGCCATGGCCGAAACGCCCTTCTTCCCCCAATTCCCCCGCCTCCCTCCCGAGCTCCGAGACATGGTCTGGAAGGAGTTCGCCCGCGCCGAGGCGGCCAGCCGCATCGTCGTCGTGCACAACAGCGTCAAGTTCGACCCGCTCAACAACACGCCGCGCTTGAACCTCTACCTCATGCCGCTGAAGCGGCTCGTCAGCCCCCTGCTCTCGGTAAGCGCGCAATCCCGCCAGGCGGCGCTGCGGCATTACCGCACGCCCGTCAACCTGTACGAGCTCGGCTCGCCCGTGCCCTGGAGCCTCCCCGACGAGCCCAACAGGGCCGACTACGAACGGACTGCCTGGCCCCCGCTGTACAGGCATCCCCGCACGGCGGCGTGGGCTCCCGAGGGAGACTGGGCCAGATACCTCGAGTACCTCGTCTGCTGCCGCTCCGAGGACCAGATCAACACGGGCCGCAAGGCCGCCATCGAGCTGCTGGCGGAGACGACGGGGTCCTCGCGATACCCCCACCGCGGCCGCGTCCACCTCGACCTCGAAACGGACCGGTTCCTCTTCTACGACCGCTGGCGGTACCACCCCCGGGGCCGGCCGGAGGCGTACGGGCTCCGGGCCCTGGCGGACGCGATGCTGGACTACAAGTACCACTGGGCCCCGTTCAACCTCGAGAAGATCCTGGCACGGCGCCCGCCCATCTTGCGGAACGCGTCGGCGGCGCTGCTACCGGAGATGATGGCGCGGATTCGCAACGTGGTGTTTGAGGCTCCCTCCGACCGCTCCTCCGACAGAGCAAGCCGACACGGTCCGACAACAGCAGCGGGAGCAACAGCACCAGGTGGAGTCAGCAGCGGTGTCTCGTCGACCAAGATATTCCACACGTGGGGCCCGAGGTTGCTGCCCCGCGCCTTTTCGCCCGAGGGCTCGATCGGGGGGTACGTGACCACGCCCGAGATGAGCCGCTGCTTCTACGACGACATCGAGGACAAGGGGCCCGACCACCTCCGCATCGCCAAGGTCAAGCTGGTCCGCGGTCCCGACGACGCCGAGGATGAGATGGGGTGGCTGGACTGGGGCACGGATGAGGGGTATGACAGTAACGAAGAGGATGAGGTGGATTTCGACATGATCTTCGACTAGTTGCGGGCGGAAGGACGGGTGTACATATCTCCTTGCTTTCGCGTTTCTACACCTTAAGCCACCATATTCTTACTATATGTCCAATGCCTTGGGGTCTCTTTTTTTAGTGGCTGACCATGGTAGTCGATGCTTAATTTCCATATCAGTTGTCTTCACATCTTACTTGTTTTAATAATACCAGACCTAGGCTGCACCGTCATCTAGAGCCGGGAGGAGTCGAAATGAGTGCCCCAAGCAAGATCCAAACGCTTGTAAGCACTGCCGTGACCCCTGGGACCAACCAACACCGAGTACGAGCATCGAGTCGTAGCCTGTACGGTCGGGCGATTACGGTACAAACATGTTGTTGTAGCTGGCGTGAGGAAGTTGTGCTGGAATGGTGGTGCTTGCGCAGGCGTTGGGGATAGCACGGAAGCCTGGATCGATCTCAGATTTATGATACAGGTACCTAATAAGCAGGTTTTCATACGGCCTATAGCTTGAGGTTTACTTACTTATCATGAGGCACTACCCCTCTGCTCCCAATAAGCGATGACCAACCCACTAGCACGACATTGAATGCAAGCAACAGAATCGCCTTGAAAGCTGCTGTATTGATACCTGCCTACTTTCTTGATTGACCTGCTTTGCTTTCTCTCTTACCTCTGTTCTTCCGAATTCACCTTTTATTTTCTTCTTGGCCTTTTTTGTTTTCGCCCCAACCACTCTTCCGCAATCATTCCCCGTCTCAATCACCGTCTCAATCACCATCAATTGCGAACGGTCATAAACTGCGACCTCACACAGGAAATCTTACCTGCAACCTACACCCAACCCCAAGCACGATTTCGTCTCAAGCAGCTGCTGCCTCTTCTATCCAGACGACTTCTATCGCCACAATGTCGACAATTGCGAAACACACGGTTGAAAGCACCAGCCCACAGCACGACACCACGACCTTTCACCAGTATCAGCGCCTGCCAGACGAGCTGAAAGTGATGATCTGGAGATGTTTCGCCGAGGCCGAGATGGCCCGCAGGATGGTCATCGTCTACGTATCTCCGGGCGATGAAGAAGACGAAGATAACGCAGAGCACTCCGTGTTGGACTTGAAGATCCTGCCGCTCAAGCGCTTGATCAGCCCCCTGCTCAAGGTTAACTACATGACACGAGAGGTGGCCCTCCGGCACTACGCAACCCGCATCGACATCTACGAGCGGGAATCCCCCTACCCAGGCATCAGCCACCCCATGTGGGAGAAGACGTTCGAGGATCTTGAGGGGACCCCGCGGCAACCGGCCAGGTACGGCTTCCCCGACGTCGCTGCGTGGGATGATCGAGGCGGTTGGTGTCAGGGTCTGGAAGAGGACGTGGCACTCGTGGCGGATGATAATCTTGCCAGCGACATAGACGACATGCAGAGGCAGCCGCAGCACCGAGGCTGTGTATACCTGAACCTGTCGACCGCCAGGTTCTACCCCTTCGAGCAATGGTACCAGAAGAACTACTATGGACTTCGGGAATTAACGGCAAGTGACTTTCAGTTGTTCAATCATGTCTTCCCGTTTCATTGGCTATGGAGCAAGATACTAACGACGAGGATTTCGTAGGAGGCCTTGACGGACTTCAAATACAACGCCATCCCGTTTGACCTGGAGTCGATCCTGGACCACCGCCCCCCTGCACTTCGAAACGCCTCCTCACCGCTCTCAACCGAGGTTCGCGCGGGCATACGCCAAGTGGTTTTCCCATGCTACGCCCCGGCGCCCGCAGCCGACGCGGAGGACTGGCGCCTGTATGAAGACCCCGTTCCCGAAACCACACCGGGCACGCTGGTACACGCCATGGACGTCTTTGACTCCCAGTCGTGGATGAGAACGCTGCCGGGCGCGTTCGCGGACTTGGGATCTTCCGACGAAGATGATGGCGCTTCGGACGATGACGCTTCGGACGATGACGCTTCGGACAATAACGAACCTTCAGACAATGGTTCTTCGGACCACGGCTCCTCAGATGATAGTACTCCAGACGACAGGCCTCCCGACAGTGGCTCTTCCAGTAACATCTCTTCTACCACAGTGTCTACCTCCACTACTGGCCTCCCTCACGATGGAATTACATGGGGTTTCCTTGCCACCGACGAGTTGTACCGCACATTCTTCGACGACATCGAGGAAAAGGGCCCAGAGCACTTGCTACTCCAGAGAGCCAGACAGCGAAAGACTGGCTCGGAGGGAGACGAGTGGGATCTCGTGTGGGCATGAGCTTGGGAAGGGAGGCAGTCGTGATCATTTACTCGCCATGGAACAGATCCCTCCTTGGCTACAGACACATCGGCGGCGATCACGGATTCAATTCCCTCCGGTTTACCATATCATCGACTATTGTTTCGGAGTACCATTAGTGTCCTTAGAGCCACAGGACTGCAGGAATGCTGCGTGCGTATATAATGGGAATGCATTGCGAAATCAGACACATCATGATGCCCAGGAGTGTCTGTGTATAAGTAGCTCAACATAGTAATGTGTCATCAAGACGTATGACCCCAATTTAGATCCGAATCATTGGAATAATTGTCCCACTAGTCCACTCGAATCAATTGTAATTGAACCTTTGTTTTCAAGTACGTGCTGAAGACGTGAGGAATAAGTCTGAGCTTAGGACAGTGCCTTGAATCGAATAATAGCAGCTTGAACACGATTATTCATTGGCCATACACATTGTATTCAATGGTCGCCGACAGGAGGAAATCCTATATAAACAGCACCTCCCCTCACATAGCTATCTAGCTCGGCGATTCCTCTCACATGAATTTTCATTACGGCGATCCCTTCACGTAAATATCCTTCTCGCCGATCCCGTTTACAACAACTTCCTTCTTTATTCAACTTCCGTTCACTCGAGAAACCAGCGCGATGGCTGAACCTCTTACGCCATTCCCGTACGACGGCCTCCCCAATGAGGTCAAGTTCATGATATGGGAAGAATTCGTCAAAGCCGAACCAGCAAGTCGCATCGTCCCGCTGAACGTATCCGTCGGCGATTCCGTGCCCGAAGATGACGACACTTACTGGCTGGCGCTGAGCATTATGCCCCTGAAGCGCCTCATCAGTCCTGCCCTGGTACTTGACACGATCTCACGAAAAGTCGCGCTGCGACACTACCGCACGCGCATTCATATCTACGAGATGCCGATGCCGATCCAGTGGCAGTCCTTTGAGGAGTGGGATGAGGAGTGGGAAGAGGGGATGCAGAACCTCAGTCGGGAACAAGCCGGCTTCTGGGGTCAAACCGTGTGGGCCAGCAGGGAGGGATGGTCCGACAGAATCGAGTACTGGACCACGTGTAGAGCTGCCTCTGATATGTGCTCGGGTCCCGTAGAGGATGATGACATTGACACTTTCGGCGATGACGAAACCAACGACGACAGCATCGGCGACGGCGTCAGCGTTGGCGGCAACGAAAGCAACAGCGACAGCGACAGCAACAGCGAAGGCAACGACAAGAGCGACAGCGACAAAGAGGATGGAGAGGCAGACGATGATGTCGAATACGATATTCACCGTGGCTGCATTTACCTCGACCTTGCCACCGACCGATTCCTGCCGTTCAGCCAGTGGGATAACATTTGGGCACGAGAGCGCAGTTACTATGGACTTCGCGAGCTGTCGGACGCAATTACCGACTTCAAGTACAACGGCGTCGCCCTCGACGAATCCACCTTTAGGGACATCCTGGCACGGCGCCCACCTGTTCTGCGCAACGCCTCAGCACACCTGAGCGACGAGGTTCTCATGGGCATACGCCACGTCGTGTTTCCGTCGTACCCGCCTCCGCAGCCTTGGAATCCCAGCAACCCTTGGCCCATCGAAGCCGACCCGGAACAGGACATCACGGCGATTAACACGCCCGGTAAGTTTATCCCAGAAAGATTATTATTACAGATTGGTTATGCCAGCGTGGTTATTTCAGAGAGAAGATGAAGTAATCGTCAAGTTACTGACTTCGAGATAATTAGGAACACCTCTTCACGCCCCCAAGACTTGGCCGGCACCTTCCTGGACCCGGACCCTGCCCGGCGCGTTCGGGGCGACTCCCTCGTCGACTATGTGGGGCTTCGCCGCCAACGACACGTTGTACCGATCGTTCTGGGATGATATCGAGGATAAAGGGCCGGAGCATCTTTATATCCAACGAGCCACTCGAGTCAACAACGCCTCTGACCCGGAAGATTGGGACTTGGTCTGGGGTGGCGGCAACGCCAATCACGATGACGGAACAAGCAGCGACGATAGCGACGATGATGGTGACAGCAATGACGACGGAACTGATGCCAACAGCGATGAAGAAGGCGGCAACTCCAGCGAGGAGGAAAGCGACTTCGACATGGGCAGCTACATTGACGAGGGAGGCTTCAGCGACGCAAACAGTAGCGATGACGACAATGACGATGAGTCTTGGGAATAGTTACAGGCAGGCATGTAAAGCAACATACTGCGCACTGGTCATGATGGGATGATCGAGGACAGTAAACGTCTCTACATGGATAAACAGCTTTTGACAATAGAAGCACGCGAATACATATTCTTGGACTTGTAAAATAGTATGTGAATGGCGATTGTATGATGCAAATGTGCTTCCTCAGGCACATCAAGCTTGCTTGATTATCATGAAAGACGGATTCCTTAGGAGCGACTAGGCAAGGCAGCTGAATTGTCACCTTAACAGGTCGAAGTGCCAGCAAACAACTGTTACCCCAGAGAATCAAGGCCATGAGGCACGTTTCTTCTTTCACGACTTCTTCCTCTGCTTTCCACTTGCCCAGCCAACCACATAAATATTCGTCCAGTGCTGCTCCATACCACCAAACGTCACATAAAACAAGCAAATCAAGCAGGAAGCCCATGAAGCACATGGTCTACCACAGGTGCCTACCGCAACTACAAGACCAACACCCACTTATCCATGTCATCATGCACCTTTAGACCAAACAAAGCGAACCATACCGACTGAACAACCATCACAACCACCGCCGCCATGTCTGAACATGCCATGGCCGGTTCGACTGCCACTGCCACCCCCTTCCCAAAGTTCCCCGACTTCCCCGTCGAGATCCAGCTGATGGTCTGGAAGGAGTTCGCCAAGGCCGAGGCCGCCAGCCGCATCGTCCCCCTCCACGCCACCTCCGGCATCATTCCCAAAAATGTCGACGAGGACAAAACTGTCGACAATGACTGCCCATGGCTGGTGCTGGGCCTCATGCCCCTGCGACGACTCGTCAGCCCCCTTCTTCGCGTCTGCGCCGGGTCCCGCGAGGTCGCGCTGGCCCACTACAGAACACGCGTGGATATTTACGAGACGCCGCCCTTGGAGACGCAGGACGTCCTGGAGTTCGTCCCGCCCTGGGAGCAGTGGTTGGAAAGAAAGGAGGAGATCGACGAAATGGGGTACTGGCCGCGCGACGGGCGCGCCCGGCTCGGCTCGTCGCGCCCGAACTGCTCGTTTCATCCTTTCGCGCCTTACCGGGAGCACGCATGGGCGGACCGGGCGGAGTACGCCCTCGAGGTCGAATCCGAATTCGTGTCGTGTGCCACGGGCGTGCGTATCTGGGACCAGCGGCTCCCCGACGGGGAGGAAGGCACCGACGCCCAAGTCGCCGCCGCCCATGACCTGAAGCACCGCGGCTGCGTCTACCTCGATCTCGCGAGCGACCGCTTCCTGCCTCTCTGCGCCGAAAGGATCGGCGGGATAGCCTATGAGGATGACCCGACGTACGGGTGGCTCAGCGCGATAGGGGACGCCCAAGATGCGGTCTGCGGGCTCCGGGAGCTGTCCACCGCCCTCAGCGACTTCAAGTACGACGGAGTCCCGCTCAATCACGAAAAGCTGGAAGGGATCTTGGAACGGCTTCCTCCGGTCCTCCGCTACACCTCGCTGCATTTGTCCGACAAAGTAAGTACCTAACCCACTGCGTTCATTCTTTCATTCCCGGATCCCAGCACTCAGGGAGCTATTGCACTGACACTCGTGATCCCCCAACCCAGATCCGCGCCGGCATCCGCCACATCGTCTTCCCCTCGTACTCGGCGCCCCCGCGACCGTCCTCCCGCCACCCCTGGCGCCACACCGAGCGCGCACGCGACGCCCTCGACGAAGCCGCCGCCATCACGGCCCTCAACCCCCCAGGACGCCCCCTGGACATCCAGCCCCGCAGAAACGCCCACATCTACCCCTGGGGCTCCTTGACACAGGCGTTTCCCAGTGCTCTCGGCGGAACCGCCCACCAGAGTCCGAGTTCGAGTTCTACCTTATCCTCGCCATCCTCAGCGACGGCGACGGCGACGTCGACGTCCATCTGGGGCTTCCGGGCCAACACCGAGATGTACCGCACCTTCTTCGACGACCTCGAGGACAAGGGCCCGGAGCACCTGCGCATCCAGAGGGCGGTCAAGAAATGCCCCGGCAGCGACGACCCGAAGAGCTGGGACCTGGTCTGGGGCAGTGAAGTCTGGGGGGAAGACGAGGATAAAGAAGAAGACCAATGGCGGCTGCGTCAACAACCACGGAGAAGGCAGAACCGAAAGATACCGGTCCATAGAAAATGGTCCCTACGCCCGAGACGGCGAAAGTGGAGTTTCTCCCCGGAGTTGGAGATTCCGATCTCGTCTTACACGTTTTGCACGTTCCCAGAAGCAGAAAGCAATGATTAGAGGTAACACTCAAGGAATGCAGGGAGGTTTTGTGAAGGCATACGGCTCTGAATCAAGTTACAGTCATCTTGTGCCCGGATGGCAGTCTAGTAATGACAGTCGATAACCAAGTCAGCACGCGTCAATTTGGAGTCCACATAGCAATGCAGTCAAGTCACTATCAATGACCAATTGAGAGAAGATATGGATGCCAGTATCGCACAGTCTACTGCATTATATCCCGATATCTGTATGTACAAATCCCCGTCCCTATCCCTCTACGCAACCGGCGCAAACCCAGCAGGCGGGTTCAGCCCATCCGGAACCTCCAGCCCGGTCGTGTAATACACCGGCGCCGTGCTCCCGCCCCACGCCGCCTGGATGCTGGGCAGGACGGTGCGGTTGTGCGTCTTCTTGCCTTCTTCTTCGCCGCTGCCGCCCAGGTTGGGCGCCGGGTAGCGCCGGCTGCCGCCGTCCGTATTGAAGGCCCCCGCGTACGAGAAGTTGAAGTACCTCTGCGAAAGCTCCACGTCGCCGGCCCACGCGCGGACCTGGTCGCCCGTCTTGTCGGCCACCCACTGGAACACGTTGGCGCCCACGTCGAAGCGGCCCAGCGTGTGCAGGTCCCAGTTGGCCTCGACGGTCGCGATCTCGCTGTAGTGGTTGTAGAAGTTGCTGTCGGTGGTGCCGACGAGCTCCGGGGGCACGGCGTCGCCCAGCAGGATGCCGAGGATGCGGTTCTGGATCGAGTAGGTCTCGTTCTCGTCGAACGTGACCATGACCAGGGTGTTCTTCATGAACTTCTTGTCGTCAAGGAGCGGCTCCAGGAAGCTGCGGGTCCAGGCGCCGGCGGTCTGGATGTCGCTGTCGTGGCCGTCGCTGGTCATGTTGGGGGTGATGAACATCCACTGGGGCAGCGCGTCGTTCTTGAGGTCCTCGTAGAACATGGTGAGGTTCTTCATGGAAGCCAGGCGGTCAATCTTGCCGGCAGCCGAGTTGTAGATGACGGCAGGGTTGTGCTTGCGAACGTAGTCGTTCTTGCCGTTCTTCTGGTTGACCCATGCCTTGCCGGCGAAGCCACTGAAAGGCATGTCCTATTACGGCGAAACATGTTAGCGCCTGTCATGCACAGTGTAATATCATCTGATAAGTATGAGGCATGGGTAATCTCATCATGGTGAGAAGGTCTGTGGTCGTGCCAGAAAGGTAAGGTGGGTAACTAGAAAAGGAGGAGACTCACCTCCTGGTACTCAGCCCATGAGATGCCCCTGTCCTCGAGCAAGTCGATGACGGTGGAGACGTTCTGGGCAATCTGGTTGAAGTCGTCGTTCTGCATCCCAAAATAGTCACCGCCAATGGCGGCGACATAGTTTGGCTCGGACGGATGGGTGACGGCGTGGTAGCCAGACAGGGTGATACCCTGCTTGGCGAGCCAGTTGAGGTTCTCTGATCATCAAAGTTTAGTTAGTCGACTGTGCGGTCCGGGGATCGATGCACGCATGAGTAAGCAGAAAGGTTACTGACCATCACCGTAGGCCATGTCGTAATCGGTGTTCTCCAGCCAAATAACGACGAAGCGGTCGAAAGCCTTGCCCTTGACATTGCTGGTGTTGCTCAGGGTCTTGGCCGTGGCCTGGGCGGCATACACATCGCTGGTGGCCGTGGCCGTGTACAGGTTCTCGGCCTGCGCGACGGCGCCGACGGCCAGGAGGGGTAGGGACAGGACTGACGAACGCATCTTGGACGGCGACTCTATGACGGAGCGAGAGGCTGAGCTGGCTGGGCTGGGTGCGCAATGAGACAACACAGAAACTCAGTGCCGTGGGGGAGCCCCTCTGGTTTTATTCGGCCCCGATGGATTGGATCATGCTAATCGCTATTGCTAGTGACCCGTCCCGTCTGTCGCCTGTCGCTCGAGTTTGGCCAATTTCGCAGGGGCCCACCGGGATCAAAGTAAGGTTGTTCCCGGAGTAGCGTCGTACCCATTTAGAAACATTTTTCCCTCTGGTCTCAGTGCAAAGCTTTCCTTGCCCGCTGTGCCCGTTGGCCGCGTAGGCAGGTGGTCCCATGGCTGCATGGCTTGCAAAGTAGATGGCGGGTGGCAGCGAGACTAGCATGACCTTGGGAAGGATTCTGGAATGCGACTCCACTATGCAAAGCACCTGCTCACCGGTGGTGCATGCATGTACATGCTGAAATTGTTTCCTCCGTCGCCCATTCGAGAGGCGAGTCATGATCAAGTAAGGAGTAAGGACCGGCGTAATTGTTTGCTGCCTATAGTGAGTTTGACAGGTCATGTCATCTCTGTCGTGTCTTTGTCATCTGCCTTGCTGCCATACCTTTTTACTATCAAACCAATCAGATTGAGCGAGCGGCGTTGAAGACGGCAGTGATCTGGTGTGACAAAACGTGCCTATATTTCTTAGCCGGGTTCGCTAGTCTGCCAGCCTGCATGGCCGAGAGCTGTTGGTATTGGCTATGATGGTCCTCCGTGACCTCAACAATGTTGACAGACCAGCCCATTTGCCCGGGCTGTGGCCGATTAGCCGTGCCGCGAGGGGTGTACTATGCAGCTGCATGGTGCATACACCTTCTGCAATCGGTATAGACATCGCTTTGCAGCCAGGGTTCCGTGGGTGACCGAAGTGCTCAGGCGACAGATGCCGTTGCAATCCGCAGGATCATCGAGAGATTGCTAGATGGTAAGCGAAGCGGCGTCGCAATCGCGACCAGCAAATCAGCGGCGGTGGTGCGGTGAAGATCAGCACAGCCTCTCTGGTGCTAATTGCGCAAAAGCACAAAGGATCAAGCCGAGATGTGTTCGGTCAGCAAACAATGGCAAAAACCACTTTACGGGAAGAGGAAGGTCTGTAGCGCTTCTCCCAGCACGTGTCGTCGAAAAGGCCAAGCATTGGGCTGATCTGCCAAAAAGTGGGCGACAACCGACTCGGTGGAGGGGTGGAAGCTAGCCTGGCCTGCCCAGTTTGTGGAGTCGGCAGCGCCGTGGAGCAACAGTAACTGTGGGCTGTCGCGGTAGCCCATCGGAGTGGCTGTTGTGAGGCCTTTTGGCCCTCGCGAGTCTGCCTCGAGGACTTCAGTGAGCCGCAAAGCGACCGCTGGGAGATTTTGGTGGTGCCGTAAGCCGCCATACCGCATGGGATGGAGCCGGGGACTGGCTGAGATTTGCCCCATCCGCTAAAACAATGCGCTAATGATGCGAAGCTTTCGGGCGTACAGGGGTTCACTCAGCGCACCTGCTTTTTGCCGGGCCTGCTATTGGACGCCGTATCATTCGTGCTGATGTCTGTTAGTGCTCTCGTGTGCCTGGTCTGGTCCCATCCCACCCCAATGCCGGGTTCTGCTGGACTCGACGGGAGTGGACTTTTCAGATGGCACTTCGTCTGGTGTAAATCCACTTTGTCGTCCAGGTAGATAGATCCCTTGGGATTTCATATCTTGTGCTGGTAAAAGACGCATCAGCCCACGATTCGCCTTGTCCAATGAGCTGCCAAGACCTATGCACGTCAAGTCGAAGTGCAAGTCTCACCTGTTCAACCCGTTTTCTGGGGTGGATGCGAAGTCACGCACAGCCTGATTGACTGTCGGAACAACTTATCCATTCTCCAGAAGAGGGATTAACACTTGCCTGGGAGATTGGGGTCTGAACATACATCGCCTATTGTCGTCTTAACTGCCTCCCTTGTTCAGATAGCATAGGTCGATGCCGCGAGCCCAAGCCTGAACAAGCTGTCCGAGCTCTCGTACTCAAGTTTCGAAAACAATTGAGTATAGCGACTCGTTCTTGTTCCAAGTGTCCATTGAGCCAGGAGAGACGTGGTTCGCGTTCAAACACCGAGGCCCTCATCCCCTCCTCTTCATGTCAAACATAATACCAATGATGGAGGTCTGCAACGGCATCAGGGACTCACCGAGTCATGAATTAACGCGTCAATCACCCAGTGATGCCTCTTTCTCATCCTCCGCAAGAACATCCACCACATCCTCCTCGCGCAGCGACATCACCCTCACCGAAGACACACTCCTCGGTCGTCACCCCTCCCCGGCAGCCAAAAAGTGCGCATCACCATGTCGATTTCGACTGAGATTGCCCACACTCTCCCGCTTCCTAGCCGACTTCACCCTAGGCTTCGCCGACGGCCTGACCGTCCCCTTCGCCCTGACGGCAGGCCTCTCCTCCTCGGCCGGACGCAGACGGTCATCTACGCCGGCATGGCCGAGATCTGCGCCGGCAGCATCAGCATGGGCATCGGGGGCTACCTGGCGGCTAAGGGCGAGCAGGCCGCTTCTACCGCCGCTGCCTCCAAGTCGGGTGGAGGCGTTGCGGTCGATGACGACGAGATGGGCGGTGATGAGGAGAAGGAGGCCGCGTTAGGAAATGCCGACGACGATGTGGTCGAGGAGTACCTGGCGCCCCTGAATCTTCGGGGCGACTTGCGCGCGGCCGTCGAGGCGCACGTCCGGGGCCTGCCGGGCCTAGTTGATGTGCTCCGAACGAAAGCGCGAGATGACCACGACGACACCGACACAGAGGCCGGGTACGGTGACCGCGCCTCGTCGCCCATTATGGTGGGCCTTTCGGTATCCATCGGCTATCTCCTCGGCGGCCTGCTCCCTCTCTTCCCCTACTTCTTCGTCCACCAAGTCGGCGACGGCCTGCGGTGGAGCTTCGGCGTCTGCCTCCTGGCGCTATTTCTTTTCGGCTTCACCAAGCACTACCTGCTCCAAGACGATGACGACGCGCAGCGCCCCCGTCGCCACCAACGGAGGAGGAGGAGCGCCCAGTGGAAGCGCGTGCGAGCCAGTCTCTGGGAGGGGACGCAGATGGTGGTCCTGGGCAGCATCGCGGCGGTGACGGCGGTCTTGGCGGTGCAGGCGCTGGAGGGGTTAGCGTCGCGGGATTAGCAAGAGGTACTGATGACTTACTTACTAATAATAAGTACATTAACGAGATTATTGACACAGTACCTGACTCCAGCTCATGGAAGCACATAGGGTACGAAGTGAAGAGAAGTCCCCTGGCCGTGATCTTAGAGCGTCACTTCAAGCGCCGAGAGGTTAGAGGGAACAATATTACATCTACTTTACAGTTTCCGTACAAGACGTGATTGGTCTCGCGATCAATCGCTCGCAGGGGAGACCATACCGCCACTGGAGTACCATTTCAGTACGGGGCAAACAAGCCAGTTGCCATAATCATGACACACAATCAGAGCCCGCTTTCCGAGCCGGTCTCCTTCCTCCCGTCAGTCACGCATATCAAGAGGAAACACATAAGAGACATTATTTCTTTCTTTTCACCCTCTTCTCCTTCCAATATATCAATTGACTCAGCCCATAGGAGGCGGCGGCATACCCCCGGGCCGTCCAGGCATGGGCGACGGTCCCCCACCACCAAGCCTCACAAACGGAAATGCGCCGCCCGGCGGACCACCAGGAGGCATCGCCCCTGGCGGCGGTGGTGGAGGGCCTCCTGGCATTCTCCCGGGAAACCCTCCCGGTCTGGCCGCGGGCGGCGGCATGCCCGGCGGTGGTGGCATCCCACCCATCATGCCAGGCGGGGGAGGTGGCCCCCCAGGCGGCGGTCCACCACCATCACCATAAGCCATGTCGTCCATCATGTCGCTGCCGCCCCCATCGTCCGAGTGTGAATACGACGACGCCGAGGACGGGCTGGTTCCACCGCCGCCTCCACCTCCACCACCACCGGACTTGGGCCGCTTCCTATGCCCTCCCCCTCCACCGCCTCCCCGGGGCCGCCGGCGCTGCCTCCTCCTGGACCCACTGCTGCCGCTGCCGTAGTACGACGAACTGAAACTGCTACCGCTGCCGCCGCTGCGGCTCGAGCGCGGCATGCGGATGCGCCCGCAGCAGATGAGGACCACGAGCACAATCGCGACGAACGCGACCACGCCGCCGATGATGCCGCCAAACGCGTCCTGGCTCAGTCCATCGTGGGAAGAAGAGGGCGGCGGCGGTGGCGGGTCGCTGCCGTCCGTTGGCACGGGGTCGGAGCCCAGGGTGACGATCGTGGTGTAGACGTTGGGGGCCTCGGTGACGGTCTGCACGATGACCACTCGCCCGTTTGCGTCGGTGGTGGCGGCGGCGGCGGCGCGAATCGCGTTGATGGTGGCAGCACTGGGACCGGTGGGTGTGGAGAAGGAGGGGCTTGTAGGCTGCGGGAGGATGGGCATGACGGGCGGGCCGACTGGGTGTGGGGGCGGGAAGACGGAGTTGCTTTTATGTCAGTGAGTGACCCGGGCTGTAAGCGAGGTTGATCTAGCTTGTCGGTCTCCAGTGGTGGGGGTAGAGTGAGAGCGACTGAATTGAAACACCCCTTGGTGTAGCCCTGCGCCCCTGTTACGACTTCATCTAGGGAGGTAGATTACGATGGCGACGGACTCTTGTCGATCAGTGTTCCCCAAGGATATGATCACCATTCACAAGAAGAGGGAAGAGGGAGAAGAGGAGGAACCATGGTCCAGCGCGGGAGCGCGGGGCGACCTTGTGATACTGCACATGTTCGCCCGTTTGTTATATATCTCGGCGAGTGAGTAACAATTGGCACGCCTTGGCCTGCCTTCTTCTTTCCCCTCTCTCTTTCGCTCCCCTTTCTCGAGGTTGGTTGTCCCCTCGAGGTCAGCCCGCCCACCATGTCATACCTGTGTGCTGTTCTCGTCTTTTCCATCTTGTCTTACAAGGCAAGGTCGGCAGGCTTACCCGCCAAGACTGCCGTGCAGAGGGGAGATGCGACGCACACGCATTGAGCGAGCGAGCGTCGGGCGAAAAGGAGCTGCGCGCGTGCATACGTGCAGCAGCAGCAGCAGCAGGCAACAAGAACGAGAAAGATGATGCGATGTTGTTGGTCGTGGTGATTTCTGGTCAACGTGGCTTCGGACCCTTGTTATTGGGTTTTGGGGGTGGGATGGAGTGGCAGCTCGTGGTCGCACTGGCTCGCGTATCTTCAATTGATGTGAAGTGGCGGAGTTGCTGGCTCCTGCTGCTGCTAGCTGGCTGGGCGTCCCCTCACCTAGCTTCAGTGCTAGCCTGCCTGCCTCCTCACCTGTCCTACCGTCGAATTGCCAACCTTTACCCCAGCTTTCAATACTACCTACCTCTCGGTAGCACCCCTATTCGTAACTCAGCTCAGGGTAAGAATTACCGGAGCCGACAGACACTTGTATGTAGCTTACCTACTCGCCAAGCTGCTTACCTACTTAGTCATCTGAACTGCTCTTTGCTTCTTACCTGCAGACCGCTATTCCAGGACTACCTATGTAGGTAAGCAGCCGTGGGGTTCCTGAATTTCCATCGCAGCAGCTTTTGCTGTCGAGTGCCGTCGGGAGACTCACGACATCCGGATCACGATTTGCTGGCTGGAATCCACCGAGGTGGGTGGTGGAGAGGAGGAAAAGGTGTGTGTACGAGTGATGCTGCAGCTGTCCGGATCGAGACTTGCCTGCAAGGCGCCGGTGCTGGTGATGAGTTGAACCATTGGGGGAGAAGGCGATTGCTCTCGTCACCACCACCCGTGCGGCGAACGGGTTACACGGAAGGAGGGGAGAGCAAAGCAACCAACATGCATGTCAGACCTTCAGCTTTTTCCACTTCGCTCAATTGACGACTAACGTCTTTTCCCCCCTCCCCCCTCCTGACTGGTTGGCACCCCTCTTCTAGCCGTCGAATGGGGATTCGCATTCCTTTTTCCGACGTGCATCCAGCTCCCGCCACGTGAGTGGACGGACGAAGGCGGCAGACAAGGCAGGGATGGCGGTTCCTGCCGGCAGCCAGAAATCGGAACCAAGATATGCAGCCATGGAAGCAAAGATCGAGAGTCGTCAAAAGACCGTTGGACCTTTTCTTCTCGCGCATGTCTTTCCTTTCGTCTCAGGTTGATGATGTCGTCTTCGTTGGCGTTGGACCAGCTCTCCACATGTCTCAAAACGCCCCCGCTTCGCAATCGCGTGCAGTTGCTGCGACGCGACACAACACAGAAGCGCGCGAGGCGAGCAAGTAGGCACGCGTCACAACGATTGAACGCTCGGTCATTGATGAGTTGTTTGGTTCGGGTCGGATCCCATCCACTGATGCGTGCGTGCGGTGGCCCTGTGCCACGAGATTGGACGAGCTCGACGCTGTGCCCCGGGGACACTGACGCTTGATCCGGCGGGCCTCAGGGAGTCGGCGACGGGTGGCCAATCTCTGGCCAGGTAGAACGCGACCCGGTGATGCAGTCAGGGAGAAAGCGTTGGCGTGTATCACATCGGCTAATTGATGATCCTTCCATGCCTGCCGGGGTCTCCCTCTGCAAGTATTGTGTGTGGTGACACACCCCCGTGGGTAATCGCCTAGCAAGTAGATATGAATATGAATCCTGCAGACACGAGAATTGGGCGAAGCTTTTATGCATGAAATAGCAAGGGGTAGCTTCGTACAGTTACACAAAATTGGATTTAATGGAGTGTGGATATAAATATCAAGGCATATGTCGTATCACTACAACTTCTAGACAAGACATTTTCCCTGTCAGTCAAAGAGGGGAGATTGGGTCTCCAAGTGATGTCTGTACCGGCTCGACTCAAGAATACGGCGGATCGGCAACTACAGACACTAAACATTCCCCCTATTAGTTTATCGTGATACTAAGCTGGCCCATTAGAAGTTAGAAGCTTTTCGGGGACAAGGCACAGTAAGCACACAAGATTTACCTGCAGGATATCTCTTCAAATACTCTGGCGATGCTCTCATAGCATCTTTCTTCAGTTTGCTCTTGCTCTGGCCCTGTCTGGATAGCAATGGATGTATGAATGGTGGTCACTTGCTGGGGCCGCACTCATACCAGACCGGATTCGTGCCCGGGCTGTGTGTTCATTTCCAAGTGAGGTCCCGGTTGGTGACGCACCGGAAGGCCACGACATCGCGATGCGGTAGAGCTTCCCAAGGCCGTGACCGCGAAACACATTCCGGAAAGGTGGGTCTTCTCGAGCCGAACTCCACATGGCTCGGGCCCTGCCCGAGATAGAGGCTCGGTCGTATATGGATATCCAGTGTTTCCTTCCTACGGAGACATTGCCTTGCTTTCTCCCTTGTTGAATGGGTTTGGATACCTGATAGAATTGGCAATAATAAAGAGGAAAAGGTATTGATGAGCACGTCTGGGACTGACCGCTGAAAATACCAATCCTCTCCAGAGCTCTGTTGCTTCTGTCCTTGTGTGCCACAATGGTTCCGAGAGTAGTGCATAAAGTACATGTAGTTTCCCTCGAAAGTCTCTTCTATTCCTAACATATTGTTGATGTGAGGACGAAATAGATCACCCGGTAGTGGCAGTATATCTGACGATATGAGGTTCACGTTGCCTAGGAGACTCCAGCTTGCAACTTGTTGAATCAGGTTACCAATATCGGCCCATTTGAAGGAGTCACTGGGGCGGCAAAGTGCCAAAGCTCATCACTGAGAATATGGGCAGCTCGCTCCGTATCCGATATTAGAAGGAGGGGAGTTAGAGGCAAGGGATGGCGTGTTTGGCGATGAGTGCAGTTCTCTCTATATTGCATGGCAAACCAATAAACGTTGTGTAACCAGCAGCTAGCCAGAGTAGGCATCGTTTATATGTCGCGACCCCTTACGGGTAGAGTCGTTAACCGCCTCACTCTTTCTCTCTCTGCGCTTTTTTATTTCAATTCCAATCGGTTCTTCTCTTCAGTGTTTATGCTTTTGGATAGATATGCGCACTGCTATTCGAAATGGACCCCGGATATCTCGACAACACCCCCATCGTGCCTCCGCCACCTGGTCGCGAGTCAAACTTCGTTGATCCAGAGTCGAGATCGTATCAGTTGGTCATCATCATTGCGGTTCTTTCCGCGCTCGTCATCACGTTCACGTCGGCCCGAATCTACACTCGACTTCGAATAACTCATTCATTCGGCGTAGATGATTGTTAGTTCACATTTGCCAGTGTATTTAGACTTTTCGGGCACTGATTTAACTGAATGGTTCAATCTAGGGTTCTGTATCGCGGCAACAGTCAGTAATGAATCTGTCCAATGCCGATTGTGGAGAGGGAGTGTATGATTTGTACTAATTTGACTGGGAAGTGTAGATATGCACGCTTGCATACTCTGGCCTTGTTCTCAGTCGTAAGTACCCACTGGAGGAAGTGCTTGGAAAGACGAGTCTCGGCTGTCTTGCCTGCTGCTAACCACTTCTCTTCGAAGTTTGCGATATGCCGGGAGGGGGCTTACTAGGAATTCATCTGTGGGATGTCTCCCTCCGACGTTATATGGAGTACATGAAGGTAACTGTGACGGTATTTACAACTGTTCGAGATCCTTCAAACTGACATACTTCATCCCAGGGCTCTCTTGCCGACTCGGTGCTTCTCCAAATCTGTATCACCCTGATCAAGGTGTCCTTTCTACTTCTTTACCGTCGCCTGTTCCGTCCCGTTACGCATATCAAAGCGATGGTATGGACCGGAATATCTCTCGTGGTCACATTCTGCGTTGCCTACATTATCATCGTGATAGTGGCCTGTGCCCCTTGGCCGAGCGAGCACGACGGTTGGCTAGATGGGCGGATGGCGCAACGATGCAACGACATCGCGGTGCCCTTGCTCACGGCGGCCGCCTACTTCAGCGTCCTCACAGACTTCTACATCTTGGCTATTCCATTGCACCAGGTGCCCCAGTTGCGGCTCTCGAGAAAACGCAAAGTTGGGATCAGCTTCATCTTTCTTACGGGGCTTCTGTGAGTAATTATCGCAAAGCTGAGTTCCATTAGACGGTAGATCCAGCTGACACAGGACATCTTCTTTCACTTGTCTCCAGAGCCATTGGTGCCGGCTTGACGAATCTGATCTTTCGTCAAAAACGAGGCATCCTGGATTTTTCAGACTTCTCGTGGACCACGGTTGCCGTCTACGCCACATGGTAAATCGGCACACCCAGCCTCCTCCTGGCACCTGATGGTTTTGAGTAATAACATAAACTGACACTGTACGATATGGCGGACAGTATGGCTGAAATCAATGTCGGCCTCGTAGCCCTATCCATGCCGGTAGTCCTCGCCCAATTCGTGGGACGCCTCACCGACATCGGGAGGTCCCTAAGCTCCTGGATCCGCGCCCGACGCACGCCACCCCACAGCGTCGTCGGCAGCGAGAGCGCCTCGGACCTCGCCCCGGCAGAAGCGGGCGCCGACCATGCAGCACAAAGGCCTCCAGGCGGTGGCCAGCAACAGCAACTCCCACCTCGGCCGATCCCGAACCCGACTCTGTCAGGCATGCGTAAGTTCATCCGCAACCTACAGCTTTCCCGTGCTGCTGCTTCTGCCTCTCGGGGCGGCTCCCTTTCGGGGCACGGCGGTGCCACGATTCGTGATGATAATAGCAATTACCTGCGAACTTTCGACGACCTGACCTCGGCCGATTTTAGCTACCACATCCAGTTGAAGGCGATGCGTGCCAGCGAGTCGACGCTCGAGGTAGAAAGGGGTGGTGACAAGGCCGGTGGGACTCACTCAACAAGGGAGGATGGGAAGTGAGGCAACGGATTGCCGCCCACACCAACTTCACTGCTTGCTTGCCCCTCCAGGTCTACATGCGTGACTTTCCGGGTAGCTACAGTGGAAACGGAGGAGAGAGGCTGCATCCGGGGATGGAGTGCATGTGGGGTTCCTGATCAAGGCCTTTGTCTTGGCTTGGTGATAACGGGGTATTATCATGTCGGGTGTGACACGAAGCTGCAGTTAATGATAATTCGAATTGACACGGTAGTGACCACTAATAGGTCCGCCACGGATGACACTTGCTGGAACGCTTCGTAAAGCTGAGTGCCGGATTCCCGTTGGAAGACGACTGACGTCGGCCAAGATGTGTTGCATGCAGTTACATCTCGCTGCTGCCCACGTCACGGAATTCGGCATCGTCGATCCAGTTGCCTCAGGGGTATTCTGTACCAACAATGGAGGTGGCAATGTGTGTTTTCTAGTTCAGGCTATTAGGAGATCCGTCAGAAACTGGCTCGGTCTGTATTTGCTGCTGTCGACGAAACTTTGGTCTGAATCGAAAAGGTTACTTGATCTGGATGGTGTTTCCATGAATAGCAACCACTGTCCATAAGAAAGGATGGATAACAAGAAAACCCAGCTTTGCTACATTTGCAAAACTCAAGTATACAACTCCAGCTTCACTTCCTCTCACACCTATCTTCGGACCTGCGAACTTCCGGTCCAGATTTCCCCGCCTGCACCCGATGATGTCGTGTGATATCGCGATTTATTACCCCTCCTACTAAGACTGGCGGTCCTATATCACCACTATAAATAGTGAAGACGTGAAACACGACTATGCTAGCGAAGCGTGTGCCGACACCAAATCACAGATGTGATGCACGTTGTTTCTGCACACTCGCCTCGCAAATGCCGGCATCTCTGGGCAATGCAATCGGAAAGAGTCCAATGTGACAGCAATGACGATCCCCCTGCCGTCGTTTATTGGTCGAACATGTAGATCCAAATAGCAGCTGCGCCATGAAAAGCACTCAACATGAGGCCGCACGACATCGAGCCAGTCGCGCGAGGCAAGCTACGCCTGAAACGCTCTCTGTCTACCTCGCTCGAAGGCGAATCAATAGGTAAATACATTGATGGTAAATTGCATGCGCTTATCGGGTCGTCCGCCCAAAAAACCAAGAGATTGCGCCTGGCTTGGCAGAGGAGGAAACTACGCCACACGGGCGCATGTGCATGTGCATGGGGATGGATGCCTTTGGGCGGAGCCCTCCTTGCCAAGCCGACTGAAAGGGATGAGAGCCAAGGCGCGGCGGAAAATCGCACAAGACGATCACCCGTTCGCCATGGCAATTCGGCGAAACGCCCAAGAAATGCCAAAAAGCCTGCCGTCGTACTATGACTAAAAGCAAGATAAGCAAGAAGCTTAATCGAACCCCGACTTCAATTGCTGACTGATGGGAAGGACAGGGCAGATCCAGGGCCTATGCGACAATTGATATTTCTCATTCACTTCACCTGTCTTACCGTAACATTAAAAACTTCAATACTGAGATGGTGTAGTAGCGGCGAATTTGTCGTGCTTGCATGCATTGATAAGAAAGACGCTGGTGCAATTGCGCAGCAGAGATCGTGTGCAGTTGCCCCCTTTGCCCCTCCAGCAGAACTCCAACAAAAACTCCAGCACTCCCCCAACACGGGGGGCAGTTCCACGTCCGCACGTCCAGGGCCTCATCTCCAGGTAGGAGACGTAGGTCACTCCGTACGGGGACGCGCACTCGGTCGAGATCAACGAGATGATAATCCACGAGCCAAGCCGACTAGTGGCGGCCCGTCTTTTGGGTCGTGGGCCAGCCAAGCAAACCACTTTAAGATTGCTGGCATCGAAAACCCACCAGCTGCAGGAGGCCTTCCGGGCGGCAAAGATAGGGAAGAAGCAACCTCGCGGGGCAGCATTCTCGCCTGACTGACTCGAACCACCGGGACCCAATGACGAAGTCCTCTCAAAAAAAGAATTTTCCAAGAAGAAGTTTTGCCGCTGTGCCTTGGAAGTTATCGCCGTGGCGGCCGAGATCGCAACGCCGGCGCGGGGGCGTTGTCACGTTTTGAGAGCCGGCAGCAGCCCTGTTGCAATGGGCCGAATACCTAAATCTTTTCTACCTTGACTCGCTTTTTGTCCGGGTTATCGAGAGAAACGCCCGGAGGCTGTGATGCGGATGAGGTCAGAAGTTAGCACATCGGATAGCGTCTGCATGCATTACAGCGCAGATAAAGACAAGGGAGCCAAGCCCGTGATATAAGTGATGGACATTGTGGCTCCACTTGACTTATTGCAGAGAGGTGTCGATCGCCCTCGCTTCAGTCTAGGGCAGACAGCGCAGACACAACAGGCGCAGCAGAACGCGTAACAAGACGGCGCAAGATACTACATCGATCTGGAGGGATGCACGCCAAGTCGCATCTTCAATGCGATTGGGACTGAATAAAAAACCTCAAAAAGCAGACTCGGCGCAACTAATAAGAAAATCTCGAACCTGCTTCCGGTTTATTTTCTTTGGTGGAGGAAGTACGCATTGATGCGCATTTCGATTTGGGTATGCAAGCTGCGAGTCGAGTCGGAGATGTTAGGGGAGGGCAAGGTTGCATGTGATGGTGCGTCACAGACCCATCGAATAGCACAGTGGATGCTGGGCCATACTGGGCTCAGGGCCCCGAGTGCCGCCGGTCTAGACTTGGCCTGCACTTACCCGCCCACGACTAAATTAGGCCCAGAAACACAGATGATGGCAAATGTGGATGGCATAATGGAAACCGCAACGTCAAAACAGAGGAGACGGAACGGCTGGCGGTTTTGGAAGGAGGAGGGGGGTTTGGGGGTTTGGGGTAACAAACATGGTCCCAAGTCCCTCGATGGTTTGGCGGGGACAGAAGTGAATAAACGAATGGACAGACAGACGGATTGGACAACTGCCACCTGCGCGCGTGTTTTTCGTTGTTGCGGCCACATCTACGTTGGAGGCTCTCGGCGATCGAGAATAGACTTGATGGAAGCTTCTGTTTCATGGACCCGGAGGGAGGGTTGGAGGCTGGTTGCCGAGCCTGCGCAGCGCCTGCGCCGTAACATGTAAGTTCAAATCGTGGTGTCGAGAGCAAGCCCGTCGAGCGTGTGACGCCGCCAATTGGAGGAGGTGGTGCTGTGGGAGGACCTTACTCGATCGCCCGCCCGTAATCTTCGGCCGCTCGTTTCTTCTTGGAACCTGAGTAGAAAGAAAGGCAAAAAATAGATGAAACAGGGTTGGTGATACGCTCCCGTTATCGTCGGGCTCCAATGAAAAACTTCGCCATGCGGAGCTCGCAGCGGTGCAGTGGTAAAAATGGAAGCAAAATAGAAGATGGCTGTTGTTTTTCTCTCCCTCTTGGCCGGGTTTTCTCGGAAGGAGGGTTTCCAGTGTGTGTGCAGGTGTTTGAAGTGTTTCCTACAGTTCCCTTTAGGCCTGCCATGCCCCCACGTGCGAAACAGTTCATGTGGCTGCTGTCGGGCGCGCCCCCACTTTGATATGCCCAGGACGTGCTGCTCTTGGCCATCATCTCGAAAGGGCCCGCTTTGCCAATGCCATCCAAGACACGGCCAAGAACCCGCCAAGAACCCGCCAAGCGACGGCCATCTCCAAAGAGCCGCATTCGTTCACCATAGCTGCCAGAGTGCCAGGGGAAGAGCCAGGCACGCTAGCCACTACCTGGCTACGAGGTGGCAGTGGGATTGTTGGTAAGCTTGTAAGGCAGACCGTCGAGCTTGGCACTTAGCAGGGGGAGCTGTCTGATTGAGTCCCGGGCCCCACCTACCTGTAGCACTCTGGGCCTTGGGAGGTTTGACGTCGTCGGACGAAAACCTTCCAGGATCCCTAGATTCCCATCTCTTGAGCCCTCTCTCTCTTCCTTCCTGCAGCCAACACCCCGGCGGCCAGCCACTAAGAACCAACGGCCCACGGCCCTTCAGCGGCCCTGGCGATCTTGCCGTGAACTGCCACCCATGATGCGTCGCCCCCCGATTGGTCGGGCGTCTGTCAGGCTAAGCTGCAGTACACCTGTACCTGTCTTTTTTGTTTCGTTTCGGCGCAACCCTTCCAGCGTCCCTTGCCCGTCCCTTGCGACGCTGGCATGGATATCCTGAAAGCTAAGTTTTTCCTCGTTGCTATTTTCATCGACTTTGAAGGCCTTGGCCGTGTTTCGATCTGGACTCGGCGCTTTTGCCTTGCTTTTCGCCTGCTGTGCTCTGCTTTCCTCTGCTTGCCGCTGCCTACCTCTTATCGCTTCCCGTCCTGTCCCACGTCAAACAGACATCATCCCCGTGGCACACGCGCGGCGTAGCTCCGGGGCCTCTCGAGCCTCGCGAACCTCTGTGCGGCCCATCTCTCATGGCTATCTAGAAATTGCGCCAAGCGCGTCTGCAGCCCGAGTGAACCTATCAGCCACCCCTGCCCGTATAGCGTACTTCATGTCTTCATACTAAACACCAGCATCCGGGCACAGGTGGGTCAGACTTGATACTATTCCCAACCTTAAGACACTGCCCACTGCGACGGTGCCTGGTACGTACTAGGCCCCAATGACGGTGATCACCATCAGCCAGGTGACAAGAAACGGCACTGGCTGGTTTCGCCGTTTCGGCCACCGCAAATCTATTAGCAGCTCACGCTAACACGTCGCCTACAGAGATGATGGGGATGAGGGGGCTCGGGGGAGGGCTAGGGAGTCTGCGACAGTGACAGGCATGTACGTGCCAGCGCTGGGGGCTCTGGTAGTGGCGCTCTCTCTACGTCTCTCTCTCCTGTCTCTTGGGCGGGCGGCTGCCAGATCGGCAAACGGGCATGGCTGGTGTGCTTATCTCTTGCAACGGTACTCCTGCTGCTACTATACCCTGGCCGATCGGTTGCTTGGCATCCATCGTTTCCATCCAGCAATGTTTCCTAATTCTTGGCTCCCAATATTGGACCCACGCGCCGAGAGCCTAAGCCATGATAAAGGAGACGTTCACGCCTGATCTCCATCTATGATCCTCACAACTGCTGCCGTCGCTGGGATCAGAGTTCATTTCGTTCAGAGACCGGTTCTCTTGTTTTTTCGTATACTTGTTTCCTATTTCTTGTTCCGATTTCCTTTCCTCTCTTCTCTTTTCCCCATATTCATAACCCCCTCACCCCCAACTTTTCCTCACACACATTTCTCCTTCATCGTCTGTGTTGTATATACATATCACATCTCTTATCGTCGTGTACACATCCGCAAAACGTCCCATACGCTCTTTGCCGCCGGCAAGCCCGAGGACAAAAAAAAAAAAACCACAAAAAATGGACAAGGGACACGCCCAGGCACCCTCGGGGTACCAAGCCAACTATCAAGTTCCTTATACCACTGGAGAGGCTGGCCCGTCCAACTCCTACTCCGAAACATCGTCACAACAACATCACCACCAACACCAGAGCAGCATGTCGTCGTACCAGCTACCACACCCGGGCCAACCGTCTGGGCCTTACGAACACGCCCCGATGGACGAGAAGCGACGGATGAGCATGGGCATGACCGAGACGCAAGTCAACTCGGCGGCGTCATCGCTCAAGGACGGCAAGGAGGGTCACGATATGGAGAAGGCAGGTGCACATGGTGGCCACAACATGGATGGTGTCGACATCTTCGACCCCAACCGACCGAAGCTGGGCCTCAAGCAGCGCATGCACCACTTCACATGGGCCTGGTTCACCACGTCCATGAGTACCGGTGGTCTGTCCCTGCTCATCTTTGCGCAGCCTCACCAGTTCCCCGGCCTGCGACAGATCGGCCTGTTCGTCTACATCCTCAACATCATCATCTTCACCCTCCTGTGCGCCGGCATGGTGACGCGGTTCCTGCTCCACAAGGGCGACTTCGCCAAGTCGCTGTCGCACGAGCGTGAAGGCTTCTTCTTCCCCACCTTCTTCCTGTCCATCGCCACGCTCATCACCAGCACCCAGCGCTACGCCATCCCCGACAACGACACGGCGCTCATCTGGGCCATCCAGACGGCCTTCTGGCTCTATGTCATTGTGACTCTGATGCTCGCCGTCGGCCAGTACAGCTACGTGTTTGCGGCGCACAACTTCGGCCTGCAGACCATGATGCCCACCTGGATCCTGCCCATCTTCCCCATCATGCTGTCGGGTACCATCGCCTCGGTCATTGCCCAGACCCAACCCGCCGTGGCCTCGGTTCCCATCATCGTGGCCGGCCTTACCTGCCAGGGACTCGGCATTTCCGTTGCGTTCATGATGTACGCACACATGGTTGGCCGCCTCATGTCAGCTGGTATGTATTCCCATTGATTCCATCCCCCGTCTGATTGTCCGTTACTGACCCGACATGCAGGCCTCCCGAACCGAGAACACCGACCCGGTCTGTTCATGTGTGTGGGACCCCCCGCTTTCACCGCGCTGGCCCTCATCGGCATGGCCAACGGCCTGCCCGACAAGTTCGACCCCAGCTTTGACGGCATCCTCGACGCGCCCATGATCCGCACCACGGCCGTCATGGCCGCCGTGTTCCTGTGGGCACTGGCGGTCTGGTGGTTCTTCATCGGTGTCATTGCCGTCATCTCGAGCCCGCCGGTGTACTTCCACCTGGGCTGGTGGGCCATGGTCTTCCCCAACACAGGATTCGTCCTGGCCACCATCACCCTCAGCAACGAGCTCAAGAGCGAGGCGGTCAAGTGGTTCGCCACGGGCCTGTCCATCGCCATGCTCCTGATGTTCATCTTTGTTGCCTACAACCTCGTCAGGGCCGTCATCAAGCAAGACATCATGTACCCGGGCCGTGACGAGGATGTCAACGACCACTAGAAAACGAACCTTTTGCTCTACACCACCGCGGGGCTCTCTTCAATTCTCCCTCCCAAGCATTTTCTTCACTTCTGACCAGAATGCGGCAACACTTTCTACCTACTGGGGTTTAATTTTTCATCCTTCTCTCACACACACACATGGTCCGGCGCTTGGTTCTTTTTCTAGATGGGGCATACATCATACAACACCAGGGGGTGGTGGTACGGCAAAACAAAGCCACCATGGGCAAGCAAAAGTTGTCCGTGGACGAGGCTTTTCAATAATTTTTTTGGCTTCTGATTTCTGTTTTTTGAGATATCCAGCCCGCAATATCAAGGCGGGGCACACCAGTCTAGATTTTCATCGTCATCATCTACATTCACATACCTCGAGATGGGAGGGACTAATGGTTACAACGGGTCAACGAAGCGGGAGAAACACATCATTGTTTGTTTGTTTCTTCGGCGTATTCATGTTTCCTTTTTGCTCTCTCGCCTTCCTGTCTTTTCTCAAACTTCTCGCTTCCTCGCTCCTTTCATTAGCTATTCGCTATATATAGACGTAGGAGACCAAAGCAAGTCTAGATAGAAATCGACAATTTTAATAATAAGCCAAAACCGCCGAGTGCTGCGCCGTGCCTCTTGCGTTGTGTCTGAATTGCTGTCGGATCGGGCGATCATGAAAGGGAGGCTTAGCCCGCTTAGCCTGTTTAGCCCGAGCGGTGTTTGCGATCTTGGGGATGGGAATTGGGCGAGGCGGCTGGAACTTTCCGTTCCTTTGGACGATCAAATGGTTGGCCGTATCAGATACCCGGGTTTGGATTCCTTGGCTCCGTCTTGTCAGCGCGAGGTGCCCAGAGTGTGTCAGGAAGGAGGGCGGGATGATGCGCGGGATGGCCCGTTTGTTGGCGCCGAGTCAAACCAACGAAACGAACAATGTTGGCCGGACGGGACCCAACGGAGTGGGACGAACTGGCACCTCTTTCCGGGATGGGGTGGGAAGACGTGCGTTCGTGGTGGAATGGGGAGGGGCAACCTGACTCGACCTTGGCAGTTCGCGAGAGAGTGAAAGAGACTTTTTATTTTATGTATTTGACTTTTTATTTTATGTATTTGACTTTTTGTTCCTGCATGCCACGCCGTCTCATATTGCGAGGACTGAGGGTAGATGGGATGGGGGCGTAGGTGCGCGTGCAGGTGTGCCTGACTAGAATGACTCGTGCCTACATGAGGCTTGTCTGGTCTTTCAGCTCGTGCCTCTTGAGCAGTACTTCACTGTTTATTGTATGTAAGTACCGGAATATTAGAGAGAGGCTCAGAGGGGGGTTCGGGTTATGGGAGGGAAGTGCTTGACGGTGTCGTGGGGGTTGATGGTATCACGAGTTGTGTAGTTAAAACTGTGTGTGGCACTATTCCCACCTGTGTATAATCTTTATGTATTTAGTATACAGCATACTCTACATGTTCACGTGAGCACCTAATGTAGACAGCTTAAATAATATTAAAAATATTTAATAAAAGAGAAAGGGGAAAAGAACAGAAAATATTTATTTAAAAAAAATAAGATAGTAAAAATAGAATTATTAAGCAAAAGTAATTGCCCACTACTGGAATCGAACCAGTGATCTCATCATTGATCGCGGGTCGCGCCTTCTGGAGAATGGATCACGATTTTCCTACTAGTGATGCGCTTTACCACTAAGCCAAGCGGGCTGTTAAATAATGGGCTGTCCCATTTTCCCATACCGGGTGATGGTCGAATTTTCTTTAGAGGGGCTTATAAAAGTTAGAAGAAACGGCATTAGCGTATATTGATTGACATGGGACCTCACTAGGTCCGTCATGTCTTGCTTACAATCACGTCCAAAAGTCGGGGCAAGTGTGTCAACGTTCACACTATACGGAGAGCTTGCAATTGATACAATAATTACAACTCTACCTAACAGAACGATTTCGCAAGTGAAAAAAATGAGTCATTCGAAAGCGCCAGGAAAGGGCATCTGGTGATGCATGTGTCCATGCCGGGAGTTGCACTGATCAGAGTAGTCATCTGAATCATGCGCGTCGCGACTTAATCCGACTACGTAGAATGTCATCATGATGTACGAAACTGACCCGTATGCATTCGTTCCTTCGAGAGTTTTCGAGAGTTTTTCTCATACATCCCGCGTGCATGCGCCCGTCCGTCCCGACGACCCTGGTGTCCAACAATCAATCCAGGGGCGCGCGCATGCGCTGTAACCCCGACTAGTAGCGGATGGGCGGATGCTACCCATCTGAACTCTACCACCACCCATCCATCTTTCTGTAACCACGCCGTCGGGTCCCTGGTGCTGCTATCCTGGTACCGTTGCTTCCCACGGGCGGCGGCCTCGGGATCCGCGTTGGCGCCCGGGGGTGTCGTGTCGAATGGAGTTCTCCGCCCTCCCTGAACCACCCCGGGGCTCGATCCTTCTCGAACACAAGACCTCGGTCGCGCCCATCTCCGCAACCCGTCTGATCGGCTGCCTCCCTGACCGCAGTGGTTACGTCTTGCATCGCACGCGCGACGATGCCAAGCGCCATAGCCGACCGAGCAGCCTCCTTGCGCTGCCCTCAGTAGTGTTCGTGACGACGACGTGGAGTGCGCGTTTCAAAGTGGTATCATGACCACCGGATCCTTCCGAACGGCAGGAACGCTACGTGTTCAGCAAGCGCGATGGCGGCGTTGGCCGCGCTTGACGAGGGCCCATCGCCATTGGGCATCTGCTACCCCCCACGTCTGTCTCCTGCGCGCTTGGTTGGGGAGATGGGCGGCGCTGCGGTTGACGGGGCCTCGAAGATGGTTGGTGCTTATGTTGCTCAGAGGCATTGGTGTCGCTGGAGACACGATGAGGAATGCCTTGGAGGACGGTTCCAGGAAGACATGCCGCCTCGGCTGGTCTTGCTGTGGTGGTGATGTCAGCCATATTGTCACTGTCAGGATCACACACGGGGTTACACATGACTAGGCGGACTGCGACACCCGTGGCTGCTGGGCCCCGGATCGGTAGGGTAGAGTCATCGTTGCTGCATTCCCGTCTTGTCGCCCAAAAAGGCGGCGGCGATTGGGCAGTTGTAGGATGAAGGCTCTTTCTGCCGACGTGACGACAAGGGCATGTAACGCGGGCCTGCTGGCTTTCTGGAGGTAGATAGAGAACCACCGGTGGGCACCCAGACCAAGACCGAGTGGACTACACCGGCTCCTAGGAGTCCCAAGCCCACATGGAGTCGCGGGGCAGCGAGGCAGAGTCCTGCTTGATCGCTCACCCGGGCGACTGCCCTCACTCACTTCAACCAAAGCTCTTTGGTACTTACTTACAAAGAGAGATAGGACGCCGCCACTGTCTTCATTCTCTTTTGTCCTGTTTAGGACCGACCGCAGCGGCGCCGGCGACACAGGACGATACCATCTAGAACACGCTGGCGTTTCTGAGAGAAACCCTTCGAAGTCGCTGGTTACATGGGGATGTCGCTGCCGATGTGACTCTGGCCGCGACTACACATGACGACGCTGAATTGGAACTCTTGCGGTGCGGGGGTGATGGGATGCGTGTTGTGACGGCTTGGCTCATCCAGCACGGAACTGGGTGAACTTCGCGAGAGGAAGACTTGAGAAGTCACGGCAAGTCTTTGGTAAGGTGTGAATTTGGAGTGGCTGAAAGGGTGCTGTGCTACCATTGGCGCCAGTCATCTCGGCGACTGTCCTGTCTTTATATGGGAAATCTGGACTGAGCTGTCGCAGATGGAACATTTACTGCTTTTGAAGTGAACAAGATGTATCAAGAGTGAAGTATAGACATCTCCCGAATGAACAGTTACTCTTCCCCTTATGAGACACTGGGATAACGGGGAATAACCACAGGGACAGGAATGAACAAACACCAAAACTCGCCTACCGGATGGTTACTGTTTCCCAGCTCGGCAATGACTGCTGCCGTTAGAACCATCATGTCGTCATTCATGGGATCTCAAAGGTGGTGTTGATGTTTCCGCAAGACTGGCCTGGTCCTGTGGAACGGTGCCAGGAACCATTGGGGCTGTGGTCATTCCCGAACCGACGCACTTGTGGAGTGGTATGACCATGACGGGCCATCCTGCCTGTCAGCCAAGACGGCGATGACGATGCATATTATGTGAGGGGGAGAAACAAGCTTCTCGAGATATGAGCATCTGAGCGCAAGTGGCACTGGCGTTTATGATGCTCAAGGGGTTAATATTGAGCGAAAAGCTTGGTATATTGGGGGCAGTAAGGCTCTCCGGGGGAAGAAATTTACGTAAGGATTCTCAGTCATACACAGAGACGGAGGAAAGAAACGGCGGACTCGCAACTCAGGTCGCGAACCATCATCCAGCAAGCTGGCCTGCCGCGGGTCAACACGAACCAAGGGCACTGAAAGTATCAAGGCGACCGTGCCTCGAATCCAATGAATCCACGCGGGAAATAGAGGAAGTCGTTTTAATGCAAGCCTATGATTGATGGGCAAGTGTATAGAATGGAAACTAGATGTTTATTCACCATCCTGTTGATGCATCAAATAAGGTCATAGAACTTACAGTGTCATTGGCTGGGAGTTGACGAACGTGCAGGACATGCAAGCCCCCTTCGCCAATATGGTCACAAACCCAGGCCACGATGCGATGCGAGTGCGAATCGCCCAAGGCCATTAACGACGGGTTGATTGCTTACACGGCTGTCTCCTCGGCAATGGCCTTTTGGTATTAGCGCACATCTCCTACGGTCGAAAGCGCATTTGTCGCAAAGTGGTTTTGCTCCATGGCGGCCAGCGAACACAGTGGGATCCATCTGCTCGGTACATGAGCCGACGACATCGAATCGATGGAAACCTGCGCGGCCCGGATGACCAGAAACAGAAAAGGCGCAGTGCGGCCCGGCAGATCTAGATTGGAGATTGGATTCTAGAAGGAGTATGGAAAGGGCTTGATTGATTGATCGAAGCAGGGAGCTTCGCCGTTGGAAAGTGGTTGATGGGTGGTGTTTCCCCAGCCCTACATGCAACTCTGACTTCAGAATCGTACGATGTTGTTCCCGAAAGGGTTAGGGGAGATCTCCCTCTAATCACCCTTAGCCGCCGCCAGCATCGTGGTCGCGTCAGCAAGGCACCCAAGATCGCATACTGGGCTGTGAGACAGGAACCACGTGGAAAGCGAAACGGGAATTGGTGACATCGATTCTGCGAGATTGTTTGAAAATCTTTGGGGGTTTGTGCCTGGATTACATGCTCATTTAGTGATTACCGATTGAGCAATTCGACACGCACAGTAAGTTCGAGCATTAGAAATGTCAGACGGGGCGGGCCCATTTGGCGGTACCCATCTCGCACTCATCAATTTGAGGTGAAGACAACAAAAAACATTCAGAAGCCTCCACCCCTGACATGCGGTCGCTCTCAGGAGAGAGGGAACAGAAATCTTGAATAGACCTACTACATACACATAGCTTCATTTCCATAGTTGCTGTCAATTTTCAAGCCAGACTTCTACTACCTGAGTGGGGGTGCAGTACCGTGCTGTACCTGCCTAGCTGTTCCTGCAGGCCACCAGGCGCCAAACTAACCGAGACCGAATATTATTAGACTCTTTACTTTTCCCCAGCCGGCTTTTCGGGGACCGTAGGCCGCCCTTGGATTGGCAGCTACGCAGGCACTAGAAGCTTCCCATTGGACTGGATCCGCTCGCGCTGGCGTCCGTCGGTTACTTACTGACAGAACTGTGGACTAAGAATCCAAGATCTGAAGATGCTGAATTGATGTTGTGATTTGACCATCCTGGTGACCGACAACTTAAGGTTGACTGAACATACATGATTCCCGCAGACGACAAGGGCTTCCCGTCCGTCGTCTTTGGCGGCACCGACTCCATGGTTGACTGGGCACAGTACGCGTCGGCCGAGTGAGTCCGCACCTCTCATGTCAGCATGGGCGAATGGGTTTCCATGTCTCTCTCGGCTCATAGAACACCCGTCGGTGGGTATGCGATTCCTGCGCCCTCACTGGTCGCAAATGCCACTCCGGATGTTCCCCAAATACCTTCAACTGATGTCTTGCCCTGTTTCAAAGCGCAACGCAATAATATTAGGACAGCCAAAAATGGTAAATACCGCTATTGAGATACTTCATCTAATGGGTTACTAGCTACGGTCAGTGCGGGCGCGATCCGACGATTGACAAGGCGCCCAGATTAACCTTGAATGCGGACAAGATGTTGGGGATCTGCGGGTGGAGCTTCCCAGGCCACGACACAATTTTTTTCTGGCCGTCTTTTCGGGCAGCGAGATGCGATGAATTGCCTATCGACAAGAAAGTTGGAGAGAAACGAAATGACGGACCTGGGCTACCGACCGAACCCCTGGCCAGTCTTGGTCAGCGGCAGACGCCAAGTGGCTTTCTGGAAGTCAACATTCGCAGGCTGCACGCAAGTGTACATGAGGGTTTTTGGAGGTACCCGTTCTATGGAACACTCACTCAGGCTTTCGGAGTTTGTCGGTCCCAAGACCCCAAGCATCCCAGCTGAGCTGCAATGCGACAGTGGGGTGGGGGAAAGTGGGAAGTGGGAGGAGAGAAACCCCCAACAGCCAACAATTGAGTTTAGCTGCCCGCGATTCCATGCAAGCACTTTTCTCAGCATGCGACGCATCCGAGTGCGAAAGAGAGGGAGAGAGAAAGCAGGAATCCCCTCGAGAATTTCGACGACAACATCAGCGACATGTTCGTGTTCTTATCGACTGAGGGATGGAGATCCGGCGACGTAAGATGATGGTGCAGTAGGTCGGTACCCTCTCGTCAGCCACAGGAGCTTTGATCGATGTGAGACATCCAGCGCAGCGCACATTGACGCCCGTCTCCGTCAGCTTATCGGTTTGTCGTCTTGGCAGCTCCTCTGCCCATCCCACATCACCACACGTACCCCCGAGAGCTCCGGGTCTTACTCTCGCGCTCTCATCTCACGTCTCTTGCCGTTCGAGGCTAGACTGAGCGTACTCTCGGCGCAATAGCCGGTCTCTACTCTCTTTGCCTACTCGGGTCCTATTTCTTTGGCTTCGCTCCAACTGTATATTGATAAAAATGGAAGCTTGACTATGGCGATGCGTGGTAAGCAAATGCACGGTAAAGTCAGTGAATGCAGTCTGCCTGGCAGCTGCGTGTGTCGACATGGCATCTGCATCGCCATCAAGAACTGGCCTTGACAGAAACTCCGAAGGATGATTTCGTAAGTGGCTCGCGCGGATAGAGAAGAATGCGCATTGAGGAAAAATACTCCGGACATCTGTGAGGGGGCCCCGGCGCCGGCTGTGCTTCGATGTTTCGGGGTCCGGCCACCCAGCACGTCTTCCATTGGGGTGGAGACCCCTGTGCCTCTCTACGATCTTGGGGCTTCTCGGGTGGAAGGCTCAAAGGGGTCCCATCATATGCATGTACATTGTCTCAGCGGAATCGAAGCATCCTAACACTACAGTGCTGAAGGGTGTGTGGGTTGTGCCCCCAACGCCCCGGGCCTCGTCTTCATTGGCTGCGCGCTGTGCCCAAAACCCAATCATTGGCGCCAACCTTTGCGGGATGGGTGAGAGCTTGTTGACTTCCTCCCTGGCTGCATCAGGCGTTGTGGGAGACCAGGGTCAGCTTTCGGCGGCACTCGTAAGAATTGCACGGAAAGAAGGAGATAGAAGAAGTAACATAGTAGAATGCACCCAATCACCATGCTTGCGGTATGCGATAGGATCTCCCGCTGCTGAATGATGCATACTCGATAGCGAGAAAAGAGAACTCGGGCCACGGGTTACGTAGATGCGCATCGACGTAGGTGGGTGAGATTGATAGGAAGCATCTTACCAAACTGCGTCAGCCAGCACCAGCACCGTGTGTCTGTCCAATGTGGGTATGGTCCCGATCTGTGAATGTACCGTGCCGTACCTCCTCCAGGCCAGCCCACGTCCCATCCCATCTCATGTCCCTGCCGGCCGACGCCATGTATTCCTGCCAGATTATTGTCGAGGCCCTCTGCTTGTTCGTCCCAAAGAGTCTCCATCCTAGCCCAGTTGAGGTCTCCGTGAATCCGGTGCTAGTGCGGGCGATCCAGGCTATAATTTAAGCATCGGTGTCGTCGTTGGGCCCAGGATTTTTCTTTTTATCCTGAGCCCGTCTGCTGTCCCGGACCTGTCGAGATTCCATTCCCTCTCTCCCTTCTCTTCTCTTCCTCACTCCTTCTCAACAGAGAATCTCCCGCTAAACCGATTTGCATCGTGAGAAAAAAAGGGTTTGTCTCCTTCTTTGCTCTCACTTCGCGATCCCGCCTACTATATCCATATATACCGACCCGACACCATCTAGATACCCTTCTCCCCCACCTTGTGGTTTTGCGCATCTACCAGCCAGCTATCTATCCTGTAGCTCTGAGCGGTTCTCACCTTGAATTACTTTGTTGTGTAAGTTGGCCTTCCGCCCAAAGATCCAGACCCGTTTGCCATTCCCAATCAAATTCCCCCATCGGGCCAGTCAACTGCGCTGTCAAATCTATCAATCAATCAACTCGAGGCAATTGCCCCCCTGGACTTGACTCGTGGAGACCGAGTGCCCACCCCGGCCCATTGGAGCTTCCTTCTAGCGCACATTCTCTGCCCTTTTTCCCAGATGACAACCCCCCTGCCCTCCCTGCTAGCGTCGAATTAGATGGACCCTTCCATGACCTCAACAGAAATGCGGGAGAGACGGTTCAGGCCAATTGCGCAGCGTCAATTAGCCCAAAGGCGATGGCGGACCCTCGAAAATCATCTTAGCTCTATGAAGGGGTTCATTATTGAATCTGCAAGTCCCATATTACTTCGGATGCATGTTGAGCAGGAAACCTGAGAGCGAGAGACACAGAGAAGAACAAGAAGCAAAGAACTCTGGCGCCAACCTCCCACCACACAGCACCAGCAGAACAATTGATTTTCTCGCGAGCAATTGACTTTGGCCGTATATTGAGAATATCCTATACTAATAATCTCTGGATTCTTTTTGTCCTGCAGAATATTCATCTCACGAGATCCATCCAGTTTCCACGGGGTTTGCTGCTAGTTCTGAAAGCGCTACCAAGACCGCCCAAGCCAAAAAAAGTACGTCAGCTGTCATAGCTCCTTCCCATGCCCCAACGAAGCGGCACCCCGACTTCGATTTAGAAAAACGTGGGCAAGCTTCAAAGACCCGAGCGGCGACTTCCTTTCGACCTTCCTTTTTCTGCTGCAACCACAAACTAACACCCACGATTTTTCTTCTCAGGTCGAGCCAGCAAGTCCTTGTCCAACTTGCTATTTTCCACAACTCGACTCAGCTCGTTCGTTCGCCACCCCTCACACGGCGAACTACTTCCAACCCCATAATACCCGAACTTCACCATTGCTCGATCCTTGGGCCTCTTGGGAGCTCGACTCGGGCAATCGTTGTACATTGATGAGCCCTTGAGCCTACTTTGCCGACTAATTGCTTCTCCATCCACCTACCAACTTCCCTTCTCCTCTTCCACACACACAATGGCTACCGCCAACGGAAACCGGACGGTGCCTGTCAGCAACGGCAAGATGTCGTATGCTGAGAAGCACCAGATCGCCGACCACTTCATCGGCGGCAACAAACTGGAGAATGCACCTTCCTCCGTGGTGAAGGACTTCGTGGCTGCCCACGATGGACACACCGTCATCACAAACGTGAGTCCCCTCGCAACCCCGCGGTGCGACGGGTGGGGGTGTTTCTTCTGGCAGTGCGCCTGTGCTAATTGCGGACTTCCCTACAGGTACTGATCGCCAACAACGGTATCGGCGCCGTCAAGGAAATCCGATCGGTGCGAAAATGGGCCTACGAGACGTTTGGCGACGAGAAGGCCATTCAATTCACCGTCATGGCCACCCCCGAAGATCTGGCTGCCAACGCCGATTACATCAGAATGGCCGACCACTACGTCGAAGTGCCCGGTGGTACAAATAACAACAACTACGCCAATGTCGAACTGATCGTCGATATTGCTGAGCGTATGAACGTCCACGCCGTCTGGGCTGGATGGTAAGTGGCACCTGATTGCTGCCTCTGGTGTCGGGTTGGACCTGGTGGCTAACATTGTGCGCAGGGGACACGCTTCCGAAAACCCCAAGCTCCCCGAGTCTCTGGCCGCATCACCAAAGAAGATTGTCTTCATTGGCCCCCCCCGGCTCCGCCATGCGCTCTCTTGGTGACAAGATCTCTTCCACAATTGTTGCACAGCACGCTAAGGTGCCGTGTATTCCCTGGTCTGGCACGGGTGTCGACACAGTAGTGAAAGATGCCGACGACATTGTCACAGTCGCCGACGAGGTCTACCTCAAGGGCTGCGTCGACTCGTGGCAAGATGGTCTGGAAAAGGCCAAGGAGATTGGCTTCCCCGTCATGATCAAGGCCTCCGAAGGTGGTGGTGGCAAGGGTATCCGAAAGGCCATGTCCGAAGACGGTTTCGAGGCCCTGTACAAGGCTGCTGCGAGCGAAATCCCCGGTTCTCCCATCTTCATCATGAAGCTGGCTGGCGACGCCAGACATTTGGAGGTTCAATTGTTGGCTGATCAGTACGGTAACAACATCTCTCTGTTTGGCAGAGATTGTTCCGTACAGCGTCGACACCAGAAGATTATCGAAGAGGCGCCCGTCACAATCGCCCCCTCTGCCACATTCCGAGCTATGGAGGACGCTGCCGTCCGCCTGGGTCGTCTCGTGGGTTACGTATCAGCCGGTACCGTCGAGTACCTGTACTCGCACGCCGAGGACAAGTTCTACTTCTTGGAGTTGAACCCCCGTCTGCAGGTCGAGCATCCCACTACAGAAATGGTCAGTGGTGTCAACTTGCCGGTGGCGCAGCTGCAGGTGGCCATGGGTATCCCTCTGCACAGAATTCGTGACATCCGTCTGCTGTACGGTGTGGACCCCAAGACCGCCACTGAGATCGACTTCGAGTTCAAGTCGTCCGAGAGCGAGAAGGTCCAGCGCCGCCCGCTCCCCAAGGGCCACTGCACGGCCTGCCGTATCACCTCTGAAGATCCCGGTGAGGGTTTCAAGCCTTCCAACGGTGTTCTGAAGGACCTCAACTTCCGTTCCAGTGCCAACGTCTGGGGTTACTTCTCCGTCAGTACCGCCTCGAGTATTCACAGTTTCTCCGACAGTCAGTTTGGTCACATCTTCGCGTACGGTGAGAACCGAGCCGCATCCCGAAAGCACATGGTTGTTGCCCTGAAGGAACTCAGCATTCGTGGTGACTTCAAGACCACTGTCGAGTACCTCATCAAGCTGCTCGAGACGGAGGCGTTTGAGGACAACACCATCACCACCGGTTGGTTGGATGAGCTCATCACCACCAAGCTTACGGCTGAGCGACCCGACCCCATGCTGGCTGTGGTATGTGGTGCCGCCACCAAGGCCCACATTGCCAGCGAGGACTGCATTGCCGAATACCTGTCTGGTCTCCTTCGAGGTCAGGTACCTTCCAAGGACATCCTCAAGACGGTCTTCAGCATTGATTTCATCTACGAGAGCCAGCGTTACAAGTTCACTGCGACTCGCGCTAGTGTCGACAGCTACCATCTTTTCATCAATGGCTCTCGCTGCTCCGTCGGTGTTCGTGCTCTCAGTGACGGTGGTCTGCTGATTCTCATCAACGGTCGCAGTCACAGTGTCTACTGGAAGGAAGAAGTCGGTGCCACCCGTCTGTCTGTCGACAGCAAGACTTGCTTGCTCGAGCAGGAGAACGACCCCACTCAGCTTCGCACTCCCAGTCCCGGTAAGCTCGTCAAGTACACTGTCGAGAACGGTGAGCACGTCAAGGCCGGCCAGGCATTTGCCGAAGTCGAGGTCATGAAGATGTTCATGCCTCTGATTGCCCAGGAGGATGGTATTGTGCAGCTCATCAAGCAGCCCGGTGTCACTATCGAAGCTGGCGACATCCTCGGTATATTAGCCCTGGATGACCCATCCCGCGTCAAGCAGGCTACTGCTTTCCTGGGTCGTCTCCCCGATCTTGGTGTCCCTCAGGTCATTGGTAACAAGCCTGCCCAGCGCTTCGGCATGCTGTACAACACGTTGAAGAACATTCTCAGTGGTTTCGACAACTCGACCATCCTGAAGCAGACTCTTGACGAGACCATTGCCGTCCTTCGTAACCCGGAACTCCCGTACAGCGAATGGACCTCGCAGCACTCGGCTCTCCACTCCAGAATGCCCCAGAGACTGGACAGTGTCCTGACCCAAGTCATTGAGAAGGCCAAGTCTCGAAATGCCGAGTTCCCGGCCAAGGCACTCCAGAAGACCATGGCCAAGTTCTTGGAGGACAACATGTCCGCTGGCGATGCCGATACCCTGCGCGCGACGCTGTCGCCTCTCAGCGACATCCTGCAGCTCTACGCGGATGGCCACAAGGCTCGTGAGCTTCAGGCCATCTCGGAGCTTTTGGAGACGTACTATGATGTTGAGAAGCTCTTCTCTGGTCACCGATCCCAGGACGAGGATGTTATCCTGAAGCTTCGTGACGACAACAAGGACGACCACATGAAGGTTGTTTCCACTGTTCTCTCCCACAGTCGTGTCGGCTCCAAGAACAACCTGATTGTTGCCATCCTGGACAAGTACCGACCCAACCAGCCTAACGTGGGCAACATCAACAAGTACCTCCGCCCTGCCCTCCGCAAGCTCACCGAGTTGGAGGCCCGCCAGACCGCCAAGGTCTCGTTGAAGGCTCGTGAGATTCTCATCCAGTGCTCTCTGCCCTCTTTGGAAGAGCGTACTGCACAGATGGAGCACATCCTGCGCTCGTCTGTTGTTGAGACCAAGTACGGCGAGTCTGGAGGCTACCGGGAACCCAGCCTGGATGTCATCAAGGAGGTTATTGACTCCAAGTACACCGTCTTTGACGTGCTGGCTCTGTTCTTCGGACACGAGGACCCCTACGTCTCCATCGCCGCCCTCGAAGTCTATGTCCGCCGCGCTTACCGTGCCTACAACCTCAAGTCGGTTCAATACCATGATGACGAGGCTGATGTGCCCCAGTTCATTTCGTGGGATTTCGCGCTGAAGAAGGTCGGCCAGTCCGAGTTTGGAATTCCCGCCAACTCTTCGTTCCCCTCTGCACCTGGTACCCCCACCGGAAGTGAGTTCAACCTTGGCCGCATCAACTCCATCAGCGACATGTCCTACCTCTCGCGCCACAGTGAGCAAGAGCCTTCGCGAAAGGGTGTTATCGTCCCCTGCCGCTACCTTGACGACGCCGAGGAGCTGCTGCAGAAGGCCCTCGAGGTTCTTCCTAGAAAGAAGAAGACCGCCAGTCTTATTCCCGACCTGAGCGGCAAGCGCAAGCCCCTCCGCGCCGACACCGGTGACGAGCTCTCCAACGTCGTCAATGTCCTGGTGTACGACTCCGAGTCGCAGAGTGACCAGGATGTTGTCGCCAAGATCTCCGAGACCATTGAGGCTTACAAGGAGGAGTTCCTTGCCCGCAGAGTTCGCCGCGTCTCCTTCGCATGCGGCCGCAAGGACGGCAACTACCCTGCCTACTACACCTTCCGAGGCCCCGCGTATGAAGAGGATGAGAGTATCCGTCACGTTGAGCCTGCGCTTGCTTTCCAGTTGGAGCTTGGTCGTCTGAACAAGTTCAGAATCTCGCCCGTCTTCACGGAGAACAAGAACATCCACGTGTACGAGGCTGTTGGCAAGGGTGTCGAGACCGACAAGCGCTACTTCACGCGTGCAGTGATTCGACCTGGCCGTCTTCGAGATGAGATCCCTACTGCGGAGTACCTCATCTCCGAGGCCGACCGCGTCATCAACGACATCTTTGACGCTTTGGAGATCATTGGCAACAACAACTCGGATCTGAACCACATGTTCCTCAACTTCACCCCCGTCTTCCAGTTGTTGCCCGAGGAGGTCGAGCACTCTCTCCAGGGCTTCTTGGACCGCTTCGGACCCCGCGCCTGGCGCCTTCGTGTCGCCCAAGTCGAGATCCGTATCATTTGCACCGACCCTCAGAACGGCACTCCCTACCCTCTGCGTGTGATTATCACCAACACTTCCGGCTACGTCGTCCAGGTCGAGATCTACGCCGAGCGCAAGTCGGAGAGGGGCGAAATGGTCTTCCACTCTATTGGAGGCACGACCAAGATTGGGTCAATGCACCTGCTCTCTGTCACCACTCCCTACCCTACCAAGAACGCCCTGCAGCCCAAGCGTTACAAGGCTCACCTGATGGGAACCCAGTACGTCTACGATTTCCCGGAGCTCTTCCGCCAGGCCATCCAGAACTGCTGGGCCAAGGCTGTCAAGCACCAGCCGTCGCTGGCTGGCAAGCAGCCTCCCGTGGGCGAGTGCATTGACTACCACGAGTTGGTCCTCGACGATACTAACAAGCTGGCCGAGGTTTCTCGCGAGCCTGGTACCAACACGTGCGGTATGGTCGGATGGATGATCAAGGCGCGCACTCCCGAGTACCCCAAGGGACGCAAGTTCATCATTGTGGCCAACGATATCACGTACAAGATTGGATCCTTCGGCCCCAAGGAAGACTACTACTTCCACAAGTGCACCGAGATGGCTCGCGCTCTTGGGATTCCCCGCATCTACCTGTCCGCCAACTCTGGTGCCCGTCTTGGTCTTGCCGAGGAGCTTATGCCCCACTTCAAGGTCGCCTGGAACGACGTGACCAAGCAGGAGTCTGGTTTCAAGTACCTCTACCTGGACGCCGAGGGCAAGAAGCGATTCGAGGACGGCGCCAGCCGCGACGTCATCACCGAGGAGGTTGTCGAGGATGGCGAAACACGTCACAAGATCACGGCCATCATTGGTGCTGAAGATGGTCTCGGTGTCGAGTGTCTGAGAGGATCCGGTCTCATTGCTGGTGCCACCAGCCGAGCCTACAACGACATCTTCACGGTCACCCTGATTACCTGCCGCTCTATCGGTAAGTCCTGCCTTACTAACACTCGTTGTACTCTCTCAGCTAACAATCCGCGCAGGTATCGGTGCTTACCTTGTCCGTCTCGGTCAACGTGCCGTGCAGATCGAGGGTCAGCCCATCATCCTTACTGGTGCCCAGGCCCTGAACAACCTTCTGGGTCGCGAGGTCTACACGTCCAACTTGCAGCTTGGTGGCACGCAGATCATGTACCGAAACGGTGTTTCGCACTTGACTGCCAACGACGACTTCGCCGGTGTTTCCAAGATTGTTGAGTGGCTGTCCTTTGTGCCCGCCATGCGCAACATGCCTGTGCCCATCTCTCCCAGCGTGGACTCCTGGGACCGCGACAACATCTACACGCCCCCCGGCAAGGCCCCCTACGATGTCCGCTGGCTCATTGGCGGCAAGCAGGACGACGAGGGCTTCCAGCCCGGTCTGTTCGACAAGGACTCGTTCGTTGAGACCCTTGGCGGCTGGGCCCGTACCGTGGTTGTTGGTCGCGCTCGTCTTGGTGGCATCCCCATGGGTGTCATTGCTGTCGAGACGCGCACTGTCGAGAACGTCACCCCCGCCGACCCTGCCAACCCCGACTCGGTCGAGCAAGTCTCCAACGAGGCCGGTGGTGTCTGGTACCCCAACTCGGCGTTCAAGACTGCCCAGGCCATCAACGACTTCAACTACGGTGAACAGCTGCCTCTCATGATTCTCGCCAACTGGAGAGGTTTCTCTGGTGGCCAGCGCGACATGTACAACGAGGTGCTGAAGTATGGTTCTTACATTGTCGATGCCCTCGTCAAGTACGAGCAGCCCATCTTCGTCTACATTCCTCCCTTCGGAGAGCTTCGTGGAGGATCTTGGGTCGTCGTCGATCCTACCATCAACCCCGTGGCCATGGAGATGTACGCTGATGTTGATTCTCGTGCTGGTGTTCTCGAGCCCGAGGGTATCATTGGTATCAAGTACCGAAGGGAGAAGCAGCTTGAGAACATGGCCCGCATGGACGCCACCTACGCGGACCTGAAGAAGCAGGCTGCCGACCCCAAGCTGAACCAGGCACAGCTCGAGGAGGTCAAGGAGAAGATGTCGGAGCGTGAGAAGCAGCTGCTGCCCATCTACGCGCAGATCAGCATCCAGTTCGCTGACCTGCACGACCGCTCTGGCCGCATGAAGGCCAAGGGTGCCATCCGCCAGGAGATTGAGTGGAAGAACGCCCGTCGCTTCTTCTACTGGCGTGTGCGCAGAAGACTCAATGAGGAGTACATCCTCAAGCGCATGAGCGATGCTTCCAACAAGTCCAACATCAGCACCACCTCGTCTGCCCCTAGCAAGGACCGTGTACAGAACCAGAAGACGCTGGCTGCCTGGACTGGTGTTGCCGACTACAACACCAACGACCAGGCCGTGGCGACGTGGTTCGAGGAGAACGCCGATACGGTCACGACCAAGGTGAAGCAGCTCAAGAGCGAGGCAGTGGCCAGCTCCGTGTCGGAGATGCTCCGCGGCGACAAGGAGTCTGCCCTGAAGGGCCTGAAGGACATGCTCCACATGATGCCCGTCGAGGAGCGCGAGTCTATTCTCAAGTATCTTCAGTAAGGAAAAACACGATTGGTATGGGATTATGACGAGGATGGGTATATGAAAGGCTAGGTTCGGGATGGATGGATGAATGAAGGGACGGATTGGTGTGTATATATATCTACTAGAAGCTGTTTCGTGTACGATGGAAGGTGTTCCCGGTGCTTTATCTATAGTTTGGCGGGCAATGATTCATGCAATTTCAATTGTTACCACTACCATTACCATGCTTCGTCCGGTTTCTTTAGATACATACGTGCATGGCTGTCGGTCTTACCATCTGCCGATGAAAGACTGCGCCAGATATGCAAAATCGTAGTACCCAATACTGTTGCGCCCGTCGCGCAAGTTGAGAGAGTCGAAGTTCGTCAGTTGCGGTAGCGGTCGTGGTAGGCTGGGCTCTAGTAATACCGCCTTGGCCCAGCACTCCGGGCAGTCGATGTGAGCTTTCCTCTCCCAGAGTTCGATGACCAGGCGGACCTTCAAGGTCGTGGTTATGGGCGCTACCTGTAGCGCGTGGAGGTGCCGGTCGCCGGCGAAGCGCCGCTGCCAGAACCTGATGCCGCGGGGGCGCATGTGGCAGCAGGCCGGGCAGTACTCGAGGTTCCTTGGGTGGGTGTCCTCGTCCCGGCCGTGGGCGGGGACGGGGGACAGATCGGAGCGCAGGCAGGTGCCGAAGTAGTAGCGGATCCCGCGCTGGCGGGCGAGGCGGTTGCGGTTGTGGAGGACCTGGACGCGCGGGGCTGGGGTTGGGGTGGGGAGGCCGGCGAGGATGGACTGGAGGCGGGCGATGGCGGGGCAGGGGGGTTCGAGGGGGGCGTGGTGGGGGATCGAGGGGACGGGGATGCCGCCGCCGGGAAGAAGAGACGGCGCTTTAGACTTGGACTTGGAGGTGGAGAAGGTGGCGGCGACGCTGAGGAGGCCCTTGCAGGTCAGGGACAGGGCGAGCTGGTCGAGGGGGTCCGGGTTCTGGGCGGCGGTTTGCTCGAAGATGGCGAGGAGGAGCTCGGTGGGGAGGTGGAGGAGCCGGGAGCCGCCTTGGGGGTGCTGGGGCGGCGGCGGGGCGGCGAGGACCGCTGGGGGGATCTTGAGGGCGGTCCAGAACTCGAGGGGGTTGTTGAGGCAGGTGTACTTCTTTTGGGGCGGAGACATGGTGGTGCTTGCTTGATAGTTGGCCAAGGGCTGGCGGGGGCGAAGACGGATTGCGTCCATCTTTGGTGGGAAGGGGGATGATAGACGAAAGAGGTGAGTTAAAAAAGCGGTAGGTCTCGAGAAGTAAGAAGAGCATTATCTGAAATGCCAGAGCATTGTCGGAGAGAACGAAGAGAAGAAGACAGACTGACTCAATGGAAGAAATTGTGAGGCGGCATTAAGATTATGGTCATTGTCGGTTCCGTCCCTTTACCTGCCAAACCATGATAGAAGCAGAGTTTGATAGCCGCCGCCCACGAATGGGGAGTCGCGCCTCGAATATGATAAATCGTGGCATTCCATCTGGTTCATATTTGCGCTTGTGGATTGGAATTGGACACGTAGTTTTGGTTTCGACTTTGCCTTGAGTGTGTATATCTCTTGCGTACGACGAGAAAATGGGAAAGGGGGGTTGGAGGAGTGCACAAGGGGTCTTTCACGCAATCCACATCAACTCGCCCGCGAACCCTTGGAACGAAGACAAAAGACATTGATCGCTTATAGATATAGATTTGCTACTACTTCTAAAAAGTGTCTGGTATTACGCCGGGCGAGTTGACATCGCGCGCATGTTACTGTTTCGCATACTCGCCTCGACCGGACGCCCCGGCAGGCGAGTCAGCTCCGAGCAACAGAAGCCAGTATAGGATCCAGCCTCCCCGGGGCATATACTCAATTGACCAAGATATTGTCCCATTCGCCCTTATCCGCCGGCATATGCATCGACCTTACTCGTTCGACTCTTCTAGACCCCGCCAAACCCCAGGTTTCCCCGCAGCAACCCCCCCTGTCGCGGGTGAGTTGAGGATTAATCCTCCAATCACATCTCATGGAGTCACTATCATAGAGGACTATAAGTACCTGGAGGCGGATGGCATGGCGAATAGTAGCCGGCACGGGTTCTAGCTACCTCCTCCCAGGCCACTAGTCACAGTAGCACCTTCACTCTACGGATATCATCACGATGTCTCTCCTGTCAACCAACCTGCTTCGGCTTCTAGGGCTAGGCCTTCTCGCGGCCAGTGCGATAGAGGGCGCCAAGTCAGCACCAACAGCCCGGACGGTCAATGGGACATATGAGGGCCTGCGACTCCCGGACTGGGACCAGGACGCCTTCCTTGGGATGCCCTTTGCCCAGCCGCCCGTGGGTCCGCTGCGATGGCGCTGGCCCCAGAGCATCAATACCTCGTTCGAAGGCGTGAGGAATGCGACAGCGTACGGCCACTCGTGCATGCAGTACGGGTCCAACTTCGACCTCTCCGAAGACTGCCTGACCATCAACGTTGTGCGCCCGGCGAAGGGAAACAGCAATCCCAGTGAACCGCTGCCGGTCCTCGCGTGGATCTACGGCGGCGGCCTCTCCCTCGGCAGCACCGCGGACCCCCAGTACAACCTGTCGGGCATCGTGAAACTGAGCCAGGACATGGGCCGCCCCGTCGTGGCCGTGAGCATGAACTACCGCCTGGGGATGTGGGGATTCCTGCAGACTCCGCAGATCGTGGCCGAGGGGTCGAGCAACGCGGGCCTGCTGGACCAGCGGCTGGCGCTGCGGTGGATCCAGGAGAACATCGGGGCCTTTGGCGGCGACCCCGCGCGCGTCACGGTCTGGGGCGAGAGCGCGGGGGCCCAGAGCATCGCGTACCAGATGTTCGCGCACGGCGGGCGCGACGACGGGCTGTTCCGCGCGGCCATCCTCGAGAGCGGGGGGCCGACGGGCGCCCAGGTCCAGCCGCTGTCGTGGTACGCCGGCGCCGTCGAGAACCTGACGCGCGCCGTGGGGTGCTGGGATTCTTCTTCGACCAAGGACCAGCTCGCGTGTCTGCGGTCCGTGGACCAGGACTCCCTGTTCGCGGCGCACCCTTCCGTGGTCTGGAACCCGCTGCTCGAGGGCGATTTCCTGACGGGGTACCCCAGCCAGCTGATGCGGGAGGGGCGGTTCGTGAAGGTGCCGATCATCGCGGGCGCCAACACGGACGAGACTTTCTCGTTGCCGGGGCGGCAGGACACGGAGGAGGAGCTGTTCGACGCGTTTTTGAGCTGGCGCTCCTACGCCCTCACGCCGCCCACCATCCGTCGCCTCCTGGAGCTGTACCCGGACAGCAGCGACCACACGTGCCAGCCGACGCCGCCCTACGCCATCACGAACTGCACGCAAAGACCAGGCGCGGGGAGGCAGTGGCGGCGCGGGGCGGCGATCGGGTCGGACCTGGTCATGGTCGCGCAGCGGCGGCGGATGGCCGAGCTGATGACCACAGTCGGCAAACAGAAGGTGTACAGCTACCGGTTCGACCAGCGGCTCTGGGACGGCGCCGAGTGGGACGGCGTGAAGCACTTCCAGAACGTGGCGTTTAGTTTCCAGAACGTTTCGGGGCTGCTGGGGCCGCGGCCGGAATACGATGGTCACTTAAGGTTGGCAAAGGCGATTGGGAGGGCTTATGTGAATTTTGTTTACGATTGCGACCCGAATGGGCTGAATGGGGGCGGCATTACTCACGACGGCGGGAGGGGGAAGAATGCGACGGGGGATAACTCTACATCGTTGTCATTGCAGCAACTGCTGCCGCACTGGCCCGCGTACGACCTGGAGAGGCCGGAGAATATGGTGCTTAATGCGACGGGGAGCTGGGTGGAGGGGGATGATTGGAGGCGGGAGGGGATCGCGTTTATTAATACGGCGGAGGTGACCAAGGAGCTGCTGGGCTAGTCAGAGGCTTGAGATAACCTACGTAGGTGCGAAGGTATGATGCAGAAGCAGAGGTGAACAATTAGCAGCCTCTGGCAATTGATTTGGTGTCTTTCAATTCGCTGTGGATGGCGAGATGTTACCAAAAGTTCAGATAGTGGGGTCGAAAAACAAGAGGCTATAGGTTATAATAATTACAAACCTTTCATCCAACCGATCGACCACGATTTGAAGCACTAGTGGTTTAGTGGTAAAATCCATCGTTGCCATCGATGGGCCCCGCGTTCGATTCGCGGCTAGTGCAACACGAAACTTTCTTTTTGGCCTTTTATGCAGCTATGCATTTTGTGCCATTTCATCTCGCGGGTGCATTTGCATTCTGATGCCTTCATATCTTTTCGGGTGTTCATACAGAAAACAGTGGCGACGCTGGCCTGTGTTGCTCGGAGAGCCCGAGGAGAGCTCGAGCTGCGCACATGGACTCTTGGACCAGTCCGCTGCTCATGCGATGGTAGTCCTCCACCTTGAATGTGCCTGTGCATCGTTGGGAACACATCCATCCTTTTGATGAGTTTGGTTGACGTCTTCCTGGTCCTGGTTCTCGTGGCGACCCAACGGGAATTTGGTTCTAGCCGCATCGCACGGTACTTTTTGTCTTGGCGCCAGTTGACTTGTCTTTTGTGACGACGAAGAACGGCGGATCGCGACAGAATCGGGTGCGGCTTGCGATGGACTTGCAGTACGAGGAAGGGGGTTGCATGATGTGCCTCGTGCCCAAACGGGCCAAACCCGATGTCTGCTTGAGTCAGGTGATTCCCACATATATTCCTTTGCATGTTCGTGTTGCAAGAGTCGCGAGATACGGATCGGGTGTCCCTTACGTAGGCAGTTCATGAGGCTCGGTTGGCCGGCTCTTGGGGGTTGCTGCCAACCTGCAGTAGCGACTTACACAGCCGCGAGCCGTCAACTAGTGACGCAGGTAGGGTCCCCGTCAAACTGGGCACTTGGCACCTGTGCTCTTGGGCTTAATCAACTCGATACATACTACTTGCCTGATAACTCATTGCTCGCCTCGACCTTCAGCTTTCGGGCGCCGACTTGCCGACTATGTAACCTACGCTAAGGGAAGTGCAGATGCGCGATGCAGGAGCAGGGGCGATTCTAGTCCTTTCGGGAGGCCGCGGGGGTCGCTCCGCAGAGAGGGCAGAGGTGACGTTGGTCTCTGCTCTCTGCAGGCCAGGTTTTTAGTGGGATGAAGTCATGCTAAGAAAAACAATTAACCTAGGCTGGGAAAGTCCAAAAAGCCCAGCGCCCAGATGGGGTGGGGGCCTGGTAACGTTCCCTTTTCCATCGGCAATCGGAAGGGTTGACCGCCCTATCCGGCAATAATCGCCAGTGTTCTTCAATGTTCCATGGCGACTATTGTTGGGGACATCCAAACCAAACATTGTTGTTGAAGTCATAATGGGCAGGAATCGACAGGAGACGGGTGCGTGCGCATGTTGTTTATTTCTGGTTTACAGGGGATATTGCTGGGAGCTCCAGGGGCAAATCCACTACCACTGAACCCCTTTCAGTGGAAGTGGGGGGCATCGAAATGGGCAGTGGCTGGAAGTTTACTGGCTCACTGGTGCTGGCGACCTTGGCAAGTTGAGCTAACAATGTGCCGTCGATTGAGAGTCGAATGCCAAAGTGCCGAGGCCCCCGAAACAGGCGGCCAATCAACCTAATGACATTCTCAAGTGCGCCGTTGGGCAATGGAAGAAAGTTCCAAGAAATGTCAGGGGCAAAATGACGTCGATCTTCATTCATAAGCCCAGGACCGATGCCAGCAAAGGGCCGGTGCAGGGGGCGCTGGTTGGCGGGACCGCCGCAAAACGGGGTCGGCGATACGAGATGATCGGCCAGCACTAGGCCCGTTCAGACCCATCTGCCGGCTGCAACGGTGTGCTGTGATGGTGATGTGGTTGCAGTTGGCAACCGCCAACCTCAACCAGGAACTTCGATGACATCCATCCAAAGCCAGCCCGTCCATGGAATCAATGAACGATGGATGCGAATGGGGTCATGGACAAGGCCAAGGCAATCGGGTGGAGGAGCCGCTTGCCGCTCCCGCTTTGCGCTTTCTTTTCGCCCACCGCTCGAGTTGTATAAGTAGAACGACCGGCCGGCACTCAACATCGACTCCCTTTTGATCCTCACCCTCACCAACAATCCCATCTCTACCATAATCAACCACCTTCACACCAAACCTTCTCTACCAACCTATTATCTTTACCGATAAATAACTTTTAATCACCCACCCAACCACCGCCACCAAAATGCAATTCTTCGCTGTCGCCGCCCTCGCCGCCTCGGCCTCTGCCGCCGCCGTCGCTCCCCGCCAGAGCCAGGCGCAGTACATCAACGGCTTCCAGGCCGCCTGCGTGCCCCACAGCACCTTCTGCAACTACAAGTTCGGCGTCTCGAGCCAGCCGGGCGTGATCCCCTCGACCAACTGCGCCGCCAGCGTGCAGGGCCCCGACTACCTGCCCGCGCTCGAGGACCAGAACGCCTGCACCGTCGGCAACAGCACCGCGACCAACTTCGCCTACCACTGGTCCGTCGACAAGACCGCCGCCGGCGGCCTCGACTTCCAGGTCTGGTACCCGCTCAACAGCCGCTCCAACATCACCTTCTGCCACGAGATCCCCGGCAAGGACCTCAAGGTCGACAACAACGGCGCCGTCCAGACCCAGCGCTACGCCGGCCCCGACTACTTCAAGATGGACATCTGCACCCCCGAGAACTAAGGTGTTCCTCTGAAACACTTCTTTGACGGGAGACATGGAGATGAGAGAGGGGCACTAGCAACTTGAGTCGTGCAAATGGCTTCAAGGTCCTGAGTGTCGGGAGATGAAGGATTGGGGAACTGTAAATACGATTCTGCGGCCTGCGAACCTGCAAAGGACTTCCTACCGCTACCTTTATGAATAATGCTGTATATACACCTAACGACATTGATTAATCAGCGCGTTCAATCAAGAGAAGTCTTTTCTTCCACCAATGTCTCTGCCTCTGATGTTTCGTGACTTGCATGTTTGAGTGTACCTGGATTCCTAAGCCACCCGAGTGTCAGGTGTGATCGGTGATTGGATTCCCATCCGTAGTCGTATTTCAAGCTTTTAGATAATGCAGGGGTTCTCAAGGTGCAACGTTCGCTATGTCCAGGTCACGTCACGGATAGTTGTATCCAGCACCCGTGCTGGCAAAGCTTGGTGGTCGTCGCCGATGGCAGTAGATAAAGCCGATGAATGCATTTGAAAGTGTGTCCATTTCCCATACCAAAGTTGACACTGGAGAGGATTATTGGTAGATCTTTCGCTAGAGGACTCAGGAGGACCGGACGAAAGGGCGTTAGCGGTCGCTAGGCTAATGCAACTCCATGCTCGATCAGCGGCTCCGCGTCTTAGCGCGAACCCCTACCGATAAGAATAAGAGACTTCCGGCGACGTCATCATGACGGCGGGTGACAGGTACCGGCCCTTTCTTATTTGGTCGGCGTCGCCAAGCAACCTCCAAATTGCTCGGTTGTACTCTCGTCTATTCCATCAATCAGGTCATCGGTCATTACTTGATGTAACAAACGGGTAGTTTGACGGAATTGGCAGGATTGCTTGAAACAGGCGTGCACAGGTTGCACACGCGCATGGTCGGTCGTTAAGCATGGGAGACAAGGAGGGAGCTAGCAGCGGTGGCGGCGTGGGGGTTTCGGCAACGAGTGGCGGAGGCGGCGCCGCCACCAAGGTACCGAAGTTGACGCGGGATCACATCTTCCACTCGCTCCCGCCGTACAGCGGCAGGCACAATGTCGGGTACATGGAGATCGAGGTGCCCGTCGAGAAGCCCCGGCACTTCTCCGACATCCAGCGCGACGGCGACTACGCCCTGCGCCTGGACACGGTGCTGTTCGCTATCTACTACCCCTCCGACCTCTCGACCGACTGCGATGGTCCGCCGGCCGGGTCATCATCTGCGTCTTCTTCTCAGGAGCAGCAGGAGCAGCAGGCGCAGAAGCAGAAACAGCCGTCGTCGAAGAAACTGCGCAAGAGCAGGAACAAGGACCTGGCGAAAGCGCGCGTCCCCTGGCTCTCCCGCCCGCGGCTGTTGACGAGCGGGGGGGTACGCCAAGTGGTTCCATATCCCCAGTCCGCCAATCACGGCATATCTCTTCGCGACTTGCATGTTTACCGAGCTGCCCGCCATCCGGAATGCGCCTCTTCTGCAGCCGGCATCTTCATCGCCACCCAAGGTTGCGTCTCCAAGTGCGTCGCCAGATGGCAGGACCTTCGAGAGCAGTGGCAGCTCCAGAACCACCGGGAAAGGTGGCTCAGGTGAAGGGCGCGAAGACGGCGCGGCCCCCTTCCCCGTCATCTTCTTCAGCCACGGCCTGGGCGGCACGCGCACCGTCTGCAGCGCCGTCTGCGGCGAGCTCGCGAGCCACGGGTACGTCGTCGTGGCCATGGAGCACCGCGACGGCAGCTGCGCCCGCACCTTTGTCAACGTGGCGCCCCAGGAGAGCGACGGCGCCAACACGCCCGCTGCGGGTACGGACGACTCGCGGCCGCCGCCGACGCGCATCAAGAGGAAGAAGGGCGGGGTCGACTACTACGTGGTGGACTACCTGTTCCCCGAGGGCAACCCGTGGGACACGGCGCCCAACAACGACCGCGGCGTCGACACGGCGATGCGGTCCGCGCAGCTCGACATGAGGCTCGCCGAAATCCGCGAGGTGCACCGCGTCGTGGGACTGCTGAACGCCGGGCGCGGCGAGGAGGTGGCACGGGCCAACCTGCGCCGCAAGGGGAACCGCGCGTCCAGCTCCCGGGGGCTCGACGGCGTCGACTGGGCCTCCTGGAGGGGGAGGTTACGGCTCGACCGCGACGTCACGGCCATGGGCCACTCGTTTGGCGGGACGACGACGATTCGGCTGCTGCGGCATCCGGGGACGCACTTTGAGTGGGTGGGACAGGGCATCCTGCTCGATACGTGGGGGATGCCCATTCTGGAAGACGAGAACGACGAGAAGGTGGAAGAGAAAGCCGACGATACCGGGACCGACACCGAGACGGGAGCCGACACGAACAAGGCCTCGACGCCACGGTCGAGCAGTAGCAACAGCAATCGCAGCGGCCATTCCATGGGCCAATGCCAGCGGGGCCGCCACGGCGAGTGCGCGAAGCCCCTGCTGTCGGTCGGGTCCGAGGCCTTCATGTACTGGCAGCCGAACCGGAGGGCCCTCGACCGGGTGTGCGCCGAGGCGCGCCGCCACGGGCAGCCGGCCTGGTCGCTGACGCTGCGCGGGACGGCGCACCTGAGCCAGACCGACTTCGGCCTGCTGTTCCCGCGCATGCAGACCTACGTCATGAAGACGACCATCGACCCGCGGCGGGCCATCGACCTGACGACGGGGCTGGTATTGGACTTCATTGACACCGTCTCGTCTGCGCCGGTGATAAAGCCCTTGGAGAGGAATAAGGCCGGGGGCGCGGGGAGTGCATTGACGCAGAGGCTTACGGAGATGCGGGAATTGGAGGAGCTGCCGGTGGTGCATAAGCCCAAGGCCAAGTACATCGGGTCCGCGCTCAAGATCCGGCACGAGCTCACGCTGCGGGCCAAGGGCTGGACGAGGCGGCACGGCGGGGCGAAGCTGCAGAAAAAGAGACCGGAGCCCAAGAGGAACAAGAAAGAGATTAACAAGACGGAGAGCAGTGAGGGGCTGGGCGGTGCCGCCGCGGGGGTCGAGTGCGACGAGGAGATTGAGGAGGAACAAGAGGAGGATGATACCCTGACGGGATTGGAGGAGGGGGTCGAGGCGGAGGAGATTTGGGTGCACGTCACGCCCGAGGCGGCGGTCATGGAGCGGCTACGGCACGCACAGGGTGCTATGCACTAATCAAAATCACTGCCAGGCATTTCTCAGATGCCGGGGCACCAGCAATCTTGATCGCGACGGTCGAACCAAGTGTCTTGTACAGGCCGCCCCTCCCCCTTCCGCCAGGCGGGGGAACAATGCATGTCTGTATCAGCCACTGATGAATTTGATTGATTGGTAGAGGAAGACCCAATCGTACATAAAGGACCTCCTCGTTCGTCTTTCTCACCATGACGCTAGACAAGCGCCCGTGTAATACGGTGGCTTGTCGCAGCGGGCTGAAAACATCCGGCTCGAACCAGGTTCCCCGCGTACCTTCGTCGTGTGTACTTGCCGTGGGCGCAAGTCCAAACATGAATACATTTCAGCAAGACAGTGCAGCCCACCTGCTACATGGGCGACATTGACTTGTGACACAAGCTGCCATTTTTCGGTGTTCTTCACATTGCTAGACTTCCTGGTGATCAGTCCAAATTTCTCCAAATGAATTGAATGAGCGCGATATTGATGTTCTATGGGTTTCATTACAACTTCGCTTGCCTTCCCTTCCGACTTTACATCTTGGACTTATCCAGGCACATCGTTGCACATCGGAAGCAGAAATGGCGTCGAGGGCTCCCAACCAGGGACAACAGTTCGATCTCCTTCCACTCTCTGTTCCACACCAAACTCCTTCAATACCACAACCCCTCCATGATGGTAGACTGAAGCAGAGTTTTCTCACAATACTTCCAGCACAACTTTCTTGTTCCATGGCAGATACCCTCAACAGAATATGGACTGTCGTCATTGACGGCTGCAAGAACAACAAGCTGGCTACCCTCTTTGGGGTGGTAGGAACCATCGGCACCATTTTCACGATTGCTTCCTACTTTGATACCCACCTGTCCACAGCGCTTGGTTTGTGGACATCGCGCAAGGACTTTATCGAGTTGTGTGAAAACGTAAGTCCCCTGCAAGTAACCTGTGCGTCTCGCCCGTTAGGGGTTAGCTGACTCGATTATTTTCAGAACTCAACCACGACGACCGATTGCGACAAAACTCAGGGGGAACGGCTAGGTGCGCCTCCAAACTTCGAACGGATCACACGCACGAGACCTTTCCGAGCATACCACGACACACCGTACACCAGTTCCAGTCCGCTTGTCACAGATGGCAACATTGTGTCCTTTCTCTGCTTTGGAGTTCCCGTATCTCTCTGTGTCTTTTTGGCTGTAGTCCAGAAGCAACGACTGGCACGCGTTTTCGAACGCATCCTTCCAGGCCTCAACACGCCCACTGATGACAGTCTTAGGGGGCGTGAGCTTGATGCTACCGGCCATCCTCAGCAGCTACCAAGCCTAGCAACACCATTACCAGCTCAAGATGAAGCGCATACAACCAGTCGGCAACCAAGACTAAACGATCCTATAAACCCTGATGTCCAGTTCGGGCACCTGAATATTCGCAGGATACATATACCAGCGCCTGAGCCTTACAAGCATATCAAAACTGTCATAAGAACTGAGGCTGAAAAAGAGTTATATGAAAAAGTCGAAGCTGTCTACCGTGGGACAAGCGGTGCCATTGATTCACTCATGACAAGTTTACTTCCACACCCCCGACAGCGTGCACCACACCAATTTACTTCCCAAATGGCAGAAGCATTTTGACTCGAAGAGGCCATCCGTCCTTTCAAGCTCTGCCTCAACAACAATGGCCCCATCAGTCATCATCGACTTCTCGGTCCTTACTCAATTGGAGCCAGAATAACGTGTCTCCCATCCCGGCCTGCACTCGATATAGGAGCGATAAACGATGATGTTGTATGGCGGCTCAAGGATGGGACACGGCTTGGTGTGAGCATTATTATCATGACACGTATGTCCAGCATTTTCTCTTACTTCAATAATACATTGTCAATGTAAAGATTCTCCCATGTGCGTGGCTATGCAAGAAACGTATCTTTTTTGACTGAGTCGACGATGGGCATATTGAATTGTTGAATTGTAAGCACACGATTGGTTTGTGTCGGAACAGACCACCATGCACGCTGTAAATCAAGCCTAGAGATAGCCGGTTTTTCCAAATCAGCAACCAATCAGTGCATGGAGGATTGCCTGCACTGCCGCCGACACGTTGCCTTAGCTGATTGGGGTTGGGCACACCAGCCCGCGTAATGGCTGATACAGCCCCTGTACTAAAATGCTTTTTGGAGGCCAATACTCCTCAACGGACATGGAATAATGTGTTTGTACATGCAGACTTTCGGATCTCCGCCATTGCGATATGGCCTAGCGCCTCAGCGGTTTCAGATGGCAATAGATCTCTGAGGATTGGTGAGTGGAATGCGCGTATCTATGGGTGGTCGTTCTCACCGGTCCTCTGATGCTGCTTTGGAGATTGTATGGGACACTCTTTTTGGCACCGATTCAGGGTCCCAAGTCTCTTGACAACCCTGGAGGCTCCAAAAACTCCCGAAATAAATACAAAGCAGACGTGCAATGTGAGATAGATGGAGTTGAAGACTATGGCCAGCAGAAAGTACCTACATTGGAGGCAGATACAAGTATGTCTTCGACCAATACTCGCAGAAAGCGGCGAAAACTCTCGGATAACCAGAGGCTTGAAACAGGCCAAAAGCAACCTTGGCGAGAGCCTTACCACTATGGTAGGGGGCGTTGTCACGTGGACAGCCACCGCATCTGTATCAAGCAGTACAAGCCTGCAATGCATAGCCCAGGCGATGTCATCTGAGGAGGAGCCTGCCGCCATTTCCGTTAATGACGCAACAGCGGCTACGAACGGCACGGAAACAACCAGACCAGCAAGATAGTCCAGACCAGCCAACATTTCGTTAGATATTGCAACAGTAGTGGACATGAACAATGCGACAACACCAGAAACGACAATCATTAGGAGTTAAGTCTGGGAAACGCCCACCGTCCTGTCGTCCAAGTAACAACGGGAAAACAAACGCGACGTGATGCCAGCTTGGGCGATAAAGTCATCATTCCAGGCAATTAATCTACAACCTATCCTGCGACTACCGAGCCTCTGACTGACAAATTTGTGACTCCTAACACTGCAACCCATGGGTCTAAGACAATGATACTCTGGTTCTGTGGTAAGTGTACCACCTTTTGGATCCTGCTGATGATTTCAAGTTGACCTTCGAGGTAATGTCGATGCCAGGGAGACCCGATGCACTCGAGGGATGACGAGAGAGTCGAATGCAAAGAACTGGATGGTGTTCCTGTAGAGCAATATATTGCGTTGTATGTTGGGTTTAGAACTAAGAGCAAGCATCGGCTGCCCCTGCTTCAATACCAGAGAAGGGAATCGGGAAGGACTTTAAATAGTCAGCTGGTTGGAGAGAGAGCTTCTATACAGAATACTTGAACTGCAGGCGGTCAACCTTCCTCTAGTTTGGGTCAACATGGCAAATCCATGCATACAGCAAAGGGTCTCAGGTTGCGGTTCGCAATTAATAGTGTCCAGAGACCAGGATCGCGCTGGATCAGTGTCAATACAGTCTATACCTACCACGAGGATAGTTGAAAAGGGGGTAACGCTGGTCTCGAGCCGAATGCAGAAAGAACTGGGCCACATCGGTCGATGGCACCACGAAGAGGCATAGAGATCTGTTGGGGTCAGATCTATGAAATACGATATATAGACTGGCCAGAATATATCAGGGTAGGGTTGACCAAAAGCTCACCACATCCCTTTGATCTTCAACTTTGGGCATCTTAGAATGGAGTCATGGGAGAAGACGGTTGCTTCTGGGAAGTCTGGCAATGTTGTCATGCTCCGAATAAAAACCGGAGGTCGTGTTGCGCTCTCGCTGCCGGTCACAGCATAGTTGTGCAGCACCACCAACTTACCTCATAGTGCCGATGCGGCCATGAAGCGTTTTTCGGCGTTCAAGGACTTGGCTTGGTAGATATGCGGGCGCTCTTGCTTGCACTGCCGCCTGCTGCCACCTGGGGATCGGCATGCACTGCCGCCCAACGCCAGACTGAGGCATGGGTGTTGACGCCACATCAGTTGATTCGTCAGTGTGTCGGGATCTTTGTTTCAACATGCCTGATGGCTGACACTGCCCCTTGGTTAGTCCTGCTGCACTAAGCGCAGTCGGGTCTGACAAACAGAGGTGATGTCAGATACGGCATTTGCGCTCGACTTCCCCTCTTCTTCCTTTCATTCGCAATCCCCTCACCCTTCTTACGTCCAAGATACGCCCCGAAAAAGGTATTCTCGCGTACGGCAATCAGTATGGCGTCCGAGGCTCCTGAACAACGTACAGAATCGTACGAAATGCAGGATATTCCTCTTTCACCACAAATAAGCCATTCCGCCAGTCCGACGGCCTCTGTACGATCAACTGCAGGTGGCCCTGTTTCGACAACTGGTGCCACCCAGCCCGAACAACGCGAAAGTGGCGGCTTGTCCACTTTCGTTGGAGGTATTACAGGCAGAATTCAAGCTCGGATAAGGGCCAGAACCATGCCAATCTGTAATGCTTTGATCAATGTATGCGCTGGTAGGGTCGATGTAGGATTGAAAGTAGCAGCCATCCTCAGCTTCGTGATCACGGCGGTCCTCGTGTGGCCTAGCATCTCGTCCGCTTCGGATGGTCATAAAGCTGCGATGATCGCTGAATGGACTGCTCGCAAGGACTTTCTCGAGAATTGTGAAGCTGTGAGTATTCCCGCCCATGTCTACAGTTTTCGCCCCTATTAATATGTAACCTGGGTGGAAGCATGATTGGTCATCTGCCGATTGCGAAAATGCCAAAGACACTCAGCTGGGTGCGCCCCCCAACTTCAACAGGGATGAATGGAAGAGAAACTTTTGGATTGGAAAGGCAGACCCCATCGAAATAAGTGATCGAAGCGCGGTCCTCAACCCGGCGTTGTGGATACCAATCTTAGCCTGCCTCCTATTCATCCAGTCATGGAGACTAGTTCGCGGCGTCAGAGGGACCGACTCAAGGCTTACAACCAGTCCTGTTTTCAACATTCCTTCTCAGCTCGATCATCGCAAGAGCAATTCAGCATCGAAAAATGGGGCCTCTAACTCGACATCGGGGCGGTTGAGAGGTTCACACAATTCCCGCAGCTCAAAGATGAGTTCTTATAAGGATTTGTTTGATGCATATGCAGGAGTATACGAACTTGGGGATTCGCGTACCAACTGTAATGACTCAGCATATTCCTCAGCTAGGCGACGTCGTAATTGAAACGCAATGTTAGAGTGAGCTTTCTAATTATACTTTTCGCTATAACAATGTATCCTGGACATATAATGAGAAATCAATATAGAAACCGCTACTAATATTCCTTATACCAGCCCCCCTGTTATACTGTATACGACAACGTCACGATTCTAGACTGTTAGTCCGTTATTGTTTGCCTAAACCACGTACTGAAAGACCGTTAACCCCAGCAAAGATGTTGCGAACCATTTTCGTGCAACCGCTACTGCGCTCTTGATGGGTATTGATGTTTCTTGATCACTGTGTGCGAGCCATCTCCGTCATGGTACGGAACAAGGGACAGCAATGCCCCCCCCCCCCAGCCAGCCAGGTGTAGCAATCGCATTGAAACCAAATTCAGCCTTTGGCAAGTGTGTTTGTCTAGACCAAAGAGTTGATAGGTATCTTATACATCTGCTCATGTCTCAGTACGAACTCGTTCTCGTGTTGCTCAGGTACCGTTCTTGATGCAAAAAAGGCGATGTAGCGGATAATCCAATCCGGTTAGGCCAGACTAATGACCCGGTCGAGGTACTCACCGCAAGACAATATAAAATAATCAGAAAACATTGGTGCCACGTACACGAGCCGGAGCTGGTATAGGTAGCTGGGGGCCTTCGTAATAACGGATGTTTTGTTGGTTCTCAAGATGTCCCAGTTGCTGCCGAGCCCCTGAGCGGTGCTGCCTGGTGTAATAGGTAGTGTTCGGGTCTTCTCTAACTGGGTCGATGTTAGTAAAGCGCTGAGTTTCTCACATTGGTCTATGAGTCTCCTTACCTCTGGACCGGACACTTTCTTCTCGTATATATCGAGCCAACTGGTGTATTGCTAACCAAGCACAAGGGAATGCAAGGACTAAACCAATAACAGCCACGATGGCTTCATCAGACAGCGACATTGTACAAAGTTTGTAGCGGTCGCTTGTGCATATCATCCAGATAGTATATCGAAGGGGGAGTGGATGAATGATACGACGGGTATTTCTAGGAGAGAGGAAGTTCTTTTGGACTGTGAAAGAGATAAATTCACCGCCAGATTCCACCGTCCAATGTACTGAGTGCAAAAGGCGAACTCTATGAGACGGGGGTAACGGGAGTGGAAACAGCAAGGACACCAAGGCAGACGGAGCCGGAATGCCAAGACTGACATCCATCGCACAGTAGGCGCAGAGCCGTTTGCGAGATGCGCCCAGGCGACCCAAGCATGCCGAGTCACGATGCAGCCAATCATGCACCGGACACGATACAGAACCGGCAAACCATGATATCACACACAATCAGCTGAGGTACAAGTACCACTCGGCCCGTATCGGCGGCTCGGAACACCCCGTCAGCTACAAGCCCTCTTGTATCAGCGCCCCCACCTCTGCCCAGCTCAGCTTCTGAGTGGACCAGGTGCTCGAGCAGGAGCTCAGCATCATGATGCACGATCCCCCTCCAAGCCACCGAATGTGCTGCCTCCAACTAAAGCACACTTCCCCATCCCCTTCCCTGAATGATCAAACATGTTTTCTCTGATTCGGCTATCACATGGACCTCCCAAGGCTGACAGGCTAGTACTTACAATATGATCAAAACCGACCAAGTAATGCCAGTCATACGTCCCTTTACCGCGAGGGGACACACAGCAAGGTTTTCCCCAGGTTTTATCTCGAATGTACATTGTTCTCGTACACTTAGGACACTTGGTACATTAATGCAACGCCCTGGCCAACGCTAATACCGGTTTAGTATGGGAAAATAAGGCACGACACGAAGTAAGACATAGCAGGTCACAGGTGTCTGAGAAACCCTGTGACCCAAGTTCCGCGGATCGGAAGGGTATGGCAGTTTCGATAGGCCAGAAAGTGAAGAATCAATATCGCTATCTATATACAGTTGTGAAATTGGATCATACTCCTTATCTTTACTTCAGAGTGGGTGAGCTGGCCTCTCACGAAAAGAGCCATTGTATAATCCCTCGGGGTTCGACACCGTTTCTTCCGCCGTCCCCTCCGCCCCTTTGGATCATGGTACGTGAGGCTTCATCCAATAACCTCCCTGTCCTCGGTGCCTCTCTCCTTGCTATCTCTGAAGTGATGCATGCCTCCAGCCGCTCCGCCTCTTCGGTGAGTGAGTTGAGGGAGTATACTTCAACCAAGGTCAAAGGTGTGACCCGCGGGAAGCCAGGCAGATGCTTGAGCCGGACATACGGACAATGAGGGTCGGCTCCGTGCTGAATAAACGCCTCTAAAACCTGGGCCCATGCCTGGGCCTTTCGCTCCCACACATCATAGGATGGGTTTACTTCAGTATCAGCAATATCGTCCGATGATGGGCTTGGCCGTCTCGATGCATGCCAGAAGGCGTCGAGTAGAGCACCCTGCCAGGGCGTCATACCCCCGTCAAAAGACATGTTGGGGTCGATGCCGCTCGCCAGTATCCGCTCGACCTGTTTCGGATCCGGGTCCTTCGGCCTGTTACTCGTGCTAGCCGAGCCGCAAGTTCCAGAAAAAGCCTGCATGAGGAGCCAGTGGCTCACCTCGTGCTCCACGAAGGCATGACCGGCATCGTACTTGGCGTCGACGTAGTGCTTAAGCCCGAAGGCCCTGGCTAGGTCAAAGAAAGTAGCGTGTTGGCCCAGAGTCCTACCTCCATCGAGCTTGATGGACTGGGACCAATGCGGTAGATGTAGGCCGAGCTCTTGTAAGCCGCCGCCTTCTAACCCCTCTTCTTCTGTATATGCTGGTGGTTGTTTGTTGGTTGGTATGGGAATTGCGCCTACACTACTGTGTAGTGTATGCGAGTTGGTCGCGATTATGTCCCCAATTGCGTTTCACCATCGTCTGGGAACGAATACCAGCTTTCGGTTGATGAGCTATCATCACTACACGAGGAACCCGAGAAGTTCGACACGAGTGACTTGGGCAGCAATGGTAGGGGTGACCCGGGTCGCAGGTGAGAGGCAAAGCCACTGGTGTTCCGCCAGTGGAACTCGGTTACGGCGTCGAGTTTGTCCAGCAGCTTGGGAAACCCGCACTGCAGATCGGCTTCAGCTTCCCTCGCGTAATTCAAGGCATCCACGACGATCCTCATGTCCAGTCTACCGTGGTACTCGGGATTCCACGTCTTCAGCATCATGATGCGCGACTTGAGCATCGCGAGGTTGGGACTGAAGCCAGTTCCCACGGTGACCGACATGAGACGCCCCCAGACTTCAGGTTTGGCCAGCCAGTCGGAGACTGTCCGGTGCATGTAAAGAACGTGGCAGTCGGGCCAGAACCCTGAGGATCTGTGGTCGGTATTGGTTTCGAGGAGGCCCGCGCAAACGCTTTTCAAGCGCGCATCCATTATTTCGCATCTTTCACCGATATCTTCCTCCGTGTATGGTTTTATAGATGTCGTTTCCACCAATAAGGTCTCTTCTTCATCGGCCCACGACATGTTGAGAAGTGTCACCAGACCAGACGACCCAGTCTGAGCGACACGAAAGATTTGGAGTACCCGAGACATATGCACACGGTAGAAAGGGTCCACACCGTCGAGTATATGGTTGTAAAGTGCTTCGAGGTCGCTTGGAAGGTAGGAGATCCGTTTCTGCAGATCCGAGATGCGGTTGTAGTCGGAAAGACCCCTGAGAATCGACCTAGTAACAAGCTTGACCCACAAGAACACGCCTCTCGCCTTGTGTACAATCTCGCTCACTAACCGGGATGCTTCGCCCGGGTGGCGCTTCTCCAGCTGCTTCATGTAGCTGTGGCTGTATAGATGAGAGTTGATGTACTCTTTGATGTCCCGTTTTGTTAGGTCTTGGAGCCGCAGCCCGGGTAAGTCTCGGAATACCTGCTCGAAAATTAGCAGAGGTCTGCTGGAAATACAGAACTTCACGCCTGTCAGGTCGATATGTTGCTGGAGGAACTCCGCAATATTCTGATAATCGCCAGCATATTCGTCCAATCCATCGATGAAGAAGCATATGTTGACTTTTCTCTGGAGAAAGACGATCAAGTCTCGAAAAGCCTTTTTAAGCTGTGACACCGTAAGATCCGATGGCTTTGGGGGCAACAGCGGCGAATCGGGCGGGACGTCCCTCTTCGAGATCATTGCCCGGGCTCTCGTATGATAGGTATTCCATATATCCGGTAGTACTTGTTCGAGTAAGTGACGGTGGCGCTGAAATAGCTGAAAGAGGAAAGAGCGTAACATTCCGCTCTGTGACCTTTGGTTCTCGTCTCCGCTACTCCAGAAGAAGAAACTAGAGACCTCCACGGGATGACCTTTGGACCATAATTTGAGTGCATCTCGTGTCTTGCTATGGTCACAAAGGTACTTCATGAGGGTCGATTTCCTAGCAGCCAGTTTACCGTTGACCCAGTAGATTCCGTTTCCATGGCGAAGCCACGTTACGAGATTGTTCCAGGACTGTTCCGTTGACCCGGGTTCCTGATGCACCCAGCGGAATGTCTGGGTGTGCGCTGCTTCGATGGACTCCATTCGAGTCATCATCGACGGGAACGACAGACTTCCCAGTATCTCGTTCTCCGTCATAAGAATACTCAGCTCTTTCTCCATGGCAAGTTTGCTTTCGGACCGTTCCTCTAGCGATCGGCATTGCTGGTCTGCCCCGACCAAAGGCGACTCGAAAGCACCGAAATCATCACGTTGAATGCTGGAAATATCCTCTTCACTTCGCACACTGCCCGCGTGGTTCCTTGTGAGCAACTCCTGGATCTGGATGATCCTTTCCGATTGAACTTTGAGCTGCCCCGCGAATGAATCCCGCGAGTTCATAAACGTGTCAACGATCCGTTGCGTGGATTGCTCGAGTTGCAAGGAGGCATCCGACTGTGGGATAGCGACTGCACGAATTGAACGACTGTCGTGTCGAGTTTCTGTCAACTAGACCTCCAACATCCCAAACCCGGATGGACGCTGACGTACCGGAATGACACCAGAATCCGAAACTCCATCTCGTCGCGGGGATCACGGAGGGCTGCGGCCATCTCTTCGATCTCCCTCTTACTCCATACCGCTTCTAGGGACTTGCGGAAGCTCTCCCACTTTCGAAATGCTGGGGCCATTGCGTTCCCTTTTGTCTTTGAGCCTGTATTATCTCCAAGTGGACTGGAAGTCGAGAGCTTCAGCTTGGCCAATCGCTTAGCCAGCTCCTCCGCAAGGCCCACACACCGCACACATATCTTATTCAATGCCTCATGATCGTCATCGGCGCCATCCAGCGAGCCTTGCTCACCCAAGGGTCGAGTCTCTGGTAGCTTTGTCCTGAGGCTCTGGGTGAGGCTAAGCAGGTCCAGTGTAACCACCTCGGTGTCGATAACGGAGCTCAAGGCACCATCTTTCGACTTGTATAATTGGCATGTGTTGGACAGCAGCTTGCCGCCAAAAATCAATAAAGGTAATGATGGTGCCTGCCAAAGAGAGCGCGCTCATGGGATCCATCCTCGTTCCTGTTTCCGGGAATGCCGGGTCGTGGTGCCTGCGGGGGAAGCCGTGATCACCATTACTGGTGTAGCATCCCAGCTGACACTGCGCCCCGAACATACCCACTTTTTGGGGAGATGCTGTGCCGCGGTCGCCAAGACTCCCTGTTCACTCTGTCATTGGTCGATGATGGGCCGCCTTCGACAGTGTCTCAAGAAGGTCGAATCAACCGAAGCCTTTGGCGAAGCTCTGGGTCATTAGCTATACGAGTACGGAGACTTATTGCAGTGTAGATAAACAGCCACCGGGGAGCAAATATAGTAGTTAGGGGCCAGTCGATTAAAAAGGAGGTGAACAAATGAATCAAATGCGGTGATGCCAGACCACCATGTTTTGCCTCTATATACGATAATATCATTGAAAAAGAAAACACAGTTCCTGATAACATTCATAGCCCCCTATTTCAGTGTAATTTACAATCACGAATACACAATCTCCCAACCTCATCTCCCTCCTTGCCGGCGACCCCCTCATCTGGTTAACGCCCGATCCAGTACGTCGCCGCAACCCCCTGCCTTACAATCGCCTCCGCGACCTCGGCATCCGACATGGTCTCCTGGTCATTGAGCGCGAACCAGGGCGACGCCGAGTCGGGCATGAGATAGTACATCTGCCCCCGCGCGACCTCGAGCGAGCTCGCCAGCCTACCCTCGGCGACAAAGTCGGCGGCCCACATGCCGCCCAGCTGGGCCCAGGTCTCGTAGCCCTGCGTCGGGTCGTAGGAGGAGGAGGGGGAGGACGACAGGTAGAAAACGGGGGTGTAGGTCCGGTCGGAGCGGGGCGTGAACTTGGCCCGGAAGGACGGGGTCGAGGGCAGCTTGCAGGTCTTGCCCGAGGCCGAGGAGGGGACGAAGTAGCCCATGCAGCTGGCGCAGGGCTTGGAGGAGAGCAGCAGGGCGTCGACGATGGGGTAGGCGCCGGGCGAGTCGAAGGACTGGTGGTAGGCCAGCAGCGTGTTCTCCTCGGCGTGGATCGTGGTCGTGGCCGGGGCGGCAGCAGCAGCAGTTTGGTCGGGGTGGGCACCACTGCCACTGCTACCGCCCGTAGAGCCTGTGGTGGCCGGGGCAGTCGCCTCCGAGGACGTGGCGTACGAGGTCCAGATGTCCGTCTCGCCCGCCGCGAACACGAGCGACGCGCACAGGTCGGCGTACTCGGTCGAGCGCAGGCCGGAGCGGACGTACTGGTACAGCGCGATGACGTGACCGAGCTGCTTGTAGCTCAGCGAGACGCTGTGGCCGTGGGCGTCCCGGATGCGGAAGTTGGGGAGGTCTATGAAGAGGAACTGCGGCATGGTTGGTGATGTTGCTGTTGTGTGTTTATTTGCTGGCAGTAACTCTTGCTTCAGTTGATGTGCTCGTTCGTGCTTAGTATCTCTGCTGGTATTATTGCCGTGGAGCTTGACTTGATGATGTAGGCCAGACTGCTAGGCCAAGTGTTTACCGACCCCTTATATGTTTCTTACAGTCTTCCAGATATGCTGAGCAAAACATAGTCTCCCAAGTCATTTCTATGACGTCTGGGTATCATCGTAGAAGCTGATCTTGGCATGTGGAAAGGGTCACCCTGATCGCATTTCGCGGACCCGCCGCTTCACTGCTACCCAATATCACCCGTCGATACAAACCCTCGGAGAAGATGGGTTTAACTATTTGATTTGTCTTGATCTGGCTTACTTGCATTTTGCTCCGTACTTAAGTTATCTTCACCTACACCTATCAAGACTTACCGTGTGAATTTAGAGAGCTGAGCCTCAGTCTAGTGATACGAATCCCACGTGGCCTCAGTCCCAGAGATATGTCGACATCTGGCTTAGCTCGTAACTTTTCATGTTATCATTACTCGGATATCAAATACAAGTGGGATGTTGTGTGCCTGGCTGGTATAGGGGCAAGGCAAGATGATGCAGGTCGCCTGACTCATCTGTATTTGGAAAACGGCTATTGCAAATACTTATTTCGGGGCATGCGTTCAGCCCGGTACCGAGCCGTCAGCAAACGCCATATTCCAGGGGGAGGCTGTCAGCACGAACGCCAAGACCGGTGGCTTAGCCGTTGACAGCTGGGTTCGGGTTGACATAGGCTATTACCAGAGCAGCTAGATTCAGACCGGTATTAGCTTACCGGGACCAAGATCTGGCCGTTTCAAGATCAACTAAGATCCAAGGGATTCCCAGGTGCAGGTGGGCCAATGGGACAGCGTAGTCATGGTCTTGGCGTCCGTTTGTGTACTGGCGACGAATGCATCTACCAGCCAGCTAAACCTTGTTGGGCGCATTTCCCCGAGCAAAAATCCTCCAGCTTAAAAGTCCCATACGTGTTTCTTGTCTAGTGATGCCTGATAGAAATAGTGGATGAGAACACGCGACATGGGCCGGCCCCGCCTTTTGGTACCGGTCGGTAAAAGGTCTCCCGGGACTTCATGGAGACTCCGATTCCGTGCGAATGTGCCATGGTACCTAGCCGACGTTGCCTGGGGCTCGACCGGCGGTGCATCATGTTACCCATCTAAATGGCCATTTGTCCCAAAACGCATAAACGTTAGTACTTTTCCCCTCCACCTACCCCTGTTCAGCCCTATAGCCCTACGGTCAGCACTAGGTCGAGAGGGCCCTCATTTCCCAGCCAGTCAGTCATCAGACACGAAAGTCTCGAAGATTGGATAATGCTGAGCTGAATTGACGTAGGTAAGACCTGACGTTATCATGCGAAGTTCCCACGCGACGAATTCCAGTTTCTCAGTATCCGAGGACCCAAGTTGTCCCTCCCTCTGTTCCTTTCTCCCTGCACCGCCCATTTTTCCGTTGGGTTCGGTTTCCAAATATCGGCTGCCTCCTTCTAGTCAGTTCGCAAAACTCCAGGTTTACCTAAGTCTACAGGGAATCCAATTTCAAAGTCAAGTTCGGTGTCAACTCATCTCTACGGACAAACCACGCGTGAATCCTGTGACCATTGTGACCCTAATCCGAAGCGCACCGCAATCCCCACCCCTTCGTCCTGAGAAAACGCAAACCAAATACCTTGCCGTGCCCGTTTCCATGAGCCGTCACGTTCCCCACGTGTCGACCCGTCCCACCCCACCCGGAGATTGCGGAGAGACCCCAGGACGGCTCGGATGGGTTTCGTCGTCGTAGGGCCAACGGCTCGAGCGGCTGCCCAAGCCAACTCCCCAAACGCCATTTTTCAACGCTTCAGGAGGAGACACAGTTCATTCCCAATTCGTTGGAGCCAAGAAGGATCTCTGTGTTGCCCTGTTCCGGCGCCACAGACCAGTCACACCGCTCGACGTCCCCCCAAGGCATTAAGCATCGGGCGTACACGTGCGCCAGTTACACCAGGGCCGTTATCTGCGACACGTCAAACTAATGTCCTGGTGGACGGATCGATAGACTTACGGACGAGTGTCGGCTGTGGCACCATGGCCGCAAAACGATACAGATCACGCAACACAAAATCGTCGCCTGCAGAGTGAAGCTAAAGAGAGCTGTTATCTTGATCATCTTCATCAAGTCATCGCTGCTTGGATGAGTTCCAGTAGGTAAGGAAATGAGACAATTTGAAGTTTGGTTGAACAGAGGGAGTTCGAGGCTGAGACATAGGGTATCTACATCGCCGGAATCAATAGGTCTGAGAAAGAAGACATGATTAAGGTCCCTAAATTGAATCTATGGTAATAAAACATTGAGCTACCTGCCAGCTCGGCATTCCGTCATCCATATCCGATAGTATTTGCGACTTTTGCTGAAGCCGCCCCGAGCATATGAATGTCTTCCAAAGATTTCTTGAATCCCTTCCACGGAAAGTTCCGTCATCATGGACGTTGTCCATTTTACATGGCTAACGTGCCAAACCATCTTCTTACAGCGTCCCCTACAGGCATTGAGTCCTTGATTCAAACAGGATTCAGCCCATCTTTGGAGTACTCGACACTGTATCGTACAGTCTTCTGGATACCTAACATGGTCCTGTCTTCTGAGAGTATGTACTCTTCGGAGCCCCTCTCCTGCTTTCGGACGGTGCCCATGGCGATGGGTTCCTGTTGGCCTCCGACCGTCCAGTGACTGCTGCAGTCACTCTTGGTTGGACTGCTGACGGACTTGGTATGGCTACTGATGTTCGGCGTCTTCCCGGATGGGTTTCGGGCGTGCGCCGCTGGCATGAGTCTGGGGAACAGCATGACAATCAGCGGTCGAATCTGGGGTAGACAGGCGCAGACAATGGCCACGTTCATCTCGATGACGGTCCACATGGTAGAGGCAATGTCGTAAGTCTGGTCGTTTGTAGTTGCCTGCAAGTTGATGGTAGTGACGCGAAGACATGAAGTGATGACCACACTGGTTTCAGTCAGCCTCGTACACATGTTCTCAGCTAGGGTGGGTTAACGTACAAGACGCCGAGCGTAAAGACGGCAAACAAGGCGATCTTCTGGGAGCGGGCGAGCTGCAAGAAGTATACCATGGGCAGCGGTACGCAAAGGATAATGAGATCCGTCGCGATGGAGAAGCCGGAATTGGCGAACCAGAACTTGCCATTGTCGATGCAGGTGCCGTCCAGAGACTTGTCGTATGTGCGTGGGATAGGGGTGCACTGGAAAATGGTGACGGTAACCGAAGCGACACAGTAAACGGCGACAATGGTGGTCAGGACGATGCAGAGCCACCTGAACCACTTGACGTTTCCGAAGATGCGCAGGTACAGCAGGAGAATGGACGCCTTGGTGAGATTGATGCACGACTTGTAGGTGATTTGGCACAACCAGAAGTACTTGAGAGCTTGCATTCGGTCTTCGGACGAAAGGGCCTTCATATGGTGCCCGTAGCCGTAAACGCAGGCTGCAATCATTAGTCCGCCGGAAGCCAGGGCGCACACCTGTGTATCATGATTAGCTTCTGGAGGGCGGTCTGGAGGCCTGGATACCTCTCAGTGTTCAAATGAGCGGGACCAAGTAGACTGAGCTTACCAAAGCGGCCAGGACGGTGTAGTCGTCAGCTCCAACGTGTCCCCGTTTCTCATCCGAGACCAAAATCTTATGGCCACCAGAAGTGGACAGGCAATGAGAAACACACTGACGGGTACGTAGATGAGGTGGGCATTGCTATCCGTGGGAGCAGCTGCCGACATGCTGGACCGACCGAAATGTCTCGGTAGGCACTGAGAGGGCCTAGGCGAGACAATGACAGGAGTTCGGGGGTTCATCAGGCATGCAAACCAATGATGATGGCTACGAGATGTACCGACTAGCTCCAAGCTGTGCTGCAGCGTGGTCCCAAAGGCTGATGCCGTACCACACTTCGTGACCGCCGACAACTTGAAATGCAGATGATTTACCGGGCCTCGAGAGTGGGCTGTCCAAGGCAGGGAACCAAATGGTCAAAACAGGATCTGGAGATCAAAGTACAAAATCTGCGGAATCAGACGTAAGCTGGTAATGGCTGACAAAAAGTTGGGTGTTGTCTGTCTTGTTGCTTGCATGGGATATTGGGAGTGGAGGCATGGATGGATGAAAGTTGCAACTGTCCAAGAAGAATGCCAAAAGTTTTCCCTCGCCCTGTCATTGAATGCAATTGACAGAAGGCGACGGGCGAAGCAAGTGCCCTCCAACTTGTTCGTGCCTTCCGCTGTTTGGTTTGTCTCCACGTATTGCAAATTGAGGCGGGCACTTTGGACTCCGTCGTAGCTGCTGTTTTTGGATTGACATAACCTTAAACATCAATTGATTGAATTCTGAGGACCCTCCCGTCCAGCTGAGTTGAGTCTGTCGTTCCCGCGGCCAGCTGATATCCTCCCCATTCAACTGACTCGATCTGTATGGAATTCCGGTATGTTGGGTACTTCCGAATTGGCGAGCTTTGGGTGTGGTCCCCTGATCGGCGATGTTTGCAGTTATCGTGGGTAAGCATGAGTAAGTTCGCCTGTGTCAAATGGCGAGGGCGAAAGGAGGTCGCGTTGTACAACTTTGACCAAAGATGGAAGCCTACATTGCGTTTTCTCCCACATGGTCTCTTCCGGTGTGGGATCTATCATTATGAATTGGATCTAGCCGCCAACCTGGGATATATCGTTCTTATCAAGTGGGTAATATCATGAGGCTCATCAGTACATCTGTTTTGGCTACTGGGTCTTGGTGACTGAGGCAGACTGTTGCTTTTCTCTCCCTCCAGGAGGCACTTGAGAGATCTGCAAGCCCTGAGGGATTGTTAGACGCCTCAATCTGTTAGCGCGACTCGGATCGTTGTCGCCGTTGGCAATTGTCATTGATGGGCGGGAAGACGGCATGAAGAGACGCCGGTTGACTAAGTACCTATGTAGGCCTGCGCTTCACGATGGCGGGGCCGCAAGCTCTCCGGGTCTGTCCCACAGCTGGAAGAAAATCATTTCTTCTCTTCTCTATCCGCCCAAAGTGTTGATTATGTTGGATTCAAGACCGCTGTGATTATGATGTGTGTGGCATTGATGGAATTAGGTGAGGAATCAATACGGGAGACCGCAGGCGGCTGTAGAGGCGAGCTGCGACAGAAGTGCTTGCCAGGCGATTTATCGGATGAACAAGCATTTGGGGGCGGTTTGAGATGCACGCACCCTGAATCATCTGGCATGGCGGGGTTTTTGAAACAATCCTCCGCCTGACAAGCAAAGGTCTCATTCGAATCCAAGACACTCAACGAGAAATCTACGACTACATTTTCTACAAGTTCGATCTACAACCGAGGAAGCGTAGGTGGGAGGGAATTTGTGGGGTGAAGGCGAAGGTGTGCCATGCCGCCATACTGGAAGACCACCATGGCAAACACGAAGACAGAAGAATCCAGGTCTGCAAGGCAAGACTCAAAGATGAGTAAACTGCATCAATTCTCGGGTTCATGGCTGTGGCTTCGCATACGGTTGGATAAGCTGCAAGATGCCAATTGGAGATGAGTTACTTATCGGTTTTGGCCATTGCTGCATCAGGGGAACAGCATCAGCAACGATGCACAGAAAGCCCGATTACCATCAAAGCGATCTTGGAAACCCCCAGATAAAGTAGGTCCTAGCCACAAATCTTTGGAAGATCTACGCGGGCCGCACAAGTGCCCAGCACCAGTTCCCCACCAACGCTAACACCCGCCTGCCACCCACTTTGCATGGAAACAATCCCCCATTATAATGCAACCTCATTTTCTCAGGGTCATGACTGGGCAGCTTGTCAGCATACTCTTCAACGACACTTGCTATATAGTATTACGTTCGCATTAATGGCCACATTACATACCTAGGGATAACAGCTGCTAGTAACGGGCAATGTGCTGTCCTCTGCTACCACCCGGGCCACAATCACTGACGAAACCAAGTCCAAGACATTCCGCTGTCAGCATCCCTGGCCTGCATTGCCGACGGGAGGCGAAGGGATGTCTGATTCAGGACCCCATGTCCCGACCGTTTTCTGGCGTGGCACCTTGTACAAGGACTTCGGGGTTCGTGTCTTCGGGAGGTATCCTTGGCCCTGTATCACGGGTCCACGCCATTCGCCCACTTAACTGGAACATGCATTACATGCACCACCGGTCACGTACCAAAAAGCATTAGAAGATAGGAAGGATTGAATCGACAGGGAAGACGGGACCATCATTTATATAGGCAGCCTTGAACACCGATCTTCGGCCTGCCCTTTCAAGTGATCGTGGACCTATGGTGTGGTGGGCTTACTGTGAATGCAATGTGAGTCTGGAGTCTGCCCACACTCAAGCTTCACTTGACAATAGCGACACCTGACCGTTCAATTGGGACGTCAATTACCATTGACCGTCTGTCTCCGAGCCTTGACTGAATGGTCATAATTTGAACTTCAAGGAACCTTGGACGGTGAGAAATCGACCACCGGTGTCCGTCACTCTATAAATTCCCTTTCGCGAGGTCTTCACACCACAAGGCGATCAGGCCACACCACCACGGCTTCTCAATCTTGTATCGCTCACTGCTGTGCTCAGCTGCTCCTGTGGCTTTACCTCCATCCATCGCACACTCACACAACCCCAGCATCTTGTTTCGCACGTGGGCAGCAAGTGAAGAAGCTTGCTCCCCCTTCCGTCAAGGCACCCTCCCGTCTGGGTTATTGCTTGCCGGCAACGCACGCAACCACGCGCACACAGCCCAGTGTGTTACCAACATTCCCCAGGAACATTATTAGTTCTTGTTCTGCATTGGTTCTCTTGCGCTCCGCTGCCTCGCTTCAGCTCGATCGATCATTCGCTGCCCTGCTTCTTGGTATCTGCAGATAACCTTGCTAACTTCCCCATCCATCACATCGCCTCGTATCGTATCGCTATCTCGCTCTCGGCTTGTTGCGCTACTGCGATCAACCATGTCGGCCTTCTTCGCCAGCATGGGCGGCGTCGCCGGCGGCCCTGCCGCCTACGTCCCTGCCGGTCCCAGCCGCTCGGGCGACCACACCCACCCTCACGACACCACCGCGACTACCGAGAACACTGTCATCCACCACCATGTCGACAATGACAGCACCGAGAAGGGCTCGCTTCCCTCGCCGGCGAGCTCCATCGAAAATGTTGAGCAGCAGCACGACATTGACCCCGACGCCGAGCGCCGCCTGCTTCGCAAGCTCGACTGCACCGTCTACCCCATCCTGTTCATCGTCTACATGATGTCCTTCCTGGATCGCATCAACATCAGCAATGCCAAAATCCAGGGCATGGCCGCCGACTTGGACCTCGACGAGGGAAACCGCTTCAACATTGCTCTCTTCGTGCGCCGACCTTTCCCTAACTAACCCCCAATCTTCACGTGTTAATGAAACTGACCAAACTGCCCCACTCCTGCCCATGTCCACAGATCTACTTCGTCCCCTACATCCTGCTCGAGGTGCCCAGCAACATGGTGATCCGCAAAGTGCGCCCGTCGTGGTACCTATCGGGCCTCATGGCCTGCTGGGGCATCATCAACATGTGCATGGGCTTCGTCCATAACTACCAGGGCCTCATCGTGCTGCGCTTCTTCCTCGGTGCCTTTGAGGCTGGCGTCATGCCTGGTATCATCTACTTGACGTCCATGTACTATAAGCGACACGAATTCCAGACGCGCATGAGCTTCTTCTTCTGCTCCACCCTCATCGGTGGCGCGGTCGGCGGTGTAAGCTTTTATCCCATGTCTCGCCTCATTAACCCTGCGATATGCTTTTAGAGGACTGATAGTGGGACTCAATCTAGCTGCTTGCTTACTCCATTGCCCACCTCGGCGGCTCGCACGGCCTCGCCGCCTGGCGTTGGATTTACATCATCGAGGGCGCCATCACCGCCGGCATTGCCCTCCTCGCCTCGTTCCTCATCGTCGACTGGCCCGAGCAGTGCCGTTTCCTCACCGACGCCGAGAAGGACCTTCTCCGCCGCCGCCTCGCCGCTGACGGTGCCGAAGAGGCTCAAATGGAGTAAGTCTCTTGCGCCCACCCGCCCTTACTGAGGAATCAAAGATCGACGTTGAGCTGACGACTTACCCTTCACCACCCATAGAACCCTCAATGCCCAGGCCTGGCGCCTGATCCTGCGCGACTGGAAAATCTGGCTGGGCGCCCTCGTCTACATGGGCGTCGGCGTGACGGGCTATGCGACCACCTTCTTCATGCCCACAATCCTCCTCGAGTTCGGCTGGAAGGCCTTAGAGGCCCAGATCCGCACCATCCCCGTCTATCTTGTCAGCGCTTTGGGCATGCTCCTCGTCGCGCGCGTCTCCGACAAACTCAAGCACCGCTCCGGCTTCATCCTCGGCGGCAGCGCCATCGCCACCGTCGGCTACGCCATGCTCCTGTGCCAGTCCACTCTTCACCGCGACGCCAAGTTCGCCGCCGTCTTCCTCGTCTCGCTGGGCGGCTACGTCGCCGCGCCTATGTCCCTCGCCTGGCTCGCCAACAATATGAGCGGCCACTGGAAGCGCGCCTTCGGCTCCGGCACCCAGGTCATGCTCGGCAACATCGCGGGCATCGTGGCCTCCAACATCTTCCTCGTCAGCGAGGCGCCCCGTTACCCGACAGGTTACGGCGTCGCCCTCGGGATGACGTGGCTGGGCGTCTTGGCCACTGTTGCCATGGCTGTGGGCATGTGGCTCGAGAACCGCAGGCGCGATCGCGGCGGTCGGGACGACCGGTTGTTGCTGCCTGAGGCGGAGCTCCGGAACTTGGGTGACGATCACCCTTCGTTCCGGTTTACGTTGTGATCATCGATTCCTGCAAGCTGTTCAGTCTGGTCGCGCGCTTCAAGTTTCATAATGGAAACATTTCACGCGCTCTAATGCTGGCAATTTCGGCCACGAAAGAAAGAAGAGTTTTGAGACATAAAGTTGGCAACTAGGGACCACGGACCATCATGACCTCAGCGTGGGAGCTTTGGCCCTTTCATGTATATAAACCTGGATTGGCAGCCTGTCTTGGAGGGGCGCTATGGGATCTGTGATTTCCTCAAAGATAGAGAGGAGGATGCATCTTCTGGGTTGGACATCAACGTCCTTTTTGCCAATAGACATCAAGCTTGTATAGTACATGTAAACATAAACTCGAGGTTCATGGGAGGGAAGTTCTTCTACCCATAATGGATCTGATATCCGACACTGGATCAACCGATAATTACTGAGCCTCGTCTGAAAACGTCGAGTGATAGAGTGACGAAGGCCGTGGCAAAACTGACATGTGTGTTGGCCAAGGGCTTGTCAAATGTCGATTAAGACGAGTTTTGTTCCGCCTCTAGATTTATCAAAGCATTTGAGCGTCATCTTACGCAAAACTGGTCAGGGACATCGATGGATGATGACGGCTTGAATGATCCCCCAGTAGTCTCCAAAAGGAAAAACAAAAGGCACAACACTCCTGGGGATTCGAACCCCAGTCTCGATGGATATTCCATAGCGCACTACCACTGTGCCAGAGTGTCTAGATGATGACTTGAAGGACGGTACACTACCCAAAGTTGTTCCTTTGGTTTATGTAGCCTCTGCAACTGAAGCTTCAGCTAGCCTAACTAGAGAGGTAATGGTCATGTGGTCATACTACCAATACCCCTTGACATAGGGGGGATCGAACGTATCTCACGCCTCCGTATCTCTTGGGGGTGGTAGAGGTAGAACGACGCCGTGTGAAGATCTCTCCGTTGACCATGATGGGTGTTTGTAATATATCCCGGCGTGGCTCCTAGCTTCAAACCTGAATTATGTGGACTCTTGCTCGAGGATTTCATGGCGGCGGTTATGATACTACTCGGCCTTTTTGCCCGCTCCAGTGGATGTATTTGATAGGTGATGGGGACAAGACAAAGACGTCTGTCAGTACTCAGGGGTTGTAAACATCTCGATCCTCCTGTGCCGCCTAACCTCCGTGTCTCGTACTTGATCGTCCATGTCCATGCTTATCTCGTGACCCCTGAACTTGCGCATGTAAGACGTGAGGCAGTGACAGTCCCCCTCTTCCCCCGGAGACACACTTGAGCTCTTTGGTATCGTCCGAAACAGGAGGATGCGAATGTTTTAGGACGACCGTCGTCGTGAATACGGATATTCTGGTACATTTGCCCTCTATCTGATCGACGTGAAGCGGCCGGGCTGTCACCAGAACATCTCATAACCTGCCACCAGTCAGCATACCGCATCTCAGTAGCCCACGGCGCGGGTCAACAGAGTGGCGGCGGCACCCTACAGCGGTTCGTGAAACCGAACATGCTCTCCTTGGAGGAATCCGAATCCTTTGCCGAACTTGGCGGGCATCATTCTCAAAACTCAACACAAACATATTTGAGTTCTACGTAGGTTCGATATAACTGCGACAACAGCCTTACAATCGGCATGACACGGCCAAGGCTGGGCTGTGCCATCGTCGTCATGACTGTCATATGCAATGGTCCGCACCCGCACTGACAGTCGACCTGAAGGCTGGGGATTAGGGACTGGGGATTAGGGACTGGGGATGAGTAAGTACGGCAGTAACGACTGTCCTCGTTGCTTATTTGAAATCGAAGGTTGAATTATGGAGAACGGGCCGATTCGGTAACTGCAGCGCATCGATGCTAGAAACACTTGGGTTCTTGGGATGGCAGGGGCGAGCGTCAACTTACTTCGTAATATGATGCGTTGAATCGCATATTGCTTTTTCCTCCCTTTTCCCGACCAACAGTCGTCTTGCTGCAGGGTAACCATCAGATCCTGGCCCTGATCCCTGCGGCTAGTCCGGGTGGGTTGCCGGCATATGTGAAAGTGGAGATACTATAATACAATAACAAGGTAAATGTAACATCGATCCAATGGGTGGTTTCTCCGACAAAGCCAAGGCGCATCCGTGCCACCAGGGTAGCATTCTGAGGAGCCCTGAAGCTCGGGAAGGGACATGAAGACACATCGCAGACGAAAACATGACTCTGCAGAGGAATCGTTCTAGAAGACACCGAAGGGGCTTATGCAATCACGACCTCCACGAAACGGGCACTGCGCTCGGCGCTGCTGGTTCATCTAACGTGCAGACAAACTGCTGATACAAGGGAACCCCATAAGTGCAGGAACATGGAAGGGATCGACGCCATGGAACATCAAGGCTTCAGGCGCCCTATCCCGATGCCGAGCAACGACCCTGGTCAAGAGGCTTTGATTACTAGCCTCATGATAATGACTTTTGCGATAAGAATTGATATCTTGGTTATCTACCAGACACGGATGGGCCTGACTCCTGGACTGATACCTGGTACAGGCACACAGTAAGCCAGTAATATGATACGTATGCTTCGATTCCCGGCCTTCCAGGAGCGAGTTCAATATGAAACTTGTTTATTGGTTTTGTTGATATACCACGGACCGGCCCAATCAAGGGGGTCCCCTGACATTGCTCGAACAAACCTCGTATCGCCAGTTACTTGGCCGAGGACGACGGGCTGCGAGAGATGAGGCCGTCCATCCGGGACGTGCTTTCATCGCCAGGGACAATCCAAACATCGGCCGCTAGATCCGGGGATGTTCAGCGGCAAATGGTCTTGGAAAGATGGTGGCATATGTCGTTCTCTATCATATATCTGCCTCGACGCTCAAAGAGAACGGGCCCTCGTCCTGTCAGAGACAATCGAATCATGCCTCCATTTTGTTTTCTGATGACTTGATGTCACCACTTTCTTCCTCGTCGTCTTCTTCTTTCGTGTGTTGAGTAAACACCGACACTTCTAACAATAGCTTCTTCTGTATATTGACCTTTTTGATGAAACGTACACCACGACTTACCATGATGGATCACCGACACTCTGCGCCGATGACCATGCTCCCGAGCTACCAGTCCACACGCCACAACACGTTCGCCGCCCCCGATGCCGTCGACTCAAGCGGGCACCCTCACAACGAGCCCTGGACCGACGAGATGCGAGAATGGGGGCGCAGCGGCCCCCTGCGGAAACTCCCCTCCAAGGAGGACGACATCTGGTGGTCGGTGAAAGGGCAGCCGGGCTCGATCCGAAGGAGTAGCGACTCGATCAGGCCGATCGTCAGCAAAACCCCAGAAGATCCCAATCTTGTAAGTGACACTCCACGATACGAGACTTCCTCAAAGCTGTCAGAGGGATGAGTAGAGTAGAGACTCTAACAAGCCTCCCATCGCAGGTGACCTGGGACGGCCCCTCGGACCCCATGAACCCCCAGTCCTGGTCCATGACGAGAAAGTACTCCCAGTCCCTCATCCTGGGCCTCTTCCTCTTCATCGGCAACTTCTCGGGCACCATGGTGGCGCCGGCGCTGGACCTCATCGGCCAGGACCTCGGTATCCCCGCGGGCCCCGAGCGGACGCTGATCCTGTCCGTCTCGCTCTTCGCCGGCGCCGTCGCGCCCATGTTCTGGGCGCCCCTGATCGAGGTCTACGGCCGCATCCCCATCATGGTCTACCCGCACTTCCTGCAGCTCATCTTCAACACGGCGTGCGGGTTCGCGCAGACCGGGCCGCAGATGAACATTTTCCGGTTCCTGGCCGCGGTGGGCTCGAGTCCGCCGGGTATTGTAGGTCCACCCACCACAAATCTCACTTCGTTTATCATAAGACTTGCAAGCTAATATTGGTTACTTACCAGATCGCCCCCGGCCTCACGGCCGACATGTACCCCGCCAGCCAGGGCGGCCTGGGCGACACGATGCACTCGATGCTCCCCTTCGTCGGCACCGCCCTCGGCCCCGTGGTGGGGGCCCAGATCGCCGCGACGGGCCAGTGGCGGTGGATCTTCTGGTCCACCTCCTTTTTGAGTATTATCGCCGTCGCCCTGGGCCTCATCGTGCTGCGCGAGACGAACCACACCGTCATCCTCGGGAAAAAAGCCGCGAAACTGCGCAAGGAGACGGGCAACCCGCGCCTGCACTCGCAGTACCACCACCCGGACATGTCGTTCGTGGCCCTGTTCCGCAAGCGGCTGGTGCTGCCGTTCCTGATGCTGGTGACGCACCCCATCGTGCAGCTGCCGTTCCTGTACCGGGCCTACCTGTTCGGCGTCATCGCCTTGATTATCTCGACGTTTGAGCAGGTCTGGGAGGACGGCTACGGCATGGACAAGAGCACCGCCAGCTTCAACTACTTCGCCCTCATGGCCGGCTTCATCATTGGCCTGCAGCTCAGCCACCACTTCATCGACGGGGTAAGTTTTCATTTTCCACACTTGCATTCATTCGAGTCAAACAAATATGCCTCGCCTTGGCTTGCATGCAGAAATCAAAGCTAATGCACGTCCTATCCAGACCTCGGCCTACTTCCGCAAGAAGACGGGGCGCGACCACGTCCCGGAGTGGCGCATCCCGCCCAGCATCGCCACCGCCATCCTGGTGCCGACGGGCCTGCTGATCTACGGCTGGACGGCCGAGAACCGGCTGCACTGGTCGCTGCCCGACCTGGGCATCATCCTGCTGGGCGTGGGCTGCATCCTGGGCTTCTTCAGCATGCAGCCGTACGTGACGGACTCGTGCGGGCCCGAGTACGCCTCGAGCGCCCACTCGGTCGGCCAGCTGCTCAAGGGCCTCTTCGAGTTCAGCTTCCCGCTCTTCGGGCCCCCGCTCTACGACGGGCTGGGGCTCGGCGTGGGGAATACCATCTTGGCCCTGCTCACGCTGGCGATCGGGGTGCCCATCCCCATGGTCTTTTGGTTCTTTGGCGAGAAGATCCGCGGCCGGAGTAAGGCGGGGTTCCCTGTCTGGCCAAGCACGCGGTGATTCGTTCCAAGAGGAGTGTTCTCGGTGGTTTCAGCGGTGTGCATGCACGAGCATTCAGCAGATCATCGCCATGAACGGCAGGGGATGCGATTGAGGATGCCGCGGGGATCGGGGATCTGGATCGACCCGACTCGGACCCTGGCATATATCATTCATTGTACTATACATTATATATCATTTCTCTGTGTATTATACGAGGCAGTTAGAGTGGAGGAGCATTGGGTTTGTCGTTGGATTTGTTTCTTTTTCTCTTTTGGCTTCAATGTTGGTTTCCGATTCGCTTGGGTTCTGCAGGCCAGACAGATGGAATGAAATCAAATCATCATTTTAACACCGACGATCGCACCGTTATTACTTGATACCCCAGGTTATATGTAACCCCCCCTTGACCACTGAACCGGGTACGGTAGTAGTCTGAAAAGAAATTCCCCGAGATCGACACCCAGTCCTGAGGCTTGGTGCCGGAAAACGTGCGACTCCCATGCAGCATTACATATGCCGCGCACGTCTATATGATGGAATTCCAGTAACCAGGGGTACTCTGTCAACTATCATATCCTACCAACAATCGTCAAACCAATGCCCAGCCTCCACCTGGTCGCCCGGAGAGCACTGCCGAAGCCTGGGGTTGCAACCGCCACCACCCTGCCAGCACCGCCACGGCCACCGTTACATCGCGCCATCGTAGCACCAACCCAGATGTGACAGGTCCGTCCTCCGCGGTTTCACGCCCGCGCCAGAGGGGATGGCCATTGCCGCCAGAGCGCACCGGGCACCTCGAGTATTGGAAATCTTGAGAATCTTGTCCGTCCCTTGGCTGCACTCCTGACCGTCACAGGTATGGCAGGACGCGCCGGTCACAAAACACCGAGTCTTTCTTGGGAGCGACTCCTGTTCCGCCCGGCGATGGGCTGAGCGTATGCCGCATATGCGGCTAAGAGACGAGGAGGAGGGAATGAGGGGGTTGAGAGACATTGTCCTGGAACCGCGGCCATCATACCGACAAGAAGCGTCTCGTTGCCCAGATCAAGACTTTCTACAAACATGAACTATTAAAAGCGTCACCGTCCCGAACGGATGGTGTAGTCGACCCGAGGATGGACGACGCATTGCATAACTGAAACCCGATTCCAGATCTATCTAACATCATGGAAAACCTATCGACAGACACCAGCCACATCCGGGAGTGGCGATCCATCATCACCCTCATCGCCTTCTTCCTGGCCAGTAAGTGGTGCCACCCCTTGACACCTCTCCCCATCTATTGCCACAAGCTCACCATTAACTCAGATATCGCGGTGCTCTTCCCCTTCCACATCCCCCTCCCCATCCCCCGCATCCTGTGGACTGCCGCCCTGAGCATCTTGGTCAAACTGCGCATCATACCCCCGCGGCCCCAAGACGATGGCGCCCACCCAACCCTCGACCATTACGGCCGTGACAACACGGGCATCTTCCGCCTCGTCCGCTTCCCCATCAACATGATCACGGCCCCCCTGATCGCCGACCTCTTCCTGCTCGCCACCCTCGCCATCGGCCGCGACGAGGTCTACAACGGCATCGTGGGCGCCAACAGCATCGACCCCATCGACGTCATGGTCTTCTTCATCACGCTGGCCTACATCGCCCTCTCCCTCGACGCCTCGGGCCTGATCCGGTACCTGGCCTGCCGCGTCCTGAAGGCCGGCAAGTCCGGGCGCCGCCTCTACTTTTATTTGTATAGCTTCTTCTTCGCCCTGACGACGTGCATCGGCAACGACCCCATCATCCTGTCGGGCACCCCGTTTCTGGCCTACATCACGCGCGTGTCCAACATCGAGGCGCCCGAGGCCTGGATCTACTCCCAGTTCGCCATCGCCAACATCGCCTCGGCCATCCTCGTCTCGTCCAACCCGACCAACCTGGTGCTGACGGCCGCCTTCAGCATCCGCTTCATCGACTACACGGCCAACATCATCGTCCCCGTCCTCTTCACCGTCGTCCTCCTCTTCCCCTTTTTGTTGTTTGTCGTCTTCCGCGACCGCGGCTTCATCCCCCAAAACATCGAGATGCAGAAGCTCGAAGGCGATGACGAGGGAGAGTCCGTCCAACCGATCAACCCCAACATTCCCTACGCCCAGCACCTCGGCGGCGGCGACGACCAGGGCTTGCGGGAAGTCATCCACCCCTTCCTCGACAAGAAGGGCGCCAGCTTCGCCGCCCTCGTCATGGCCGCCACCCTCGTCACCGTCCTCGCCCTCAACGCCGCCACCGGCGGCGAGGTGCCCGTCTACTGGGTCACCCTGCCCGCCGCCGTCGTCATGTTCGGCTGGGACGTCGCCTTCGGCTGGCTGGGCCGGCACGAGACGCGCGAGTTGGCCAGTCGCGGGCAGAGAGAAGCGGAACGTGCGGAGATAGCCCAGGCCATACTTGCGGAGCGCCGTCGCGGAGAGATGACGATGCACGACGAGGAGGAGAAGTCGGAGCTGCCGACGCGGCCGCGCGCCGCGCCCGTGGTGTCGCCCAGCAGCACCGAGGTCGAACCCGCCTCGGACCGCGACGACAACGACAACACCAACAACACGAACAACGAGATCCGTCCCGCGCCGCCGCCGCCCCTCGTGCCCCACCGGCAGCCATCCGACGACGAAAAGAGCCGGAGCACAGCGGACGCGGACCTCGAGCGCCAGATCTCGCAGGAGCTCCAGCTCCGCCACCACCACCACCAACAACAACCCCCCGAACCGACGGCGCTCGTGTCGCTGTTCCGCGACGCCAAGGCGTGGGCGCGGGCGACGTTCCCGACCGCCACGACCGTCTTGGGGCTTCTGCCCTTTCCGTTAGTGCCCTTCGCGTTCGCCATGTTCGTGCTGGTGGAGGCGCTGGTCACGAAGGGGTGGGTGCCGGTGTTCGCGTACGGGTGGCATCACTGGGTCAACAAGACGGGGACCGTCGGCGCCATCGGCGGCATGGGGTTCGTGTCGGTCATCCTCTGCAATGTAGGCTTCTTTTCTTTATCTCGAGTAACCTCTATTTAATAACGACTGAGTACGGACCAATCTGACTTCCACTTTCCAGTTCTCGGGCACCAACATCGGCACCACCATCCTCCTCTGCCGCATCCTCCAGACCTGGCAGCAGATCCACGCCGACGCCGGGACCGCCATCAGCGACCGCACCTTCTGGGGCGCCGTCTACAGCATGGCCGTGGGCGTCAACTACGGCGCCTTCAGCTCCGCCTTCAGCGCCTCCCTCGCCGGCCTGCTCTGGCGCGACATCCTGGCCAAGAAGGGCATCTTCCAGCGCCGCACCGCCTTCCTGCGCGTCAACGTGCCCATTATTTCCGTCGCCATGGCCGTCGGCACCGCCGTGCTCATCGGCGAGATCTACGTCATCCGGGGCGAGCAGGAGTACGTCCTGCGGGAGTAGTATGTAGTAGCTAACGGATGCGGACGGCGGCGGCGTTCATTCCGGGGGGATCATGTGATTACGGGGAAATGAATCCGCATTCTCGTAGTCTCTACGTGTATCCACCTCACGAACTCCCGTGGCATTGGGAGAACTGGTCCAGTTTACCAACTGCCCACCAGCAAGAAGCAGGGGGTAGGGAGTAGCGGGAGACACAGGCAGGCCCCACAGAGAAGACCCAGACTCAATTTTGAGTACTTTTGTTTTTTTCTTGTTCGTGCATTGGCATCTAGACGGCCTGGCCAGAGAGCCTGACTAACAAGAACCCTACCCGTTCATCCTCACGAGCCGTAGCCTGCCACGTGATGCCATCAATCAAATAAACCCACATTCACCCGTTCCCAAGGAGAGGGAGAATGCCTAAAGTGGGCGCGTGTTTGTTGCCAGATGCCCCGCTCCCAAGCTCCCCAGTCGTCGTCGCCAACGAACGATTGCAACTGCATACCAAGGGGGCACGGTGTTTGGTCCGTCGTGCATTTTTGACAGCAGCTTTGGCCAAGGCAACTAGCCATCCATCCATCCACTCATCCAAACGGTGCCATCAGATGGATGGCCTGCAGTGAGAGTCGCCACCAGTGGTGGTCTTTCCACAATCAATAATGTTCCCACAACATATTGAAGTTTTTTCTTCCCCTGGCCTCGATGCCAACCCATTCCAAAGATCCAGCCTGCCAGCCCGAAAGAAAGGATGCCGGTGGGGTAGGGGATGGGATGGCTGATGGACCACGTACAAAAAGTGGCCCCACACCCATCCATGGACACATCCCCCAACCCACCTGAACGTGGAGGGGCGCTGGAGGGGCTGTCAAAGCGCCCGCCCGCCAGCACAGCACAGCACGACGCACGTACGCCCAAGCCAAGCAAGGACAGAAAAAAAAACAAGACGACAGCGACGATCACATAAACAACAAGAAAGAGGCAATCAAGATTCATGTGAAAGAAGAATGATTTGTATTCAAATGAAGCTGTTGTGGCTCCCATGAAGTGGAGAGGGACCCGGTTTCCTACTTATATACCTATGTATTATGAAAACAAGTGTCTCCCTGCCGAGAGGCATCGTGAAAAGTGCAATTGCGGAATCTCATGCATACATGGGGCTGCCTGCCCAATTCCCCCAAGTCTCGTTTATCCCTTGGGTATCAATCAATGTTTTGTGTATCCGCCCATCCCGCACTCCCCGTAACGCCAGAAGGAGAAAAAAAAAGGCAAGAAGGTACCAAATCCCCCGACTTCCACCTTCAATCCGACCGGAAGCACTGTGCCAGCTGGATGGGTAGTAGACAGGCAGCCAGTGGGTGCTGCAGTTGCAAGCTGGACCCTGGCTTGGGAAGATGCATCGGGGAGGGCCCGAAACGTTCCAGCCATCATCAGAGAAACGTAAGATGGAAGTAACATGGCGGAGACCCCCGCGAGGAGTCGTGCCTCATGCTCATGGTTCACAGTCTCGAGCCCGGCACTGGTTATGTGATAGTATCGCGCGTTTGGTTGGATAGAACATAATTGTTGCTAGTAGTCGACACCAATCTAGCCCAACTAGAACAAAGCCATCCCCATCCATCATCATCAAAACGCCCATGTCCCCTTCTATCCATTCGACTCCTGCAGGCGCACCAAACTTGGGCCACCCAATGCGCCACACGCAGAGCAGCAGACTGTCCTCGCACTGATTCGCGACGCCAAATGATCCAGACGATTGAGAGGTGAGCATTATGCATTAGAAAAAGAAACACCACCCCTCCTAGTCTGGTATTCATAGCAAGTCATCATATGTACCCGTCCAATGGCCCCCGCCTGTGAAGCCAGTCGTGGATTGCCAATGCCTGAAAACGCCGTTATGTAAAAAGCAGTAGTATCCCCAATGGCCCCCCGATTTTTTGTTTCCCCTATTCGCTACGTGTACTGCAAAAAGGACAATGACACAACTGGCAAATGCCGTTCGTTGCGATGCTGCCGATGCCTTGAACGCCTTGCCGAGGAAAATGCAGTCAAAAAAACAACTCCGTAACAGTCGTGGTATAAAAGGATGAAAATGACAAGTCAAGAATGTCCGGGTCCGGTGCGCCGTCGACAACGACAGGCCGACCCTTCCTATTGTCGAGTTGTGCAAAGCCCCTTCCTATCGGTAGCCTCGCAATGTTTGTTTGTTCGTTTGTGTATGAGTGGGATATGATATCTCTCAACCTCGAATAGCTGTCGCAGCGTGAGCCTCAGGTGAAAACGGGAAGCGGTCCGACATTTGCTGCGCATGGTGGTACGGCATCGCATCAAAGCCAAGTCCACCCGACGACGACGACGTACCGGCTAGATGGGACAAGGTCCCAGGGATCGAAGTCGGTCTAGCCGTCGTCGCGCCAGAAGTGGGCGGGCTCGCCAATTGGCGCGGTGCTGAGGGCAGCCCGTTCAGTGGTGACTCGGCCGGTGAAGCCCCAATGGCAACGTGCGTGTTGTGGAAGTAGGGGTTCAGGTTCTGGTGGATAGCATAACGCAGAGCGCCGTGCTGAGCCTTGTCCATCATCGGGCTGCTGGCGAGGCTGGAGTCCGAGCTCTGGTTAGCCAGAAAGTCGTCGCCGGCACCGTCGAATCGAGCGTTGCGCAGAGTCCCGTCCTTGAGCTGGGGGCTAGACTGCTTAGAGCCATTGAACTGGAACATGACTCTATGTTAGTTCGACGTCTTCATCGTGGGTGCGGCGCGCAGAGTCCGGGGAAGCAGGGAAACCATTAGGCTACGGGATGTCCGGGAGTACGTACAAAGCAGTATTTGTTAACAATCTCCTCATACGAGGCAGAGGCGATGGTGGCGGATGCCGGAGATCCAGGAGGGCCAGAGAGTTGAGAAGGAGTAGGTCCGGACAGCGCGACTTCCTTGGCCAGGGCGGGAGGGAGTTTGGCATTCGAGTTGGCCACCTGGGTTTGGATAGGCGGGCCGAAGGACAGCTTCTTGTGAGGCTTCATGTAAAGGCCATCACTAGGCGGGCTGTTACCCTTTTGGGCCTGCTTGACTGCGTCCAGCGAAGCACCAAAGTCGTACCGGTTGGCAAACGCAAGGCCGCTGGGGGCCGAGAGCTTGTTGGCCAGGTTGTCGCTTGGCAAGCTGGTCGTGGACTTGGATGCTCGCTTAAGACGGATAGGGGCGCTCTCCTCTCCAAGGAACTCATGGATAGGGCCGTCGTCCCACATCTTGTGCTCGCTGCTGAACTCGTCAAACACACCGGCAGGCATAGACTTCGGTCTCGGAGCCGACGAGGGGCTTGAGCGTCGGTTGCTACGAGGCAAAGAGTGGGATGGTCGGGCACCGGCACCTTGGAAGTGCCTCTTCCCGTTCTGGGGCAGCATCTTCTTCCGGAAGTCAATCTGGAAGTTCAAGTCGTTGTTATTGTCCCAGTATTCACGGCCGTTGACATTATACCGCACGCAGAAGTACAGGGTCTTGGCCTCGAGGTTAGCGAAGTCGGAGAGCTTGATGGTGAACTGGAAGCGGTCGTGGCCGGCCGGCGTCTCTCTAGGTCGGATCTCGTGGCTGTACTCGGCTCCCACCTCGGACACCGTCTTCCAGTAGTCGAACGTAAAACGGCAGACCACCGACTTCTGGAACGCCATGTTGGCAACCGCAATGGATCCAAGTAGCGACTTCTGGTCCGGAGACATCCAGATCCGCTCCACTCGAATGGGCAGGGCTTTTCGTAGCGGGGTCTCGACAGGGAAGTTGTTGATGACGACCTCCCACTCGAAAGGAGGAGTCCGTGCTGCCGGCTTGTCCGTGTTGAATGGGTACTCGGTGTCACTCTCGTAGTTGTCTGCCGGCGACGACCCAGCGCTGACGGCAAGGGGGCGGTCGACTTGTAGGAAGTGCCGCACGTGCTCCAGGTGAGAATCGAAGTGGACGGCTTTGGAGAAGGTGGGGGTGCCGGGCATACTTGACGGTCGGCGGGCCGCGGCGGGCCTGAGTGCTGGCCGTACAAGCTCGCCTGACTTCTTCCTCACCATCTGGGGCTTCTGAGGAGGCTCGTCCATTTCCGAGTCCTCTTCGGATGCGGTGGGTGTGGCATCTGCAGACTTGGAGACGAAGATGTTAGGTTCTGTGTTAGAGCGCATGTGAGAGATGCGTCGGTGGCCTGGCGGGGGCTTGTGATGCTGGACTTCCTCGGCCATCTCCTCGATCTGCGAGGGAAGAACCAGCAAGTCACCCGGAGAGGACGTCCGGTCAGGCGAGCTTGCTCGGTGCTGCGGGATGGCACTGATGGCATCCTGCAACTCCCGCAAGTTCTCGATCTCCCGACCGCGGGCATCGTCTCCACCAGCCCCTTCATCTTCGCTAGAAGTCTGCGAGTCAGGCGGAGAGATGATGGCACCGGCAGGCATCGACCGACCATCTGTGACGGGAGGTGGGGATTGCCGTACCGGTCCAGCGTTAAACTGGGCTGCCGCGGTCGCTATCGAGGCCGCGTCCGCCATCCCCTTCAAATCATCCGATGTACCAGGTGGTGTAATATCTGGCGTCGATCCATTGGGTGCTGCTCCTGATCCAGCACTCACCGAGGGTGTTCGTCTGTGCTTGGTCAGATACGAGGCCGACCGAGGCAGCGAAGGCCTCGGAGACTGGGCGTTCGGGGAGGCGGGGCTTGTTCTATGGAACGAGGACCTCCGGCTGACGGTGGGTGATGAGGGTGCTGAGGACGCAGGAGAGCGGTAGGAGGGCGGCGTGTAAGGCATTCCCGATGTGAAGGGTTGCCTCGGTAGAGAGACAGGTAGTGAGGTGAAGGACGAGAGGCGGTTGTCCGACGTGAAGCGGCTTTTGTTCTTAGGGCTTTGCCTGACGGGTGGCAGACAAGGAAACAATTTCCTCCAGGTCTCGAACCAACTGTCGATGGAAGATGCGTGGGTCGCACCTCGTGTGAAAGAGACTGGTGGGCACTCGTAATGGCCGGCAGCTGCGAGGGAAGAGTTGATTAGCATTCTGTTTCAGGACAAGTCGAAGCAATGATGCGTATGTCCATGGTCTGGCCTATATAAGCAGGCAGTAGTGCTTTCCCCCACTTGATCCCAACACAGCAAGCAGATCGTTTCCAAGAAGGGACGTGCAATTGGCTTCCTAACCCCATCAAACATGGGGGGACGTGGCAAGCGGCGGGTTCTCATGTATTTATACGGGCATCTGGATCCGGGGAAAAGCGTGGTTTGTGGAATGTGCAATGGTATGGGGTTTGGCCAAGGCCAAGTTGGAGACGTGTGGTGTTGTCAGAGGTAACGAGGCTCAGGAATGAAGCGTGGTCATGGCTTCAACCGTTGCGCCCATGTCTTGCCCTGGACTTCCCAAAATGGCAATCCCCTCCCCTCTGGATCCAACCCCATTCGTGGTGTTTGCTGTGGCATCAAACCAGCTTGTGCGGTGCTGCTGCTGGGGCTTCGGGAGATTTGGACGCAAGGGATGGAAAGTGTAGGAAAGTGGGAATACTCACAATCAAAAAGTGGTGTTAACGTAAAGCGGTGCAGGCGGACTGTCGTAGGTTACGCAGTAATTGCCAGCTGAGTGATAGGCGGGTAGGTAAGTCTCTCGAGGGGACAAAGGGAATGCAGAGGCAGTATTCCAGCAGCAATGCAAACGAGATCCCAAGTAGCCCAGGAGGAGCGAGGGTGCTGGCAGGGTATCTGCGAATACAGATACGAGCCGAGCGAGAACGTAGGCGAAAACTAGGTCGTCGTGCAACCTTTGAGTGAGCAAGATCGTACAAGTTCCAGGAACTGTGCCGGACGAAATAGAAGATGGAGAAACCAGGTTCGAGGAGTCCCAGGTAGCTAAGGCCGGGCTACTGCTTCGCGGAAAAGCAGAATCGACGACTCGTTCACTGATGCTCCGGACATGTATGCCGTCGAAGTGAATCGGCTGGCGATAGAGACGATCAGGAAGCAGGAGGAGCTAGAGGGGGACAATGGATGACCGTCAAGGTCAAGAGTCTGGGCACAGGCCGGAGGGCTCTTGATTTGATCGGGCTGGGCTTCGCAAGAGATTGCGTCGAGCCGTTATCCTTTGTCTAACCTTAATGATGGTTATTGGCGTGCTTGCACTTCCTTTCTTCTGAGCCACAATTGAGGAAAAGAAGATTAAGGCTCAAAAGTAGTCCAACCGGGAAAACCAAATCAATGAGTCCACGGAAGGGGGATAAGTGTAGCAAAAGGCAGCAACACCAAATGGCGACGACGACGAGGAGTAGTCTTGTCGAGGTATTATCGTAAGGTGAATGAGTCGACCAAAGAGGCGGTTGTTGCAAATGGGGTGGGAATCGGTCCGTTCTCCAGGTTTCTTTCCTTTCTCGGTCTTTCTCTCTCTTCTCTCCAGATTAAAAAAACAAGACACACGGTTCTCGGGTCTCGGGTCTCTCTGTACGGTGCGGGTGTAAGGTGTCGGGTTAACCTTAAGGATTGGAGGAAATCCACACGCAGGCTTGAAGGGATTATATCTTCAGAAGAGATGGCAAGTCTTCGAGATATTCCACGACAATGAGAAGCTGCTGTTCTCTGGTGTTGGTGGGATTAGAGGGATGTTGCAAGAAGCAGCTGGGGATGGAGAGGAAGAAGGTGGGTTGGCAGGCAGAGGGCTAGTTTAATAATGGTTGGGGCAGAGATACGAGTTGGTTTTGAAGGAAAAAGGCCCACCCCCCGTCTCGCTCGTCTTGACTTTTGCAGGTTGCAGGGGATGGATCCAAAAAGATAGGACTAAATGCCTGCAGCAGGGGAAAGGCCAGTGAGAGAGAAAAAAAAAAAAGAGTACATGCCCCCCCGGTGAGGGAGAATTGATCGAATTATTTGGGGTGAAGGCACGGCGAGGTACCGGGCAAAGTCACTGGCACACCGCACCACCTGCGCTGCACTACCTGGGCTGGGGGTCTGGCATACAAATCAATTAGGGAGGGAGCCGCTAAGGCTCTAGGGCGTTAGCAGCTGTTGCAGTGCAGTGGTACTGTGGTGGGTGGTAGTGTACTTTGTTAGCTGCAGCTCGCGTCCAAGACCAAGGCCAAGGGGGGAGGGGGTTCCGGTATGAGTGAGCGAGCATGGGTGGCTCACAGACTGCAGAATGGGTCGACTTTTATTTTTTCTATCCTCAAGGGATGGGTCGGGTCAATAGGTGAACGATGGGTTGGGATTGATGGGGGTGGGCCTGGAGCAAGAACTGGAGATGGAGATGCTGGCTGCTGCTGCTGCTGCTGCTGCGGGAGAGCCACTCTGCCACTGGAGAGTCAAGGAGGAGCCCTGGCACTGGGTGCAGCAGTACCAGTCGCTGCGCTGCCGCTGCAATTCAATGGGCGACTAGGACCAGGGCCGCAACTGGGGGGAGAGTCGGCTGGGGGTGGGTAGGAGGTGGGAAGCCAGAGCAGCTTCAAGCGCAGGAGGTCCCACTCCCACCCAGCCGTGCATTTCGCGGCACCATCGACACTGTGTACCTGAGATTATGGCGTTGACCGGTTTACCTGCATTCAGACCAGACAGGAGGAGCCTAGGAGCCCCAGCAGCACAACGCTTGCTACGCTACCGCTGACGGGTTTACGGCTACCAGAGCTGGCTATCTCCTTTTTCTCCCATGGCGATGGATACGTTACGTAGTTTGGATTGTTAACGAATGGCCTGGTCGGCGCAGCGAGGCTTTCTCGTTTGTCCTCTGGTCTGTCTGCTGTGGCAAGTCGGGTAAAGTATCAAATCGACGGCGACCAAGGCCAAGGAGGAATTACGCGGGTAAGCGGTAGAATCATGCGAGAACGGACAGAAGAGAGGCGTAGTGGCTTTTTTTCTCTTTCTCCCCTTTGCTTCTCTGCTACGGCGGCGGACCTTTTTGCCCTGTTTGAGAATTGCCAATGGATTTGATTGATCGTTTAATCTCAACTTTGCGCTCGTCATCGGCCGAGCTAAGCTACACCGGGAAGATTCCCCTGCTGAGTTTAGCCCACGATGCGACGAGCGGGAATCCTTTCAATTCATCAACACAATTCCCTGGTATTGCGTTTCGAAAGGCCAGTGACAACCTTGCCTCTCGCCTTTCTTCCCTGGCTAGCTCCCCGGCGCCAGGCTCTCTCTTTGTCTCCTAAGTACCGATGTCAAACCAAAGAAAAACCATAACCCACTGCCTGTGCACTGCAACGCGCGCCCGGGCCCTGATGGGGAAGGGCAAGGAGAGCCTCATCAAGGATTTCTCGCCGTATCGCTTGCTGATCACTCGCTAATATCTTCGAAACATTTGTCCAGGGGGGAGGACTTGAAGCATCGTGTTTTCCTCGCTTATTTGGTCGCCGTTATTATTGTTACTGCCAACAATGTGTGCTCTGCGTCTGAATCAATAGAACGAACTCTCTGCCCAGCCGATCGTATGCGAAGGAATCCCAATGGATATCCGAACCACGAAGACATCGCCATGCGTCTTGTGTGTGTACGTATTTCGCGCGGGTAATTCTTATGATATGCAATGCAGCAAAGTGGATATGCTCAGAGGTAAGTACTGTAGAGACGGACGGACTGGAGAATGGAGACACGAGTTTTCTATTCTAATTTCTTGTCTCTGTTTCGGCCTCGTCTCTCTCTCCATCGACTCGCTAGTCTTGCCCGTGCTCTTCTTGTGCTGTGGATAGTGGATTGGTTTGCAGATAGAGACAGTCAGTGAGGGTCAGTGAGGGCCACCCAGAGGGCCGCGGAGAGCGTACTAAATTTACCAGTCGCCCAGCTGTACAGGGGGCCCCCGTGGTTCTACTATTTGGCGGTTTTTTCGACCCAGCGCTGCACGACACGCGCGATGATGACGTCGTGGTGCAACAAAGAATGGCGCCAGTCTGAGTCTGCCCCCCAGCCAGAGGAAAACCCCCATTGGAGCGCGCACGATGGCTTCGTTTCGACGTGAACCAGTCATGTTTATTACCTGCGGCATGGACATTGGGCAATTGGACCCAATATGGAAGCCGACAGCTGCCAATAACAGAGAACAGCGAACTTACGGGGGCCCGGGCAGGCCTTTGCTCCCTGTCGACGATCCCCGCCAAGCGAGGGGAGGTGGGGCTCCATTTTCTCACGGCAACCAGATGCCAGCAACTTTGCAGGCGAATCATGGCGCCATGTCCCCAACCTACCAGTTCTGTCAAAAGAGCATGAGGCTTTCATTGACAGGTCTTGGACGACGACAATCCTATATCAGAGTAAATAATATGACCCTGCGTAACACGATAAGCACAGTAAGCCACGCCATCCAGTATGATACAAGTCTGATGATCGCTATCTTGGAGAGCCTGCTGCTGCTGCTGGCTGCTGCGCCGAATTCTTATCTGAGGCAACAAAAAGGCTAGGTAGGCTCCCCCACGCCTGCACACTGTGTGATGAATAAATTGCCGTCTTATCAATTCTTTTGGCTTCGTTGCCAGAATCGTCTGATGCAATATCAATGTCAACCGTTTTGTATATGGTTAGAGTTTCAGCAGTCTCTGCGCAATATGCATTCAGCCAAGGAACCTTTCTCTCATGTTCATGTCATGGCCGATGCACAGTTGTCTACCTGTCACTCTTTCTGGGCATGAAAAAAGAAAAAAATATGTGTCCATGTTGTTGTCGTCGTCCGTCGTCGGTTGCCGTTCCTAACTCCCACCTCCCACTTCGCTCCAGCCTAGCCCGTCAGCCCAGTCCCCTATCCATCCCATCCTCTATCGCATGCCATGCGGGCCCTGCAATAAGGGGTTCACGTTAGTCACAGCCTTGACAGTGTGCGCGACTTGTTGGTGTCGTGGTAGTGGCGAGACAGGAAAGCCTAATGGGATGCGCCCCCCGCCGCCGCTACGATCTGGGTGCATGTACGGTGTGTAGATGTAAGCGCCGAGAATCGTCGGGTGTGCCATCTCCCCGGCTCGGAGAGGGGACTCCCGACCTCGTCTGACTGGACAGACAGTCCAGACACATATCAATTAACCTTTATGTCGACATTGGGGGTCCTACATGGCTGGCCCAGTCCTCGCCATGGGATTTGTGCGCCCCATATATGCCATTCTGCACATTCGGCACTAACGTGACCACATATGTATCGCGCAAGCTCAAAAAGGGCACCCAGAAACCTGTCCGGCAGGCGAGCTATGGTGTTTTGAGTTTGCGCCAGTCCTGCCCACGCGCGCCGGCTCTCAAACGTCGGTGTGCAGACGCCCGACACGAAACAACATCAGACGGACGCAGAAGACGAAGAAAAAGAAAAGAAAAAATGGCTGCTAGGTCAACACCTGCCATGTACAGCAATTGCGCACATAAGCGAGGTATGTAAATGGCATTTGCATTATGTCCGTAAGCTATCAGATAATCCGACGTCGACTTGACCGGATATGGGGTCTTTTAATTGCCATTGACAAATGTCGAACCCAATCCCGTGGCCGTCCCAACTAAGACATGAAACACAGCCAGTTGCCGGTATGGCTATCTTTGGGGCGAGATAGAATTCGTATCGCCTGGTGTTGGCGAGTCAGGAGCTACTCGTCCTCCGATTCGACAACATACCTGCCAGTAATTAAGTAGTAGTATGACCGCTCTCGTGAACGAACAAGAACAAGATGGCAACTCGCCTCTAGGTATGTAGTCAGACAATAACCAGAAAGCGACGAGGGACTCGGGGAGCAGCATAGCGTGTCCACTTGCCACTCTCCATGCGAATCATCACAGTCACGCCAGACGGTCACATGAAGTAAGGTATGTCGGGGGACATATGCAGATATGCTGCCTTGACCAGGACAGCCTGACTAACCGGCGCAGTTGGCCCAGGATTGTCTGTGCAAACTCGGCGTGGAGACGAGAGGTGCTCTAGTGCGCACACAATGTCTCGGGAGTCGGGACCTTTTACTCCAAACAAAACTCCAGACAGCACTCCAGAGTCTGCGAACTGGGCAATCCTGGAGCAATGGGGCAATGGGGGGCACCCGGAGCTGTCGTTATCGGCCAATGAGAGTCTTGGTTTCCAAGTCTTGTGTCTGTCTGTCATTGCTTGCACAGTCTGGATAAGAGCCAGCAGTTTGGCTTTTATGACCACACGTGAGGACATTACATGTAGCATATGGGCAGCATACACCTACAGATAGAAACACTTCCTCCCCACAGTGACTGACATCCAGCGCCGTACCCCACCAGGCAGACCAGACCAGCATCAAGCCCGCGCGGCGAAGCATTGCTCCTTTGAGACAGGACGGGCCTAAGCGAACCCACTGCCCACCGCCTGCCCGCGCCCATCAATTTTGACTTTCAGCTGGGCATATCGCCAAACGGGGGCGTTATTGATGTGAATAACGATCATGATACTATCTTTACTAAAAAGAAGAAGAAGGGTAGGTGTGCACACACACTGTTCCACCCCCCTTCCCGACGAGAAGACCGGTCTGGTGTCCTGGCGCAAATATGATGCCGACTTTTCCTTCCTGACGCTTGGCCTATCTTTGTATGTGTAGCGGTGCCAGGCTAGCCAGGTTGGAATGGGATTGATTGATAGCGCAACGGTCGACCGTGATTCGTCGATTCCACTTTGCGCTCCGGTGGGATGTGGCGCTTACACCGGACCCTTGCTTAGCCCCCAAGCCTCATGCCATCCCATCCTCAGGCCATTCGGTGTCTGGACTGTATTCACTGACCATGTTAACGAGAATTGAGCCACATGCCACATGTCAGTTGAGCATTAACTCGAGGAATTGAGGCTCTCGTCAAGCCTCTTTCTTGGGCACATCTCATTTCAAGACGCTTACTTGTGGTGGTCTGCTTCTACAAGTGGTAAGCCGCCGCCTGACAAATGGGCTGGCGTCATCTGCTTCTCGGATAAATTGGGGAGAGGTGGCTTCGGATGACGCCTCCTCGGATATGTCTTCTACCTCCCTACACAATCAGGTAGGTAGTAGTGCACGCCCAGCAGCGTCCAGAATCTCCTCTCTCCGGATGCGGCGGTGTTTATCTCGAGATTCGACCATTTGCCGGGCGCCGATCCGCACCGGATTGGGCAGGGTGTCTAGAGTGTCTAGACCGTACGATTTCACAATTCCATGCCCCTCCTGCCTCAAGATCCACTATCAACTCCCCCATGGGAGAGACACGAAGGCTCCACCCAGCACATTTTTAGTAAGAGGCCCCGGTACCATTTTGCATCTGCATTTTCCGTCCTCCTGGTGGTGGAGAAGACATGGGCAACGGCACACGAAGGATGGGCCGTATATTCTCGCTGAAATTGCCATGACCAACATCAAACTGAAAGCAGTCCTTCAGCCGCGCGACAGGCAGACAGAGTTCTGCAGCCAAGTTGGATGCATTCTCTGGTGGTCGCGAAGAAAAACCCGTTATCAGCGAGCAGTTCCGACACCGGCCAGCCTTCTCGGGTGTTGCAGGGTGGGTGAGATGAGGCCATGATAGGCTGTCGGGGTTTGGATGAGACGATGCTGCAGGGAATTTCGGCCTGTCAGGACACCAAGAACATGCACATGTAGATTGCCGTCTCGGAAAGTCGATGTCGTTCTGTTTGCATCATCCAAGAAAAACAGGGTCCTCCGACGAGAATGAAGGGTCTCCTTTTTCGCCAACCCTACCCTTCTCCTTCTTCGCCGTCCATCGTATGAGATTGGCTGGCTACGGTCATATCCATGGATATAGGCTACATGGGACTCCGTACACACCACACACACACCAAATACTCGGCGATGCTGGTCTAAGCCCGCTTTGGTAGTAGTAGCTGCACAATGCAAAAGAGCACGACACCATCCGTCAATATTTGGCATACGACAACAATACCTACTCGCTGGGATCGGCATGAATTCCTGCTGCAATAGTTGCTAATCTGGGGGACGTATATGCAAGAGCCAGCATACAGCGAGACGCCAGATCACGAAACTTGCGACACCCACACACGCACGCACACCATCAGCCAAGCAAGGCCAGAACGCAACGCACAACACGCTTCGAGACAACAAAACAACCTCCCATATCATCCTGAGATGTGAGACAAGCACACACAATCTGAAAGGAAAGAAAAATTTTGTCTTGGGGCGACTAGGTGCAGGACGTCTTTCTGATTCGCAGGCCGTGGGCTTGCATCTCATTTGCCACCCTGCAGGTTAATGCAGTGGCATGGCGCCTCGAAAGGTCGAAAATTAGGAGAGAGGCGTCCAATCAGGCCATAGTCGAACGATCAAAGGGGTAACATTTGGGACTACGGATACCTAGGATTTTATCGTCTTGTTTTTTTTTTTTTTTCCTTCCTTCCTTCTCCTTGTACCACCCGAGACCGTTGAACACGAGGGGTTCTTTTTCTTCACTGGCTGCCACGAGAGAGGCCCAAACCTGTCTTACCTAAGCCTTCAGAACGCCCACCTGCCTACCTACCTAAGTAGGTTTTTCTTTACGGCTTCTAGAATCAGCAATCGCGATACGCCATACGATTGACATTGGATGACACTTTTCCCAGGATGCAGGACAAACTCTTAAACTTACCCAAGAGAATGAATATTTACGTATATCAAAAAAGTATGCACCTGCATACATCAACTGTCGTTGCTAGACGTCCTCCGGAGTGGCATGTTGTACCGAATGGATACAGAAAACAATGCACTGTATTCAGTTTGGGGCTGCTGGTGAATAAAAAAAACACAGTGCGTGCGACAGGTTGAGCGTTGGTCAAGCGATTGCATAAGACAAAGATCATATCGGAACTTATTATATCCCAAGGCTCTTGGCACTGGCCCAAGCTCCCAGTGCTATCTGGTGTGTGGGTGTGTGCCAGAAGGTGCGCTGCCAATCCCTGTAGCCTGTTTATTTCAGCCCCTCCTTCCCTGTCGCTTCCAGACACAGCACGGATAGGCTTCAGCAGATTGGCCTCACGTCGACGAAACAGACAACCTAATTGGCATCTTCGCCGTTCGCCTCTTCGCCTCTCCTGGGATACCAGTCAAGATGAAGCCGCGCGCAGCTCGTATCTATGCACGCCCAACAAAGATCACACACCCTCATCATCCAGATTAGATGCACCTGTTACCTAGCACACTGTAACGGATCCCGCATTTCGTCATTCTCCCTCCATCACCTTTCGAGGCCTGCACGATATGGGACGGTATCATGTATCAATCAATATATCCCGATGATGTGACTGTTGCTGTTTTTCTTCTACATATCTAATGGCTGCCCCCATCTGCCAAGAAAGGCAATTCTGGGTGCATCGGAAAGAGCGACGAGAAGGTTGAGTTTGGGCTGCTTTACGTTTTGCCTTGAATGCGAGGCTTGGAACGCCGTGGATTGTTCCAAAGACTCTGATTACTGCTGCTGCTGCTGCTGCTTTATGCCACGTCACGTTGCCCGCGACCACGGGTTTTACCTCCTTCCATACATTAGGTATGCGGTTTGCTATCGCTACGGAGTACCTGCTGCTGCATTAACTCTGGCGCGAAAGCAAAGAAGGTAGAACAAAGTGTATTCCGCCTCGGACCGGCCATGCCGCAACCATCAGCACCGAACATATCATGCTCGTCTGCGGAACGCGCATCAATAACGCGTGTTGATGATGGTTGTCCTTGCCTGACACCGCACATGCGCACTCCATTTTATGAAAATCCCAACACAAATCCAATTCCGAGAGGAGGCTCAAACCAAGGATCGGCAGGCCCAGCAACGGCGGCCGAGTCCGTGCAACTCTAACCAATGGGTCTCTCCCAGCATCGGCCGTTTTGTCTTGGATCATCGTTTGTTCGTTCGTTCGCTCGGGGAGGAGGAGTCGACTTCGGACTCCAGTCCGTATCCCCACCATCGTGAAGTTTCCCGGTCATGGGCTTTTGTCACCCTGGCCCCTGGGGATTTTGACATCTGCTGCTAGACTGTTAACTTTTCCCTTATTTGACGGCCTTGGCAGGGATCTCAACTTTTGGTGTGGTCCCCTTGCCCACCCCTCCTTAGCCCTTTTCCTAGGTACTACTTACAGTACTTACCACCACCAGCAAAAAAAAACCCTTCGAGAGCCACACCACCACACCCATTGTGCTTACTGCACGACACTCACCTTATGTAACCCACATTGCCCTGCCAGCGGCGAATGGTGGCTGCAGGATGAGCAAACAACCTGGTTTGCGTGCATAGATATCAGGGTTTCGCTATTGCTACCACAGCCAGACCAGCGGCGGGCGGCAACAGCACCACCAGCAACCTCAGTCAACAATAGCGAGACGAGACACACACAGACACACACCTGTTATCATCACCACCACCACCACCTTCACCCTCACTGCATACATACCACCTACCTACTTCAACCTGGATAAACAAGCGTTCCACTCAGGGTGAAAGTCCTCCCTTCTTGTCGGTGATTCAAATCTAACAAGACTCGCTTGCGGCTTTGCGCGGCTCATCTTGGCTCGGCGTTGATACTACATACTATTTTGTTGTTCTCCGGGTCTGAAACATCATCATGAACCGGCCTGGACGAATCAGGCATCCCGCCGCCCTGTCTAAGACGCGTCCATGCTGACAAACCCACAAATATGTCTCAGGAACTCGGCACCGTTCATCCAGACGCTCGTCACCCTACGAGCTATCGGTCGCCGAATCCTCTTGGGTGATTGGTGCAGGCAATACAGGAGAGGACCTGCGTACTTCGGCGAGCATGTCGGCTCTAGGTGACATGTTGAAATGAAATGTAAGTACGGCTGTCGGGCGGTGCACAGTACACGGCAATCCTGAGGTTCTCGCGAAGCACGTTTGTCCCCACGGACGCCCTCGGGCACGATGTTGCGCAGCCAGCTAGCAACTACAGTAGCCAACTAGGTAGAGCAGTGGATATCATTTCGGAAACTACAGAAATGGGATGGAACATGGGCCCATGCTGATAACCCCGGTCTCTGGGGATCGACGCTCAACACTTCTGGATTGGGAAACATCACCTAACGAGCGCGCGCAGTGGAGCTTGTCCAAAAATTTACAATCCCGCTTATTAGAGCAGATATAGGGCAGGGGTTCCAAAGCTGCAAAGTCGACCGACCTAGAGCCCTTCTAGACATTCATCGACAGACGACAATGCGTGTGCTTAGGCTGCTATGGAGTTTTTCGCAGCTAGCAAGCAGGACACGCAGCAGCAGATCCTTGGGACGGACGGTTTGGTTTTATTTTAGGCCGCGCTGCCGCGACAAGCCCTCCGCCCTCTGCGCCCTCGCAGCAGCTGGTTTTTATCGCGCATGGGGAAATGCTCCTACATACACCCAGCCTACGTGCGTACTGGTAGAGGGATCAACATGCCGTACCTGAGGATCATTCGCCCGGGCTCCGAACCCGCCGGCAGGGGAAATGCCAGTTTGATGGCGAACTAGGGTGATCTTCGTCCTTTGATTTGACACGCGGCTTTTCATCGAGATATGAGATATCGTCTCGTGTAACTAACTCCCTCGTCGATATTCACGCCGCACGAGCCTTTTTTGTTCATTTCTTCTTGGCATCACTAAAAGGCGCGCACTGTACTGTACCGGCTGTATGAAACAGAGATGCCCTCTTCCCCGACAAGGTCCAAAACCCCCGCGATTCGGTGCCTCACTCGGTGCCTCCTGCTCCTTCTCCATGGGCAACATGTAAAATGTCGGCAGCGGAGCACTCCCCGTGGGACCACGAAACTAGCTTTTCTGCATCGTTTCGCATGGCGGAGACGGTGGGCTCTCTTTTCACCTTGGTAGACCATTATTAAGATACCACGTAGATAGATGGGATCCATCAAAAGATGATATCACCACGGTAGTTGAGAGGGACCACAGTCATCGTCGATGTCCCACGAAGCTTATAACACTTGATGCGTCGCAAGTGTTTGGGCGTCGCTCCCCTTGGATTCGATCCATAGTCCTGCGAAAAGCACATACACACTGGCGGTCAAGGATTGTTCACGATCACGATAGCGCAGTCTGTTCCCGGTTCTGTCACCAAGAGGAAATGAAGAGAGCAAGGGAAAAAAAGCAGAAGAAGCCTTCAGTCTAGTATTCACGGTAAAATCCTGCAGATTTGTTTGGTTACGAGGAAGAGGACCTTCCTTCGTCTGCCTGACAGGAATCCTTCATTTCCTTCCTTCTGCTCCTAAATTGGACACCAATGCCGTCTCGGAATAGCCTCTTGTTTTTGCGTGCTGCTGCGAAATGAGGGAGAGAATGTAGAGAAAACGTTGCCCAATTCCCACAAGTCCGGAGGCCGTGACGTCATAACGGGCTCCGCCGACCGGCGACAGCCATCGGGCATTTCGCATCAGATCGAGCAAAGTCGAGGCTTCTGGGGCGTCGTCCACCAACCACAGGCCACGGAACGGAATGGGGTTTCTGGCAGGCAGGGCCACAATGGGGCCCCAGGCTTCCAGGCAGGCAGGAGCAGGAGCCCCCCAGGAGAAGTAATAAGCGAACAGGGCCTGGGTTAGCTCCCTTCAGCTTACCCACAGGCAGGTTTAACAAGTGCCCCTCAGCCCCTCCGGGGCGCTAAAGCCAGCAGCAACAGCAACAGGCACCACGCTAAAAGCAATGGTTACCTTCTAATGGCCTGTCAGGTTGACGGGCTGGGGTATTATGGAAGATGGACCAGATACTCTCATTCGTCGCCGGAGGGAGTTGGTACATGCGAAAGGGAGAGCGTTCTCGCAACTCATGATACTTCGTTATCTACTTGAGCATGCTGGGAAAGTGTAAATTCCATGCTACTGTACGGCTTCAAGACACAACCCGACTTTCGGATGTTCCTTGCTGGCTTGCTTGCTCGCTCTATATCGCGCAATGCTCGCTTTCAAATCAAGTCGAGGCCGGAAGAAATGGCGCATGTAGAATAATTATCTCGATGACCGATTCATTCGCAGTGTGTGCGGTGTGAGATAGAGACAGAATCCCAACAATTATCGGTTGGTTGCGTCTGACTGCACACATACTTGCTTACTTTCGCTTGCCGGATTCCGTGATAACTTGGAAGTAAGTAGGTAGGTAGGTAGGTCCGCTCGCTCCCGTGTTGAGGCTGCTTACCTGTGCCTTGCTTACGGGAAATTTGATTCGTCTCACCTCTAGCTGCCTTGGCTTAATGATCTTCCTGTTTCCAAATACAGGGAGGAGTCTATCGTGGCGGGCGTGTCGCTGGAGGGGCGTGAGATTGATGGAGAGGAACTGTGGCTTGTCATCACGATCTGGCTCATCAAGCAAGCACGTTGTATGTTCAGTGGTTACTGGGGGCACAGTGCACGACTGCTGACAGGTACAAGCTGATAGATCCAGAAAACGCCGCTGCGTTGCGCCTCTGGTGATACCGCAAATCTGGTTCCACGGCCCGCGACATTGGATTCGGTGCCATGGCAGAACCATGGTCGAGAAACTTTGCTCGTGGCTGGCTGACTCCTCCATCTGTTCAATGTTCCGTAATACTGCTGGTGGTTGCCACTGTTTGCGCCCCAATTCAATTCAATTCGTGCAGTGCAGTGCAGCGCAGTGCAGTGGCCAGGCTAGCTGGCAGTTAGTTGTTAGGCCATGTGGTTTTAGTTAGTGGGCACCTGCAATGCGTGTCTCAGTTGCAAGGCTTGGGGCTACAGAACAACACCACAGTATTTGTCTTTACCGACTACCAAAACCGTGGTTTGGAAGCGGCCTCGTGACCTGACGGCTGCATATCCCCTCAAGTTTAATATTTGATATTAGGTTTGATATTCCAAAGGATCGTCGGCGTACGTGAACTTTTTTTTCTATTCTCCAAACCCCGAGGAAAAGATCGGAGGCTCGGCTGAGACGGCTTGCTCAATTCGGTCGGGCTGTGCAAAGGAAGCTGAACCAAGAGCCATCGGCGCGCAACAACAACCCGACTTTCCAGCAACTGGGCTCCGTACACCACGCGCAACGACGCACGATCACACCATTGCTGTGTGCTCACTTCTCTCTGTGGCTGCACGGCGACGCCATTCCTTATTGTCCCCTCAGAGGTTGGCTTCGGTTCTGGAACAAACGCCCGTCAGCGCGCGAGACCGCAGCTTATCTCGATCAGGTGACCCGACTAGCCATGCACTCTCGCGCTTTTTGAGTTTGTGTGCCGACGGAGATGCCTCCAAAAGTCTCTTATGGCCCATCCCTATCAATATGTCTAGGTTTGGTATATGTGTACGCTGGCAAACAAGCGGTGAGTTTGCGATGTTGCTCGCTGCTGCTGCTGCATGCAATCCCTTCCCACGGATGCTCCGGGGGTTAGATTAACGAGTACAGAAGTCTGGGGTAGCAGTTGGCAGGCAAGGGAAACGGGTTTCCTCACCCCGCACATTGTGCCCTGCCTTGCCTAGAGCTTGTTGCTGCTGCTGCTACATCTCAGGATTTGCCGAATCTAACGCACTTGGGCAGCCCTCTCTCCCATTTGACAATCTGTCGATGAGACGGGACCCCATGCTGATCGCTGCTTGGGGCCTCCAAGGCGTGTTCTGGGCCTGACGAACGGCAGTTGTCTATTTGTTAAGGATCTGCACGTATACTCCAACGACACATGCTACTTTGATATCTCTGGTTGGTGTTACTGCTTGGTTACACGGGTTTCGCAACTACATACCCTCCAAGTTACGCATGCGACTCTGGTTCTCCTTTGGACCTCACCATTAGGACTTATCGTGATATATATCTACTTGCTTCTGACATGCGCCAGACCAGGTCGGCCAGAGACCAAGTGTTCTATTACCATGGTATCGGTTCAAGTCTAGCCCAACACCAAATGCCTAGCCGCATCACTCTGCATGTGAGATGAGCTGAGTCTCGGGCGCCAGTGCAAGATGCACGTTGAGAAGTATCATGAATATGGGGTCGCACGCATGTTGTCGTTCCGCTCCTAGCGCTGTGCGACTGCCCGCAAGGTCGATATGCCCGTGACGGAGTTGATACTGCCCGATATTGCTTGCGAACGTCATATGGAGGAGACTGGGTTTCGTTGATATCTTTTTTCAGAACGGGAGAGACCACCTCGTTCATGTCGTGCTACCATGCACTCCTCTTCTGAAATCCGGGGTGCATCTGGGGTATTTGCGGCCGAGACTCCTCATCTGATGCGTCGCTGGTGGATTCACTGGCACTTGGAGACGCAGGCCTTCTTTTCGAAGGTGTTCCTCCAGCAGACGAGACGCTGTGGGACCGGTGCTGCACGCTGTACGCGACTTTGCGCAGGTGTTGAAGTTGCTACTCATGCAGGCCTGCAGACCTAGCCATTCTTTTTTAGGGGTGCTGCTACTGTAGGAGGATGCGTGAGGATGCGTGAGGTGGCTAGCTCGATGCACCCCAGATCAAACCACCCATAGCCAAAAAGAACCAGCCCAATGGGTGTCGAATGACGACACGGCATGGTAATACTGAGACTGGTGGGAAACCAGCTCTCTCACATCAATGGAGGGGTTCACCACACTGGTCGCGCGAAGCTACTACACCGGTCACAGGCTAAAGCATAGCGAAGCAAAGCAAAGCAATGGGGGTGTAGTCGTACAGGTCGAGGCAGCTCCTTGTTCCTTTCGACTTCACCCATATTGCCGCTGCTGTGTTTCAGAGATTCGACCGGTATCTGACGCCGTGGAACCTCTGCAATTCCCTTGGGGTTATTGGCGGCCAAGCTGTCAGCTCCAACTGTCTGCTGCACCTTAGCCCCAGTCTGTCTGCTTGGCTCACCGAGACCATGCCCATATTGAGTATGTAGCTGGTAGCTACAAAACTACACAGCTATCTACTGCGGACCCCCTTTCGCATGGCGCATACGCAACACGCAGGCTGTAGACATCCCGTCAGGCTAGTTGGCTTACGAACTGATGGAGGATCGACGCGATACAGAAGCCCGGAAACACTATTGTTTATGGGAGCAATCAGGAATATCATGGAGTGATACAATGCGGCTGTCCGGCTAGCCGTCTTGAGCAATGCGGAGCCGGCCACACCCAGCCAGCCGGATAGCCATGTGCGGGGAGAAGTGGTGCCATCAACACCATGAGCGGGACCCTCCCCAGAGACCACCAGTCCGCCGCACGTTCCCGGTTTTTCTCGTCTTGACGAACACGCTGTCAAACATATGATCTCTCGAGCAGTCTCATGTTGCTTTCCCTTGCCTCGGTTTAAGCAACGCCGTCCACAAGTATGACGACGGCGATGACGATGTTGGGCACTGATCTAGTATCAGCACTGCCGGGCCACGAGGCAAGATGGGAGGCGACACGAAGGTCCGAGAATCCCGAAGGGCACGGCGAGGGATGTCGTCCCGTGCCTACTCTTTAGTCATTCGGGGTATCACAAGACGACTTCATAGCGCGCGGGTTTAGCCGCGCCTTTTTGATTGCCCGTACAGTAGATGATACTGTAAGCTTTGGTGGATACAGTGACAAGATACAGTAGGTGAGTTGGAGACTGCCTCCAAGGGACCCTTCGGCAGTCTAAGACTTCCGCTCTTCGAACCGAGTCAACCGGTATGCACACCACTCAGATGTCATAGTTTGGCACACGGTACGCAATTACCGCCAACATCCTCACTTGCCTGCATGCTGCGTATGGTTGATGGAGGACATCAAGTGGTGATTAACGAATGAACTATCTACGTACGTCAATCAACGCGCAAGGTAGGCCCTGAAGCGCCCGTCGCACAGCGTATATCAAAGGACCCTGAAATTGTTTATTTCGGGTTTTCATGTTCGAGGGCACAGCCAGCCGGCCAGCTTGGATCATACGATGGGCAGGCCGCGACTTGGTTGCAGATGGCCATGCAAGCCAAGAACAAGGATCCCGCATCTTCTGCACTCACCCAAAAGCAATACGGCGACACGATTGGCTGCCACCGGCCTGCACCGTTATCTCTGGTGCACCCCTCCTTCTGCGCCTCCCCAAACGAAACATGTGAGAAGCCTGCTTTTTCCTACTGTCCATCAAACACAGACGCATGCACCCAGCAATGCGCGGCAGGAAGGAGTGGCTGCTACTGCACGCCATTTATTACGGTAATCAAGAGGCTTCTGAGAAGACTTGGTCCAGCAATCAATTTTGGCAATCCTCCGCATTTCGATGCACACACTCCGGATTGCCAAAGGAGGGGTAGCTACCTGCATAGGTGTACTGGCTGGGGGGAGAGGGGGGCCAGAAAGAGGGAGAGCTTTCGAGCTTTTCGAGCTGTGCCTGATCAGCATCACCACTACAGCCACTCACCACCACCACCACCAGCCATGGCATGACATAAGGATCTTCAAGGTAAACAGACAATCATTCGAGGAGGACGGGGGATGAGGCAAGTGGCAATAACGAACAAGGCGGATTGATGATCTCATCTCGCGACAGATTGGCGAGCTGTCGCAGAGAGGAGAAAGATCTCGTGCTTTTCGTCATTGCGCTTCGCCTCGCCGCCTCGAAGGGAGATCAGTGAGTCAGTTGACGAGGGTAGGATGCTGGCAACAGGCGATTGTTGGAGATCAACGGCGATGCAGTGTCTACAACTTGATACATATCAATCTCGCTCCACTGTGTTGCCTCTTTGCTCGCTTCGGGCTTCGGAGCCGAGCAGTGTATGGTAACCAAGTGATTCTTGACCGATGCATATGATATCAGGATAGATGGTGTGCTGCAGCTTCCTTCGCGGTTCCGTCGTGGCCATCTTGGAGGATGAGGAGGAGGCACGGCAAATAGAGTGGGAAGGGGGAGCTGCGGCATCGCATCATGAGGTTGTGGCGAGACGCGACCCAACCCCGGAGAAAAGGGAGACCTCGCAGGGCTTCTCGAGTCCCTATCCGTTTTCGCGTGCGTATTTTGACGTTATGCCAATGCTGGAGCAGTCCCACTGCCGGGAATGCCGTCTTCGCGGTCGGTTTAAGGTGAAGGCGGGCTTTCTCTGATGTGGTAATACTGAGTTCAATTTTCTTTCGGACCCTTCGATACCAGCCAGGATTGAACACAGTACGGCCGGACTTTACGGGTACTTCGCCTTACTTTGCGGCAGTCAGCCCATTATCGGCGCTTCCAATTGCCTCAATCCCTTACAGTGCATATTCGGTGAAGCGGATACAAGGCAACGGGATCAGCACTGCTGAATTGCCTATCCCAAATCCTTCTCGTTAATGTGCAAGTGGTAAGTGGTGGTGGTTGGCATTACTACCACCACTGCTACCCTACGGGGATACGAAATGCAATGCAGGCGAGTCCCCTAAGGTTACATGAGAGCCCACAAAATATATTCTGTCAGTGTCGCTTACACAGTTCAATCCCTCCCCCAGCAATTCTACCCCCGAACAGTACCCCGAATACCTATGGGCTGGGCTCTCCGGGGTAATATGTAAGTCCATATAGTAATTAGGTATCGATTGAGGTGGAGAAAACAATTACCCCAAGGGGAGGAAGGGGACCAGACTGTTCCTTTTTCTGCTCGTCCGCCTCCTACTTCTTGCATCTTGTTTTCTTTTTCTGCCCTCTTCACATTGTTTCGTCTCGTGTGGGTGCTGCAACTCTCCGCCTTTTCTCCGTGCCGTGTCTGGAGAAGGCCGAGATTAGCTCGCCGAGACTCCGATAAGCCATCCACTTCACGGGCTTCATCCAAGACAACAATAACAACGACAGCGACAACAGCTGTGGTGGATCCCAATTGCTACTAGCTAATGTGTCAAAACATATACCGGTTGATTGATGGAATGAAAGCATGTGCAAATGGGGCCAAGTAGGTATCATGTCTGTTGTAATACTGTAGTTCATGATGGCGTGAAACACCAACATGCATTGCTATGTACTGCTGTCTTCTGCATTGCTTTGGTCTAATATGGGAATAAGAGTTCTCAGCCTTCTACACGGAGATAGCATGCGCGCTGCGATGGAAGCAAACAGACAGAGGGTTCCCAACATGCAACGCGACCGCGCGCCCCCTCTCGCCTCCAGCAGCAGAATTAAGTAGTCTATCTCGGCCGACAAGGTGGTGGTGGTGGTTGGCTGGTCGGGATCGGAAAAAGCGGCCAAAGGCCAATGAGGTGCGCCAGGCACCTACCATCGATCTGGACTTGGCGGTATGCCGGAGGTAGGGGGGGTAAGTGGATGCGAGGGGGCGGCATGCGGCACGTTCAAGAGCACCGACATACTGAGAAGTTCATGATTGCTATTTCTGGTTTTATCTGGTGTAGTCGAAATTGGATTTTATCTCGAATGTCTAGCGGGCCCTGACTGCATTTATCAGATGAAGGGTGCAAGTTTGTTGTTGATCTCGGACCTTGGCTCGGTGGGCGGTCGGGCATGATCAAAGTGGTGTCGGCCGTGAGATCCACCCTCCGATCCCGTGCGAACTCCGAAGAGTATGCTTGCGTGCGTGTGTGTGTGATAGAATGTGTAGGTGTGCTGTGTGCTTCTCCTTTCCTCAACATCACCACCATGACGATGGATGACGGAGAGCCTTGGCATTTTCGAGAGAGACCGGCCGTGGCAATCACAAGCTTCGCCCTCCAGATTGCTATTCGTGTATCTTCTTCTTACTAGCCTTGCAGCCTCTACTTGGACCCCTCCTCCTGCCTCCCTCCCCCTCTCCACGAAATTCCACTCACCCCTCGACAGCCCTGTCTGTCTGTCTCTTCCTTCTCTCGACCTGGGCCAGCAGAGCCAAGACTCTCGACGTATGGGGTGCTGCATACGCCACACAATCTAAAAGGCGGGGCCTTCTGGGCTCACAGCCAACGGCTTTTGGATGTTTTGGTGGTGGTGGTGGTGTCTGTCCAAGAAAGTGCGTGTGTGTGTGTGGAAGAGAGTGTGTGGTGGTGGTCTCGATTCAGGCCGAACCCCGGCCTCCATAAGGTTTGGCCAGCGCTGGTCGATCAATGGACCCTGCATATCGATCAACATCAACAATCTCCCCAAATAACCATTGGATGGTTGGTCGTCGCCGGCCGCTCAAACGCTCGTATGAAAATCCGGGCATATGCAACATTACAGACAGAAAAAAGGGGTGTGTGGTATGGTGTACTACTGACACAACGAACGTATGGTATGCGTGCGATTCGCGAACCGCTACCAGACGCCGGTCATCGTCCCAACTATGGAACTGTAGCAACGGAGGCCCGACGGGACAGAATAGTAAACAGACAGACCGAAAGACATATTGACAGGAACTGCCTGCACTGTGACGACGTTACGCCAATAGATTCTGGGCCCTCTACAGCTAGCCCAGCCTTTACATACCCCGAGATTTGCTAAACAGATCATCGGTCAACCAGCTGCAGCTAACTGGCTAGATGGGCGAGCCTGGGGCGGGATCGCCCTTATTTTCTGATGCACATACACGAGGCAATAGTTGATATGCGGCGAACATCTTTCAGCTACAGGCCTGGTGTCTGCTGTGGCCTAGTCTCCATGCACCATCTACAAGTCGAGATCGACATGAGACTAAACCAGACCAAGACGGCCTGGGGAAGTTGTAGTATGCTTCTTACTGCCTCACAGTGTCCGCTAACTATGAGATACATGCACTTATTTCGAGCCTCATGAATGAGGCCTGGTACGGTCACCACTTCCCCCTCTCACCGGTCAAGGCCCCTGTCGGCTTGGCTTCAGTAAGCTCTCGGGCTGGCGAGGCGGCTCTCCTTTTAGCTTCGAATACCGTTGCCGAGAGGGTGTGGTGGCGGTCGTCGGCGTTTTACGCCCACCCAGAGTATATGTGGTTTCGGGAAGGATATTCCGATCAGAGACACCTATTGCTCCTCCGTCCCTATCATGTCCTTCCCTCCACAAGTTGCCTGGCAAGGCGAAGAGTCTGAGTGGAAGCGTGGCTTGGGGGGGTGGGTTCAGCTGTAATCACGAGACTTGCTGTCCCGTGACCGATGCTGTATGTCCGCGTTGTCGACTATGCTGCTTGGCGCGTTGCCAGCTGTCTTTTGTCTTGTCACAAGATCTGTCCGGGTGAGCGTTTCGCTGTCAGCCCCAAGGCGTTACGCTAGCTAGCCTGATAGGTTAGATTACTGTAGGTTGTCTCGACTGCTCGATTTCCGCGGTTCTACAGTACATAGCTACAGTAACTAGTTACAAGTCTGTGCGGTGCTGTTAAATCCGGGGACTGGGAGGAAGGTTGATTAGTTCGGCGCTCTTTCTTACTGTACCTTCCTCTCGAGAGACGGAGACGGGAAACGAATTAAATCCAGGAACGTCCCTTCCTAGTAGATCGATCGGCAAGAAGCCTCATTGCCTCCAGTCATGCCGCACACACCGTGCGTCTGAAGGTTCGTTCACCGCCTGCAAGCTGCAGCGGTGATCGACCGTGGAGATGGGCAAACGGACGGGAGAGATCTGTACGACTAGACAGGAGATGCGCGTCGTCGTGGCAGTCGCCTGTGTCAGGCGGCGCGGCGGCCGGCGGTCAACAGATCATCGCATGGACTTGGGACGAGAGATGGCGCTACTGCGTTGATTTCTTAATCTCGCGTCCACGTATCCGGTAACTCTGACTTATTGCTGTAGTTCAGTTGATTGCGAAAACCCTCAGCAGGCACATCCCCGATTAGGCGGGTGACTAGCCCTTTTGGCCTCTGTCAGCCTTCCCCAGGGACACGCGGGCAAGCGGGTTGTTATGACTCGGCCCGTGCAGTCTCGAGAAATTCGCTCTCTACCCGGACGGGGTCTATGAATCCTTCCCAATGCTCTGAGGCCTCTTAGGCTGTTCGACTGTTCACTTGTGCAGTCCGGTCGACAAGCTAACGGATGACAGGCACGTTGGGGAAACGCTTACGCAACAGCAAGCCCCAGGGGTAAGTCAGTACTCGACGGAGTACGGAGGGGTCCGCGGGGACACGAGAGTCACGACCCGGGGCCATGGGAATAGAGTTGGCGCTTGCAACGGTCCATCAGCGACTAGGCTCCAGTTTCCGCTGGATCCGGTGGGCACTTCAGGCCGAAAGCCTGCGAGGCTTTCCTCTTCCCGGTATAGCCTGGCTGGCGGATCCCCGGCCTTGGAGGTTAAGATGGCGCGATTACGCGGGCCAGACCCCTCTGTCGATCACTTTTCCCTTTCCTGTCCGCCTGTCCTGAAGGAGAGAGGGTGGAAGGGTCGAGGGCTTGTTTCGGAAGACGTTGGACAGTCGACAGCCTGATCCCACTCCGTGCTTTACACTGTCTATGGTTACATGACAGGAAACGAGATAAGAATTCGTATTTATTGGGCGAGGCGGACTAGTCGCGGGACCGGCTCCCCCGTGGAGACGGTTTGGAGGGGACAACCCTGCGAGTTATCACTGAGCACTGACTGGTAAGGCGAGGCAATACTTGCTAGATAGATGACAGATGCAGGTTTTACATGCCAGTGTCGACCGCACGGCGGGCAGAGCGTGTGCGTTTCGGCAGCTCTGACTGGTCCGTACAGAAATAGATAACTACGATCGACTACGGACGGCGTGGTAGGGGTGGATGCGTCCTCCGTATCAGTGACGGCGATACTGGGGGATCGATATGGTGGGCTCGATGTTTAGGTAGTTTATCTTGTGTTCCGGGGATAGTTGGTCAGACCAACAAAACCCGGCACGCCGACGCCGGCGTCAGGGCATGTGCGATGCGAGAGTGGTGAGTGGTGCTGAGGAAGAGACGGAGAAGCCAGGAAAACCTCATCTCCACGTCGTTGAATCTTAATATCCACGCACATCGCAAATTCAATCCATATTTGGTGGAGTAATTGCCGAACTCTAGATAAGGCCTATTTCTCTTCTAGTCGTTTCAACCCCCTGATTCTAGGCGGTAAAAAGGGGATCTGTAGGAAAATGATATCGGGGATTTCATTTTCCAAATATGCAATTATTACGAAACAGATTCAACATGACAAGAACCCCCCAGTTGGAGATCTTCGGAATTGACTTTGGACTTGGTTGCATCAATACGCAATTGGCCCCTGAGCTTGATTGCCGCGTCGCCGGCAGTGCTAGGGGTGGGTTGCTTCTTCACCCCCTTTTTGGGTAAAGGTGTGGTGTGCCCCATATGTAGCATCATGACAGCTACATGATCTTCGAGACGCCGTTGACTTCACTTGATATTCCAGAACTCCAAAAAGTGACTGATAAGGCCTTGCTTGTCACACGTGCCCAGAATGGGGAGCAAAAAAGTGTTGCCCACTACTGGAATCGAACCAGTGATCTCATCATGTCGTCGGTCGCGCCTTCCGGAGAATTGCAGCTTCCTATTACTAGTGATGCGCTTTACCACTAAGCCAAGCGGGCTCTTGAAGCGGCAACTCTCGTAGGATGAAAGATGCAAGCTTATTGACAACCAAATGGTTAAGCTGGTCAGGATGGCAACCTGGATGAGTTCTATGGTTAATAAGCAGGAACTTGATGACACGAATCTACTCTAGCTGGGTTACTTACGACTGCGGGTGTGGATAAGTGCGTGAGGTTGGAGACGAAGGCCTTATCCAAAAAGCTTCCAACAAGGCCATAAAGGGGTCATTCGCTGTGGTACCATGAAGGCTCATAGGTATCATCAAAAGCAATGTAAGGATATACATGGGAAATAATAGAGCGTTCATAGTGCCGGGAGGCTTGAAGCTATATATCTTATGTCTTCAACGTATAGAAGATCTATACCCCTATCTTACTGAGCATAGCCATGCAACGGGCTGACAGAGATGAAACTGACCACAAACAGCGAGGCTTCAAGTGTGAATGTGACCCTGGCTCTCTAACATTTCCTATACTGCGTCACGAGCTTGCAACTATCCAACGGACAAAAACCCAAGTATCCCTTGGGGTATTATTTGAAAAGCAACGAAGGAGACACTGAGAATCAAGCCGTAGCGAACAAAACGACACACGCTGCTGTGTTAAGGGCACGCGGGTTAATACGCTACAAGCAAAACTTAGGAGTTAATCTCCCGGTGGATCTAGCCCCGAGAGTGAGGCCCGCGAACAGGCGAAGTCAGTGGCTGTACGATTACCCGTCATACTTCTGGGTCACTGCTCAGATGGAAGTATATAGACAGCACGGAACTAGGCAAGGGGTGAAATGATAGTCATCTTCTCGTTGTTTGGGAGAAGAATTACTTGATTATATGGTTTTCCAACTCTTCCCATTCATACCTCTTGAGCCTGTTCGAAGCTCATCTCTGGCGCATACATAGCATACTTCGTATAGCCTCTCCATCCATTTAGCCCTTCCGTCACCCAGCAAGCCTTTGCGCGGAACATTGCTCACACTGAGCGATGGATCCTTGAAACCGCAACAAGACTGGCACATGCATATGCCCAGGAAGCTACCAGAGCCTGCAAGGGCAGCACCGCATTAGGTTCGGGGAGGCTATGGCGGTCATACTGACCGCGGAGGAGCTTTAGGAAGGCATTGTAGCCAGTTGTTGTTCCGCAGGCCATGAAGCTCGCGTGAATGCGAGAGTGCTCGTGGCTATGTCGAGGGGAAGTACTACATCATACCTCTGTCCTTGAGCCAAGGCGTTGCGCTTCAGGCATGGTACCAAGTGGCAGTCAAAGATTAAGCAGGAGATGCTCGAGACCGAGAGGCTCTTGCTGATGTGCGTGAGCGGCTTCTTCGCCAGCTATGGGTGATGTATGGCAATCCAAGGCAGTATATCAGACAAACCAAGAGAAGAACAATCATGACGGGGACGTTGTCACCTGATTGAGCACCATGCGGGACATGGTTGATCTCGAGGGCTTCTGCTGCCATGGTGGGTGACTTTGATAAATCGAATGGGTAGGTTGTGGTGTTTTGGTAGGACTTTCTGGTGCAAGTGTGCGTTCTTGTGATTGATAGACTACGAGGAAGGGAGCGAGGGTAGTCACTCTCTTTGTAGGCTTGTGAGTTACTCGCGACAGTAAACGGAGAAAGGGAGGCCAAGGAGATTCGGGTTTGCTGGTGTAGTTGAGGGCTGTCATTAAGGTTTCATCGGACCATGGGAGTTGTATACATACTTGATTACGCTGTATGTTTACAGTATTATAATTAAGTAGAACCTTTGAATGTTTGAGATTCTTGGTGTCCTCCTCTCCCTTGCGTAAACTGGCGTGACCCCAAGGGAGGGAAAGCTGACCGGACATCCCGCGGCAGGTCTATTCAATTGAGATTAACATCGATGTTGTAGATTGCGCAAGTCTAAGATTTGGATGGGTGTAATGAACGACACGGCCCAACACGAACCTCATCAACAGACTGGCGCTGATGTTACCAGCTCGGCCAGCAGACACACCAAGCTGTTCATCGACATCAGGAGGAATGCAAGAAATCTGTACCGGGAGGCTGTGGATATTAAACGGATCAACCCAGCTACCAAATGTAATGACCTGTCACTGTCCCGCAATCTGTAATCTGGTCCCAAGGGAAGACGAACCCAATGTTAACCCAATTCACTTACGGTGGCAGCTTCTTGTGGTACATTGAAGATCATGCAGGTATAGTCCAAGATGTACTAGCAGTAACATATCAAATCGAAAACAGAAGAAGGTATCTGATCAAATACTGGCTGCAGATGCACTGGATCCGTAGTCCGGGAGTGTTGCCAGTTCGTGAACCCCTGAGCCCCTGAGCTTGAAACCCAAAGCTTCCACAGACTCGCCATCGAGCAAATCAAGGGGAATACTTCGATAAACCTGATGAGACCCGTGATCTGCTTAGAAAAGGGAATAGATGACCCAATTGTGCGTTCCAGTCCGTTGTAGGTCAAGATGACAAAAGGCGTGGTGCTGATTGGGTGGGGCTTCACGTCTTGAAGGTACGTACCGAAGATGAAGGACACGGCGAAACGATATTCCGAAGATCAACCAGGAACTCGGGTTGGGTTGGATCCATTTCGATCTGAAGTTCGAGAGCGGCGTGACGTCTGCGGCTACGAGCTCGACTCGACCTTCCCTGCAAGCAGCTGTTGGATTGCGAGCTTACGGGAAATTCTTTAGTGGTTCGCAACTGCGCATCACCACATTGCGACAAAAAACACAACACCGACCCCTCCTCTCCCCCGCGCATTGCGTCCAGTCAAGACCAGACAAACATAAGGCGATCCCGTCGCATTCTTTCCTGGACCATTGTCAGCATACCAAGGCCCGATCGTTCACCAATTCACAATGCTTGGTCAACGATGTCGGCGCATTGGTAGCCAAGCCACCAATCAACTGGCCAGCGCCCTCACCCGAAGCACACAGGTTGCGACGCATCGCGTTCCTGCCGTCACAAGATTCAATGCCTCTCGACTGACAGCCTTCCGCCAATTCTCGTCGATAAATGCACGACTGTACTCTACATCACCCGATTCCTCCGCTGCTGCCGCTCCCTCTGCGCCCGCAACACCCAACGTGCCCGAGAAGCCCGACTACCTCGACGATGCCGAGTCGGCCATCTGGGACCAGCTGACGGCCGAGTTCGCGCCCACCCAGCTGCAGGTGCAGGACGTCTCAGGCGGGTGCGGATCCATGTACGGCATCGAGATAACCTCGGAAAAGTTCCGCGGCGTCAACATGCTGAAGCAGCAGCGCATGGTCAACGCCTGCCTCGGAGAGAAGGTCAAGGAGTGGCACGGTCTGCAGCTACGGACAAAGGTACCTGCCTAATCGCGGGCCGAGCCTTAGCTTACGAACAAGATGATGAAGAGGAGGGATTGAATGAAGCGAATGGATACACGGAGGAGGAGCCTCAACCAACCCTGTATAACATGGCCCGCGAGAACTCTTCCGGAGTCGCCTCAGACGTGGATTTGGCCCGCTGAGCCGCTGAGCCGCTGAGCCAGATTCGGCTACATACATGTACACAACTTCAACTAATGAACGCTATGTGAAGAATAAGAATGACCCAGACCCAAGCCAAGAATCTACCGAGCGACGGCATGGGACCCGACAGGCCGGACTGACTGCCCTTGATCCGCCAACGTGCCTTGGAGATCCTACTATCGATCCTGCCATGCATTAGTTCCCCGTTCTCTTGCCATACCAACCGAATGTGAGTCCTCTTCCCGCCTTGCATCATGCCTGCAGGTCATATGATACTATGCACGCAGGCATGGCGGCACGCGACTGGGAGAATGAGACATCCATCGTTGATGCCGCGCTACGGCCCGTCAGACCAGCAGCAACGTCGTCCCACTGCGGTATCATGACATTGCCTAGACCGCATTTCACCAGACATGCAGATGCCATTTTCGACTAGCCTCCTCCAGCACATCAAGGTCTCACTCCAATTCGAAGAAGCCCATTGGCGGTACGGAACCCCGATCTTCGCTCGTTACTCGTGACAAATGTGCATCGATCTCGACAATTGCCCTCAAATTACCTACTGGGGCTGGCCACGTATCTAGCCTGTGGATTTCGCGCTACTCGATGTACCACGCCTTGCTGAACCGTTCAGGACGGGCGCCATGCTGCCGGAATAAATGGTCCAGCCTCCCGTGAGACGAGGCGCTCCCGTGGGAAAACAAGCATCATCCGGATCTGATTGGCCGAGTTCCTATTCGGTAGCCCTACGCCATAGACGCGTAGGCAGCGGCACGTCCCATTGCACTGGACAAACATGTTTTGGGTCAATTCACGTTCTCTGGATCAAAGGCTACACCATCTACCCTAGATGACAAGACGAACGTTTGGGGCTAGGCACCAAACCGTCCGCCACTGTCGGATTGAGTGGCGGAGCAGGTATGTGCGATTCAGCTTCCCGCCTGCCACGGATGGACATCTGGTCTTTACGACGGCAATCCCATGCCGCCTATATTGCTTCTGTCTCTTTTGCTTCCAAGCCAGACCACCATTTCTCGGGAAATACCCGGTCCTAAGTGACCCGTTCAAGAGATGAAATCTCTGCTCAGGATCGTTCCATCGCTTTCGGTGCATGGTGGATCTTGCTTTCCGGCATTCGATCAAAGGGGGAAAAAGAAAAGAAAAAGCGAACATGGATGGAGTCGTCATCCGTCTTGGGCAAGACGGCCGATTAGTGCAGCTTACCCGACGTGTCTTAGACGCGAACCTGCATTATCCAGGCAGACGGGACCACACGATCTGTCCCACGGAAGCACGGCAAGTACCGACTTGTGGCATGCACGAGGCCCAATACATATGCATGTTAGTCACCATGGACGCCGCCAAAATCATCAGCATGCCAATGTTGATTTCCAATCGGAGGTTTCCATCGGAGAATGCTCCGAAGTCATACCAAACCAGGGTTCAGCCAGATAGGTACGTGCATGATGATCAGCAACTAAAAGTACCATAGTCGAGACCCATGCACGAGATTTTCATGTTTTCCAGACGAGGTCGACGTCAAACTTGATGGCTTTTTGGAGGGTTTGCGGATCAGTAATCGTCACGAACACCACCCTTTCACTTCGGTCCCTGGCCAGGTTGGTCCGTAGGGCGACTAGGCGAGGCTAAGGGCGGGCACCCCTGCTAATGGAAGGGAGAGTGGGTGGGTGCGGGACCCCTGTCTCTCCACCGTCCACGGGCGACCTGTCGGATCGATGGACGACGATTGCTACCGCGTGTTACACTCTCTAGCCCTGTTCTGACATACCCATGCGTCTTGTAGTAGGTATTAGGTACCGTACCCGCGGACCCTGGAAGATTAGGTTGGCGGCAGAGATCCTGGCCACCCCGGTTTCCCAGATCGTGTCGTGTGCCATCTAGACCACGACTCTGGCACATCCACCCCCCCCAAGCCACCCAGCAACCAGCAACCACCGATGACGGCCATGGCGCGCACCACAGACCCCTTGCTACAGATTGGCAATATGATTCTTAAACCTGTCGTCACGCATATCCGGACCTCTTCGTCATGCTGAACCTTGGGGCGAGAGCAAAGCAGGAGCAGGGTTCTACGCTACCGGTGGCTTACAAGAGCATACGCATACATACGCATACTCGGGGCTGAGAAGAAACACCATCCTCGCACCTGTCTATTAGGACAAGGAAGGTATCGTCCAGCTACGATCCTGACGTCCACCCAACTGAAGACACTCATTCCTCTCTTCCCCTGACGGTCTGCATCCCGTTTGCATCTGTTGGACAGCAACCAAGCTGATCTGTTGGCCCAGTGGAAAAAGCCATCTGCAGCAATCTTTGATGAGGACGACGCCTCATGTCTCGTATTCAACGATTGCTTCAACACTCTTGATCCGCCGCCACCGGGGCCCCATACCTTCCATCGGGTCCCTCGCTGGCCTCTCCAAGGAAAGGCTGGACGCGCGAGAAAGAGGAAATCGTTTGGGAAGAACAGCAGCAGCAAACCAATCCCACACTTCTTGAGGGATAGACCTTGGGCAAGGCGCAAACCATATCGTGGTTCTGTGAAACCAGCCAAACAGCCAACCGACCTGGGGAAGAAGAAGCGGCCTATATTAAGGGTCTTGGGTCGCGGGACTGGACTGAGTGATCATGCTGCCAGAGCATTGCAATCAACACCTCATCGAGCAACAGCCAGCTCAGACCCCGTCGTCACGATCACTATCGCCACTACTACTGCCACTGTCGTTTTCCTTGTCCCCAACCAACATCCACACCATCACCTAAACACAAGCCCTCCGGACCAGCCTTGGAAGAAGAACCATGCCGGGAATGGTGATCGAGATCCAGCCGCCCTCGGTGGTACGGCGCGGCCGCGCGCTGCGGCCGCAGATGGTGGTGAGCATCCCCAGCGACATGGAGTGCTCCTTCGTGCACTGCACCATCGAGAGCGCGGGCGGACCGCCGTCGGCGACATCCTCCAGGGCGCCACGCACGCCAACATCCCCGAGTCGCTGAACCCGCCGCAGCAGAGCACGAGCTCGAGCTCGTCGCGCCGGGGCCGGCAGTACTCCGTCTTCTTCAACCTGTCGATCCACCAGGTCGGCCGGTTCGTGCTCACGGTCCACGCCACGTGCACCACCAACGAGACGGGGCAGTTTGTGGACGAGGTCACGAGTGATGTGGTCGAGGTCATTGATGGGAAGGTGGCTAAGACGAAGTTGGGTACGTACGGCGGCTTTTATTATCTTTATTCACCCCCACACCCCACCCCTACTCATGAATCATGATCCATACTATTATTAAACAAGTCGAGCAAGTATGTGGGTAGCTAACATGACGTCGTCTGCAATAGACAAGCATCAGGAAAAACTCATGGACAAGCTGGACAATGCTGGGTTCTTTGCCTACTAGAAGCATGGATCAACTTTGTTAGACTGGATGCCGAATGGTTGGAGAGGAGCTTCTTATTTTCTTTTCTCTGTCTTATTTGTTACTTGCGTTGGGTTCTGCTCCTGCACCATGGTGCTGAGCTGTGTGGCTTGGGATTACACACGCATAGAGGAACGATGACTCTGTCGTCAAGGAGCGCATGCTACCTACTTCATCTAGACCATTGGATTACCCTAATCTTAATGCCAAGTCTTGTCAGCCCCAAAGTACCCTTCCAGCGGAAGAAGATCGACAGGGACCGTTCACAGCATTACGTGTGTGTGTCTATCTGACATTGCCATTCAGCCATCCTCATGTTTCGTGCGTGGCGTGCTAAGTGATATGATGGCACGTTGCCCAAAATCGGCGAGCTTGGCCGTTTGCGGACGGCTTACAGGGCTGGACTAACAGGGGGTTGGGTCGTGGGTCGTAAGGAGCAAGCGTCGTACGCACGCACGCCCGACAACCGAGCGAGGCCAACCCTGTCAGCAAAGACACTTCCACTACCACGCTCGTGTTGGGGCCATGCTGTTTCTGATGCTACGTAGCCATGACAATTTGCGGATCCCTTGCAGGAACGGATAGAAGGTTTACTGTACCTATGGGTTGGGTTGTTGAGTATAAGTACATGGATTGTTGGGTACAGAACCGAGATCGGATGACACCACACAACGCGAAAGAGATTTTGGGGGGCAGATGCAAGTCTCAGGCTTCTAGCTTCGCTATTCACATTGCATTGCTGCTTGCTGCCTAATGGGTCTGAAACACTATGGCCTGGACGGGCCAGTCGGAGGTCCCCCCTTGCCTCGAGAGTGAAGTAAGGCAGGCAAGCAGTAAGGGTCTTTTCCTGGCTGTGGTATCACAGATGGTGACGATGAGGGAAGGAGAATACGATTACTCGGTAGCGCTACAGATGGCTATCTCGTGAATACGACGCTGTCGTCACAATGCAACTTTGCTGATCGACAATGGGCTACAGACGCCAAGCTTCCTGGAGCCGCGTGCCTTCCTATTCGAGTATGCATGGCGACGTGCGGCAAGACGGCAACCAGCCGGTGGGTTCCAGACCACTGGGAGCTTCCCCGGCGACGTTGGTCACGGTTAGCAATGGCAACTCGTGGCCGGTTGCCGGCTGCCGCTTTCCTACCGTTTCCTTGGGATGGCATGTCTTTCTTCATATTTCATATTAAGCTTATCTCTGCCTTGACATGCATCGATACCCGAACCTGTCTTCATGTTTTAGACGACATGCGCAACGAGAGCTAGCTCGTACAACGCCATAGACAGGATTGGCAGATGTGGCTTGCCCTGCCATCCGTCATCATCTTCACTCTGACGAACCTGATCCACGTTTTGTACGCGATTCTTGTTTTCCATATAAATCACCCCATGACGCATCGTGAGAATGCTTGTGTGTTCTGCTGTTTATTACGCAACTGTGTTTCAATTGAATCGAAAACCAAGAATCAGGTATGGGAAAATGATGTTCACGTCGATTGTGACAAGCCTGCTGGGATCTCAGGATCTTGCATGCGCATCTCGCATGCCGTGAGACGTCCCCATCGGTGGCATGTCATGATCTGTGTGGCTTGGGCGTCTCTTCCGCTCGGCGGTTGCTTGGTCATCGTGCTCATCAGCCCGGTCCTCGACTTTTTTCTTTTTCTTTTTGTTCTTTCAACCCTGCAGGGTCGTACCGAAGAATGGCGTTGAGAGCCGACAAGGGTAATGATCGCCGCGCCGTGGTTCGACACTTACGCAGCCCGGTCGAAAAACCCCCCATTGTCAAAGTAAGCAAGCATGGTGGCGGGAGAAATTTTCCAGTGCTCTGCAGGCCATCCTGCAGGATCGTGTTGCCGGTAAGAGACATGACCCCCACCAGATCTACCCAGAAGGCCTGTCGTCAATCGTATCACGTCTGACGTAGATATCACAATGGCCCGGTATCGGGGGAGAGAATTGAATGATGGGGAGGCGTCGGGTGATTAAGAAATAGTTTGCCTTTGACGCAAAAAAGAATATTCTTTTTTTGTGATGACGGGGCTCGGGTTACTGTATTGGACGAGTTCTTGTGTTCTTGTTCTTCCAGGATCAGGCCTGAACTCCAGGTGGATGCATCTGCGGACGCGGGCGTTCCAGAAGAGCTCCATGTGGCGCTTTTCCTCTGAAGGGGGCGCCTGCAAAGTACTAACTTTAGCGTACCGACAGGGCTGACGGCCTCCCTGGCCACGACAGGCCCAATCGTACAGACAGTACGGGCCAAGAACCGATGGACCAATCAGACTCTCTGATCTGGTGGCTTGCGTCCGTAATGCGGCTCTGTCGTCGCTCTTTGCTTTTCCTCGCTTCACTCTTTTGGTCGGCCAGCTGTGTGTAGTAGGACACAGACACAGCGCCGCGCAGGTCCCCAGCTGCCAACTCCGAATGCTGACTTGCTCCTGGATGCGGTGCTTGTGGTATGTGGCTGGGCCAACCATCTGTCTACTATCCCGCCATGTCGCGCGGAAACGTCAAGAGCCGCTGTCATCTTAGATTGATGAAAGCCCTGCTGCTTTTGACTGGATGGGAGAGAAACCAACCCGAGATGAAAGCCTGGGGGTTGAGTCACGAATCGGCGCTTTTTTCTTCTGAGACGGCCTTCTTATGAGGGGACACGATAGCCTCATCTTGTAAAATGGCAAATATGGAAAGCTCCAGACCTATCAGTCAGCATATAATCTCCACTTGTGTAGCACACCGACTCGTAATCCCTTGAATCACATGAGTGATGGGCTCTCAGCTGTGGTCCTTCGGGCCGTCTAGCTGGCTGCTTGATACCAATGGGACGCGAGGAAGTGTTAATTAGGCATCTATTGTTTCTGCAGAAGGGACGGAAACAGAGCAGCCTGGCACCGTGGATACTGTTTGATGCCAAACATCTGCAGGGTATGGGCCCGGCACTCGCGGATATGACCCCCAAACATATAGGACCGACCCCGTAAGGTTACATATACATACGTGTCATGCAGGCGCACAACATAGGGGCCATCGAGGTCGTAACCGGGTACGCGGGTAATGCAGCAGCACCACTACCCCCCACTCCCTTGCGTCTCGATCTCACAATATGACCGCGATGAGATCGATCTGTTCAGGGGACCAAACCGATTGGTCCAGCGGGATCGGGGCGTGCTGCTTGGGGGCTGTCCGGCGCCAAGTGGCAGGTGCCTCTAAAAGACCTGCGTGCCGTAGCGATACTATTTTCATTAAAAAGGGGCCTCATGACCCTAGTCGTGTCGGGCGAGTAATATTCTTCCCCGTGTTCCCAACGCAAGCGTAAGCGTCCAGCCTGGCTTCCCATAACCCATTGGCTACCTTATTCATGATACGAAATCCGCCACGCAGTGCTGCTACTCATTACCATTAAACACCCCCTGATGAAACATCGTTTTGGGAGAACTAGGAGAGGATGAGCTACATCAACGCACACCGTGGATGGGTTTCTACGAAGTCTGATTTTACCAGGGTAAGTACTAGGACAACTTAGTGATAACGCTGCGAATCATTTCTCACCACATATCTGATCCACATTATTCCTATGTGACTTTGCTCACGACCCAGCTCCACCTGTTACTATCAAGTGCATGCCACATTCCAAAGACCGCTCATAAACACTACAAGGAACAGAACCAGAGCCCCAGCTCAACTTAGCTATGCCTCTTTTCCCACGACTGCATGATTCTTCGCCATCCTCCTCCTCATGTCCCCCAGATAGAACCTCACCGGCCACGTCCTAAACTTGGTGGGCAGCGCCGGGTAGATGGCCCGCACCGTCATCTCCAGCAGCCGATACGCCACGCGGTGCCGCCGGAGCCCATACTCCTCGCGCAGCCGCGGCGGCAGCCACTCCGCCGTCACGACCCGGACCGCCGGCAGGAACAACCTCAAATACCAGGGCGCATGTTTCAGCGAGAGCAGGTCCCGCGCCACGGCGCGCGCGTGGCTCGTGACGACGAGCCGTTCCTCGACCTCGCGGTCCCAGTACCGCCAGAAGTCGGCGCGGGTCCGCGGCCACAGGTCGGGCGGCACCTGCAGCGCGCAGGCGAGCACGGCGTACTCGGCGTAGATGCGCTCGTGCTCGGCCTCGTCGGCGATGGCGGACGGGCCGAAGGCGCGCTGGTAGACGTCGATGGCGGTCGCGTAGAGCGTGGCCGCGACCCAGAGCTGGAGGTGCGGGTCCAGGGCGCTGTATTCTTGACCTTCTTGGTCGGGCCCCGATGGCTCGGTCAGGACGCCGCGGACGTTCGCGTGGACGCGCGTGATCATGTCGGCCAGCCGTTGTTTTTCCGGCGGGGTGCCGAAGGACATGCAGTAGATGTAGGTCATGGTGGAGCGCAGGCGGTCCGGGACGCGGTGGGCGAAGTTGCTGTGCTCGTGGACGCCGGCGCCGACGGCCGGGTTGGCGACTTGGAGCAGGATGGCCACGGCGCCGCCGCCGAGGATGATGGCTTCCCGGGAGATCTTGTTGAGGTGGCGGGGGACGAAGTCGGGGCGCAGGTAGGCGGGCTGGGTGAAGGAGGACGGGATCCCGGATTTCTCGTTCAGGTCTGGGGAGGAGGGGTCCATGGTGGTGGATTGGGACGCCATTTTCGTCGAGTATGCTTGCACGAGAATAGAGAGAGGCAAGATTCTGAATGTGGTAAATTGAAATCCTCCAAAACGTGTGATGCATAAACAGTAGTCGCCGCCTAGATAAGTGCTTTCGGCCCTCAATATCGTTGCTTACGCTATGATATTTACGCAACCTTCAACTCCAACATCGCCTCGGTTGGGACTGCGAAGGTTCATCCCGAGGATGGAATGTAGATCTTTGCCAGGATTGGCATTGCACTGGGTGGTTGAGCTACCTGCTGACTTGCCAGTTGATGCACAAACGTGACTTCCTGATCGGCTCCGTCTCTTCGGGCCCGGGTTGTATCCCTGCGACGTCCAGTGCGGAGCTCTTACTAGAATCGTGCATGCGTTGCAAGCTCCCGCAGTGGAGACATCCGCCGTCGCGTCGAGGCCTCGGCAGAGGTTCTCCAAGCCCAAAAGCACTACTGCCTCGGCGTCCGAGGTGTTCACTAGAGGAGTAATACGCATAAAGGGTGTGAAGCCTACCCCCTCCCGATTTTGAATGGCTTCGCGATGCCAAAAGCCCAATCATCTATCCAGCACGTCGGAGTAGTATTCCCCAACCAGCCCAGTAATGAAATCCCTCGGCTGGGGTAAGTGTGGGGAAGACCTTGGAGATGCCCTGAAGGGTGTCGGCCCAGGCACGTCCATTGGCTCGCTAACATCTCCGATCTTAGCCTATGTCAATTCCATGCATGATATTCCTACAATGGGCCTCTGGAGCTTGTGTGGTTATCGCGGCAGAGGCACATGTGGGTTACCCGGGTTGCAGCATACAACATCGTGGTCGCATTGGCAGCCCATCTACTCCATCACGCCTCAATATAGACACAACGACCTTGCTCAAATCCAGGGCTCGTGCCGATTGATCTTCATGGAGAAGAGGAGAAGCTAGATGGACATATTCATGTTGCATTAATGGGGAGGCACACCCAATAACCGCCCGTTTAAGCGGCCAGGCCTCCTACTTGGCCCTACTGGTCATCTCTGGTATGTTGTACCACGCCGCACCCCAACACCAGAATCACCTCCATCGCCTGCAGTACACCCCCTTGGCGAAATGGTGGGGTTAGGCGCCGAGATGCTTCATTTGTGGCTCCCTGTTGACCTCTATGGGCCGAACCATGGCACGCAATGCTTGATGGGAGAATGCGGCAGCTTGTAGGTATATGATTTAGATGAAGAAGGATGAGTATTCTCCGACCAACAACGATTCATTTCCTCAGATGTGGGAAACGCTCACGCGCTCCTGGCTCCTCGCTTCACCGAGTCAAGCCTCATCCCGAGTAGAGTTTGGCCGTCGCCCTTTAGCATATCCGTTGACAAAGTGCTTAGCAACGCCCCCAAATTGCTTGAAACACTAGTTGGCCCCTTTCTCTGGCTCTATCCAACATATTGACTCCCCTAAGTAGTGATGGCTGGCTGGGAACGACCCAACGATGGTTCTCCTTGGCAACACACACGAGACACCAACATGTACAGCACCACTCCCTTCCGCAAGGGCCATATGGGTGGTATTGGCAAAGCTACCTCGAAGGACGACGCTCCCTACCAGAAGACGGGTCCTAGTATGATAACGCCGGCGATGACCAGAGACAGCGACGATGATCCGGATCACCCCGAAAAGGCCTATGCGAAGCCCCCGCCGGCCGGAAAAAGGGCCAAGGTCAAACGCCATTTCGCCCGATTCTGGTGTTGCTACGTGCTCGCAATCATCATCTTCTTGGCGATCATGCTACCGGTGCTGTAAGTACTATCACTCTGTCACCTTCATCTCATTTGAAGAACCGAACTCTGACAAGCGATTTGCAGCTTCCTCAAAATCATACCCGCCCTCGCCCAGCGCATAGTGGATGACACGGATCTGCCCATCAAAAACGCGACGCTGAAGGCCGTGAGCAGCGACCTCGTGCAGGTCTCGCTCACGACCTCGCTCAACGTGCCCAAGGGCCTCAGCGTGGGCCTGGACGAGTTCAGCCTGTACATGTACAACCCGGAGACCGCAGGCGCCTTCTCCCCGTACCTGTCCCTGGACATGAAGGCCATGACCCTGTCGGGCAACACCGACATCACCGTCACGGACCAGATGCTGCGCGTGTCCAACCACACGGAGCTCGACAGCTGGCTGAACCGGACCTTCGTCGACGACGCGACGGCGCTCAGCGTCCAGGGCGCCACGACGGCCCACCTTGGCGCCCTCAAGATGCCCATCCGCCTCGCCAAGACGGTGCCGCTCGCGGGGCTGCGCAAGCTGGCCGGGGTGCGCCTCGACGCCATCAAGCTCATTCTTCCACCGCAGGCCGACGGCACCAACATCGTCGGCAACTTCACGCTGCCCAACTGGTCCATCCTGACCATGGACCTCGGCAACATCACCCTCGACATCCTGGCCGGCGACAAAGAAATCTTGCTCGGCACCGCCACCATCTTCGACGTCGTCCTGCCGCCCGGGAACCACTCGCTGCCGTTCCGGGGGCAGCTGTACATCCCGGCCCTGCTCGAGAACTTTGGCGGCGTGCTCAGCAGCCAGGGCGACGCCCTGGCGTCGGGGAAGCTGACGCTGGGGGTGCGGGGCAATAGGACCGAGGTCGACGGGCGGCGCATCAGTTACCTGGAGCACGTGCTCAACAACATGTTGCTGATGACGGACGTGCCGGTCGCGCAGCTGCTGGGGGACGTGGCGGATAGCGTCGCGGGGCGGAACGCGACGGTTTCGCTTGACGGGCTGTTGGGGGTCGCGGGGCAGGCGCTCGGGGAGGGGCTGCAGAGTTCGTTGGAGAAGTTGTTGAAGGGGTTCAATTTGACGACGCCGCTGCTGCCGTCGGTGTTTCCGGACTTGAACCCGGACGGCGGCGGGGGCGGGGGGTCGACGTCGGGTGGTGGTGGTGGTGAGGAAGGGGCTGGTGAAGGTGGCAGCGGTGGGGGATTGCTTGGGCAGGGTGGGCTCGGGGGGTTTATTGACAGGTTGAATATTACGGGGATCTTGAATGACACGCTGCAGGGGCTCAACGAGGGGCTGAAAGAGGGCATCGGCGAGGGGATCAGCGAGGGGCTCGGTGGGAATGATGGCTTGGGCCAACTTGCTTGAGACGTCTAGGTTGACGTTGTCTGCTATTTTGACACGTATAGTATTACTTGCATGTTGGAGTTTATCCTTTCGCTTTTCAATACCAACTCATCATCAAATGTCTTTCAGTATTTTCCTCCAAGTCGAACACCCTCCAGGTTCACCATCCCGTCTTTGCGTAGATTGGTTGCTGTCATATTCTTTATAGAAAGCCAAGGCATCATTGACTGCACCCGGCTAGGTCGAAGATTTGAGTTGCATACGTGTACACATACGCGCTGCGTTCTTCCCTCGCTACATTGGCAGACCATCAGAAGTATGATGCGACCGCCGTCAGATCGCCAAGCAGGCTGATCACTGGATGCGGGGAATGCCCAGGGGTGTGCTGCCACCACGCTCCAATGAGAGGTATGCCTCGGCTCGGTTTCTTCTTGGAGATATGGGGGGTGCCCGCTCAGAGATGCGCATTGTTGCAGCAAATTCATGTGCTGGCTGGTTATGTGGTCACAAGACGGTCCTTGAGGTCTTGACTTCGGGGGGTCCAATAGAAAGTGCCATGGCGGATCAACAAAGTTATAGTACCACAAGAACTTTCCTGGGGACTGAGTACATGGAACGAGATCCGAAACTTTGACAGTACCTCATTGCCGTTGGCTAAGTCCCACGCAACAGACATGTCCTCAGCTACTCATGTGTCCTCGAGTGCCCTATTACTTCCCAAGACATTAGCAAACTACGCATCTCAAAAACCAGAGTCCTCCGAGTCTGAGGACTTAGACGGAGCTCAGCCGGATAACCCCAGCTCGGTCGCCGGTTCTGAGAACGAATTCCCCGACGGTCACGGAACTGCAAACCCAATCAAGACTGACGTGAGCGCAAAACGGGTGCCTAAATCATATACGGCACAGGAAGTGACGGAGCACAATTCGGAAACGAACCTCTGGATTATCGTAGGCAGCGATGTTTACGATGTAACGGAGTTCCAGCATCAGCATCCAGGGGGAGCCAAAGGTCGGTTGCCTAGCCCTCTTCTTTCAACTTCGCTGATTCCCAAGTGTTCCTTTTTGCTGCCTGAGTTGCTGACCTACTTGTACTTGAACAGTAATGCGTGGGGTCGCTGGCACGGATGCGACCAAGAAGTTCGATAAGCACCATCGCCGAGGCATCCTGGAGCCGTATAAGCCTAAGTATCAGGTTGGAGTATTGGCTACGGCATTGAAATCTAAGGCTGGTAGAGATCAGGCTGGTACCGTTGCTCCCAAGAGGAAAGGAGGCTTACTCGGTAAGCTATGGAGGTAAGGTGTGATCCTTAGGCCGGAGCTGAGTCGATACGGTCTCTGCTCCGGGTAGTTACAGATTAATAGGTCGCTTGACGGGCATAGACGGGTTAAGTGGTTCTTTGGACTGCATGATTCGTGTATGGAAATAGACGACGATATATTGCTTTTGGCATGGGCGAATATGGGTTGCTTCATTGGTACATAGTGGGAATTGGTGTCGGCGCTTATCATATGCAAACCTATTTCGGTACTCTATACGACCCCATTAACTAGTGTGAATGTGATGTCCGACAACTGAACGGATCTTTTTTGGTGATTGCGTTCAAGTAGTGTCGCCATTTCAGGGGTAGTTGACGCTACACGCGCATCAAGAACAGACCAAGAAGCCTAAACGCCAGCGGCTGCCAAGAACAGGCCAACATACATCCTAAAAATACATAATATGGCCGCACATACTAGGAACATCCATAAGCATTATAGTTTTGCCTATTTCTGTGAATGGTGGTAATACTGTATCATGGGGCCAAAGGTGCTCCGGGTGCCATTGGTGATACCTGCTTGGCAACTGACGAGGTCTGGGATATTAGATAGAGCACGCATCTTGTGATAGTCTATGTCACCCTTATATAATCACTGGGGTGCCCTTGAGGGCCACCCACGATACATTGCTCAGCCCCTCATCGCTTTTGAATGGAACTTGTAGAGGACTTTTCAGACGTGCAGCGCAAGAGGGCCTCTAGCGGCTCGGAACCGGCGCATTGGAGGGCCCCACCCCTAAGGCAGCAGAATAACTCAAACTTAGACGACGCTTTAGGGACCCTATTGGCGGGCACAGCCAGGGGTCGTTCTCCATTGCAGGGAGAAGGTGGGTACACCTCCGTTTCTGATGGACCGGCTCCGTGCCCAAACTCCCAGATTGTGGTGTTCTTTCTTTGCCGAGCAGTTTGATCACACGGTTCCAACTCCTCAAGCTTGGGTTGTCACCTTGGAAGACACTGCTGTAACTCAAAGTTGCGCTGTAACAGGAGAACAATACGGCATACGAGACGTGCAGGGCTAAGAGAAATAGCCCCAAAAAGGGACCTGTAAATACGCTGGATATGTCCTCGATTAGGCAACCACTTAGGGACCGTTACACAGCGTATCTCGCCTATTTCCAAGGCAAGATGGTAGACATCAGCGGGTGGGAACCGCTTCATGTACCCGAAGAAAGGAAGGAGCTTGACACTTGTCAGACTCGGCGGCTGGCGACATCATGTACGGAAGCGGAGCTGGAGCATATATTGGTGTAGAGAGGGGTTCGATGTTCATGGGCTTGACCAGGACTACACCACCCTGCAGTCGGTGGATGGGTTTCTGAAGTGATATGAACGATTGCTCCTGATGTATCAAAACTGCAGTTGATAGCGAATGTGGCATAGACAATGCCCAAGATCTATGAAATCCAGAGTGATTGCTCGTCGTACGGGGCTCCTGACCAGGAACAAGTGATATGGAACAACTTCAAATCCAAGCATCTTAGCCTGAGTCGGTATGACCATGAAAGAAAGAAGACGATATAATCAGTGAGGCCCAAACAAGGAGGCGTTCGTATGCAGAACCGTCGTTACGAGTCTTGCACTCACTTACTCGGACAATGCTTGAATGTGCAGAAAACAAAGTTGGCAGCCTGGGTCTCGCGGTGCCGCCAACAGCCCGATGAAAAACGGATGCCTAATTCCCAATGCACATATTTCCCTAGCTCAATAAGCTTGGGGCAGCAGTAGGGCCGATCCGCGAAGGCCGTAGGTTTAAGGAAACCTTGCTCTCGAACGGCACCATCTGTGGCGCTGGGAAATGTGCGAAAATGGTAAAAGAATATGTGAGTTATAGGATAATCTGGCTGGCCCGAATTCAACGCGTCTCAAGGTGAAGCTGGTGTTGCCATCTCTGAAGCGGGAATCTTGTTGTCGCCGATCTCCCATTGCCAGAGGTCTGCCTGGCTGTGGCGTTCAACAGGGTAGAGGGACACGATGGCCCGAGCGTCGTCGCTATTCAGCCACCTAGTTCTGGCTGGTCAGCCACATACAGCCTTCGTTTGTCCCCCCCTCACCCAGTTTGTTACCAAGCAAAAGCGCCTGCACCACTCGCCAAAATAGCCCATATTCCAATTCTAGGCAACGAGTTTCGGTCCCGGCAGCAGGGTTGCTCCTTACTGTAGGTGCTAAGACCGCCGAGGGGAGCCGCTAGCAGACCGTCATCCGATCTTACTTGGTGCTTGGAGGTGGGTAAGAAAAGAGAGGCTCGCTGTGTGGTAGATCTATGTGCTCCACATTAAAAGCTGACTGGGCACTTTGGCACTCTACTTGACCTTAGGCAACGAAATTGATTGCTCTGCACAGCGTCCGTGGACCCCTCGAGGCGTCGCGCGCCAGCGAAGGCAGCCATATTCTTTTCTACCTCAGCTCAATCACCACAAGAGATCGTCGACTTCACCTCAGCATCTTTCCATCCTTCTGGAAAATGACATACTGAGACTGCATAGTCGTCTATGTATTGTATTCTGCCTTTCTTTTTCGCTGTACGCAGCTGTCGCTATTTCGGGATATCAACCTTGTAATCCGACGTACCACCGTCTCCTCCCCCATTCTGGGCCTAACCTGACTGACTGGAGGCTGGACCCCGCCTAGACACTAATAACAGCACACCATCCCCGCCATCAACTTTTGGTGACCACAATTTCAGCATCTTGGCATCAAACTCCAGCCTTACTCGGACGATCACTCAGTATATCACGGCTCAAATTGCTGGCGATATGCTCATCACTTAAATACCAAATACTTCGTGGCCAGACATCTTATTGCCGACCAGCCATTGACTGCATCGGCAATCAATTGTTCCGCTGACAGCTACCCCACTGTCGTGAACGGTTCGGACATACGGGGGCCTCATTCTAACACCATAGGTCAACTAGTCTGAGAGAAGACCGTCGCCCAACATGGAGTCATATTTACCCCTGGGTGGCTTCCAGCTGCCATTCCAGAGGCGGCTCAGCCGGCTCTATAACGACACTAAGAAGTCATCCGACTTCGTCAAAGAGCCATCCTCCGAGGACCCAGAGATCAAAGCTCTGCACCGCAAGCTCAAGATACAGAAGGACCGCCTCGTGAGCTGGGGGCTGGAATGGAGCGACCCCTCCAACCAGTCGGCCGAGATCGACGAGTCCCTCTCCAAGGCCGGGCTCAGCGACTTGGTCGGCAGTATCATGTCAACTATTAAGGACATTTTGGCAGAGGCCGAACCCCTATGGCTGAGCTCCAAGCGCCGGATAGGGGAAAAGGAGCCTGAGAGGCCCACGGGCGACAAGAAGATCCCCATAGTCGTTTGGGACAAGACGCGGTTCGAAGACCTGATCAAGGACCTCACAGCTTCTATCGACACCCTCCATGATCTATCCAGGACCAGGTCGTCCGCCACGTCTTCGAGCAGGATGGGCAGATTGACCAAGTCGCAGGCTTCGCTTGAGGAAATGCGGCCATTCGGCTCAACGCGCATCCAGACGCCTCAGCAGATAGATCCGCAGACACTGACCAACATCCAGACCATGCAGGCTGTTCCACTGGCCTCGCCCGTCACCTCGGAACGTCGCTCCCAGGAGATCGTCTTCATGGGGAAGCAGGCGTTTGCGGACGTGCGCCGCGGACGCCAGGGATGGTCGCCACTTTTACTCGAGTTTGCTCAATTCGATCCCATCTACTCAACGACGGGCATCATGCCTTCCATGTCCCGCTTCGAGAAGCTCAGCGAAGGCCTTCAGACCGAGTCGTCCAGGGCTCCCGGCGCCTGGTCTGGTTTGCCCATGTTGCTTGGCTACTACGAGGACATGGAGAACTCGAGACTGGGCCTCGTCTACCAATTCCCCGCCAACTTCAGCCCAGTCACTTTCGAGAACCTGACGCAGAACCCCATTGACAATCTGTGTACCTTGAGCGAGCTATTGTCGCGTCCCGACTTCGAGCCTCGCTTAGAGGCCAAGTTCCGTCTGGCTCACAACCTTGCCAATACCATCTTTGATATGCATGCACGGGGTATCACCCACGGGAACCTGCTGGATTCAACGATATCGTTCTGCAGCCCAGTTGGCAGTGAACATAGTATGGAAGCGGCAGAGGTCGATGTCCGAAAGCCCCTTGTGTCCAGCTTCGACCTGTTCCCCGAGGACGGCCCGGCATTACCGGCTTCGGTGGAAACCACCCTCTACCGACACCCCCTAGACCCACGAACAACTCCCCAGTCACCCTTGTCTAGCTCCAGAGATACCAAGACCCTCGACCTCTACTCCCTCGCTATGCTGCTGGTCTCTATTGGCCTGTGGACCAAACTTGAGAACTTGGTCCCAAGCCCAAACTCACCAAGCATTCCCGAGTCTGTCCTCGAGCAGCTAGCCATTAGATGTGGCACGCTCTACATGAAGGCGGTGCAGGCCTGTTGGAACGCCGTCGACCAAGAACTGATGCGACCGGGCGCCGGCGACGAGATTCTGAGCCAGGTTCAGGTCCGAGCCAGTCGCTACCTAGAGGCCTGCTCCATTCTTGATGGTGTTAGTGGCCTTGACGACAGGATCAGTGCCGACATTGGGGATGTGCCGCTCACTCCGCGTGAGCGCCAACCCTCGCTCGCGGTATCCGTCTCATCTCTCGCTGGCCCGTCAAAGGGGGACACCAAGGCCCGTTCCCCCGCTACCCCTCTCCTGGCTGAACGCAAGTTTGAGCCATTCCCTGTTACGCGACCAGCATTCGGTTCAGATCTGGGGAAACGTGGTTCAAGTTTGAGTGAAGCGCCCCCAAGCCAGAGCAAGAGTCGTACTATTCCCGGGCCGACCCAGACAGCCGAGGTTGCGCCCCCTTCCGAGAAACCCAAGACATCCAAAGCGCGCCTCTATCCCCAGATTGCTCTGCCGCCTGACGCTGTCAATCAATGGAATGATATGATCATGCCGCAAATCAACATGGCACTGAAGCACTTCTACCGCAAGAACCCCGAGTCCGTCGAGATCTCGCTCGAGTCTATCGGCGAGTCTCCCCAGGAGATTACACCCACGGTCCTCGTCGTCTGCACATCAGTCAGCAAGGTCCGCTCTATCCTGAAGAAGAAACTCGGCGTGCTATTTGATGGATCCACCGGGTTTGGGCTCAAAGTGTGTCGGGGCTCGATGCTTCGCTCTAGGAAAGGCGGCGTAACCAGAAGCATGGCCAAGAGCGACGAAGCCGGATCCGAGATGGGAGAGGGAGAAGTGGAGGCGGCCAATCCCGACTACCAGGAGCGGCCCCACAATGGAGCCAGCATTGGGGCCTGGATCGGCGACCGTCATCTCCCTCCAGTCAGCTTTGGTGGCATGATCATGGTGGACGACAAGCCCTACGGCATGACGGTGCATCACATGTTGGACGACCCTGAACCAAGTCACACCCAGAAGAGCGATCAGGTAGCCATGCCACCGGTTCGAAGCAGTGCAGCGTCTCAAAGCTTCACCTATCTACAGGAGACCGATACATCAGAAAGCAGCAGCGGTGACGACTTCGCCTGCGAGTTTTCTGATACCGAGTCTGACTACTCAGTCACAGACTTGACTAGCGACGACGAGAGCGATGAGGAAGATGAAGAATATGCGGAACCCGGTGACATACCCGGCATAGAGCCGGGTCTGGGCGAGGGATACGTCGTGACGCAACCCGCCTTAGATGACATTGGCGAAGGCTTCTATCCCACGGAAGATACCATGGACGAAGATCATTTGGATACCTGTCGCCTGGGAGAGATCTATGCCTCTTCCGGAATACGAAGGCGGCACGACCCCGAAGGCCTGATCCACGAGATCGATTGGGCCCTCTTCTCGTTTGAAGATGAGAGACTTCCGGACCACGACCAAAATCGGGTACCCCAAGCCTTGCCGGACTCGCCGAATGGCTTACTCCAGCCCACTGCCATTACCTCGTGGTCGAAGTTGGCCGGGCTAGAGGGTGCAGTGCATCGGCCGCACCAGCGGAATGCAGACGGGCTTGATCATGCCTGCCCTCACGTCGGTAAAGATCTACGGGCGCGCGTCCCCAAGTCACACGTATCAAGTCAGCAGTAAAGCCGCCCCAAGAACAGGAGGCAAGGCCGGGCCAGCAGCCTTGCCCGGATTCGCTCCTGCCAACATGCGCATGATACCGGGCCTTTCTCTAGGTATACCCGGAGACTCCGGGGCGTGGATCATGGAGCGCCACAACGGATCTCTGTGCGGGCACGTCCTGGCCTGGAGCGAGCGGAAGCAGGTGGCTTACATCTGCCCGATGGAAGTCTTGATGTTGGATATCGCCGAAACGCTCGAGGCTTCTGATGTGAGACTGCCGGGTGGGCGGTCGGTGTTGTCCGATCGTCGCCGCCAGGAGGTTGACCTGGGCGACTTGGTCGGTGATGACGAAGACAGCGAAGATGGAGAGGAGGAGGACAGGATGGGTGTGGACGAAGCACCGTCGGTTCTTACGGATAGTATGAAGAGACTGGCCGAGGATTTGGATAGGATACACATGGAGAGTGGTAGCAGTGGTGTGGTTTCATGATTGATGCATGTTGATGACTGGATAAGAATAGGAATGATGATTAAACTGCTTACTGTTCCTATTCGTTGATGGCGTCGTGATTATGGCCGATGAATCGGGTCGTCGCAAACTATGGCAGGTCATTGTTAAACCGAATCATTGGAGATTCATAATGACATCGCGTCGTATTCTGGTCGTCGGTCCGCTGCCTGGCGCAAATCCTGTGATCGCCTAAGGCTCTCCATGATTGGGACCGCTCTATCGCCGACTATAGATAGCCATTTCCAATCGGAAAATAAGATGCAGTGAATAATACCACCGCCGAATGGTGACCACAGATGGAGTCTTACGTGCATTATCCCCCTTATATCCATACGTTAGTACAACGATTTTGGCATGTAAGCGCCGCCTGCATCAAGGAGATTTGCGAATGGTGGGGGTGGGGTTTCTGCTGGATCCCGTAGCGCAGGACCAAAATATTCTGCCTAGGCGACTTGCAACGGCTAATCAAGGACGGTAGAATAGTGTCTAGAGCCTTCGAATACCCATTCCATCCAATGCCTATTCTGCATTCCTGCATCTTACTTAGGCGGTCAGTTGGGGGGCAAGAATCTGGGCTTCAATTGAGGCCAGGGTGCATGGGTACGGAGGCGACTCCGACGGGCCCAGCCAAGATCAGTAAACAGGGCAGGGGGTGGGTTATGTCCGACTCATGCTCTCCTGTGCTGCCGAACAATTGACGCAACTCCTCCGCGTCATGTAATCAAGGGTCCTGTCGGGAACAAGGACTTATCACCGTCAGAGTATGGATTATTAACCACGGGTTTCCGTTGACGAGAAAAATCAATTGCCATATTCGGAAAGGGAGGGGGGCTATCTTTGTTTCGGAATCCCATTCTTTTGTTATCGTGAAAATGGTCCAGGCCCAGGCCCGGTGGCAGGGGGACGGGTAGGTAACAGCTAAACTCCGACGGGCGGCGTTAGCTATTTTTTCTTTGCTTGTGTCAGCAACAGATAGCAACGTCTCGGGCAGCCAGGCTAGCTAGCCCCAGGACACTGACAGGCCAGCTCGCTTGCAGCTACTTAGATTACAGTAGGGCAGCTGGAAGCTAGCAGGCTAGGCTTGCCCGATGCAGCTACTTGTAGTACAGGCGGTAACTGCATTGGTCTTCAGCAGTCCATCGTCCAGCGCTTTAGCGACCGGCAACGTCCAACGGCAACTGCCGGTGCGGAAGAAAACCGCGTGCAGCGTGCCCACTGCCGGTCGTGTCCAATACGGGTGGAGAATCCCACTTTGCATGACGTCCCCATCTCGCCTGAGATCTACTTTTATCTTTTCTATCTAAGATGAATCTCTGTTTTCTGACGACGGTGAAGGCGGGATTGCCACTTTTTCACTCCAGCAACCCAGCCCCAATTTCGGCCCTGCTCGGAATTCTATCGAAGCAATGGAAGCAGCAGAAGCCGAACGTCATCGATGGACCTTCCTCCCCGTACCCAAGCTAAAATTCTCAAACTCAACGTTCCCGGGGCTGCCGATTTGTCAGGTCGCCGTGACTGTCCGGCAGCATAAAAGGTCGTGGCAGTCCCGCCAGTGGTTTGCGATGTTGTTTCTAGAATAGAGATTCATTATACCTAGTCTTCAGACAACAATCACAGCAACAACTTCTTACAGCCAATTTCGATACCGAGGATACCCCTACGATACTATACCACATTGTAATAGTTTGACCGACCAGAAACACTCGACATCATGCCTTCTTTCACCGTCTTCAAGGGTTCCAAGGATGGCAACCCCGTCAAGAGCACCACCACCCGCCCCGATGAGCTTAAGGGCGACCAGGTCTTCATGCGGATAACGGCCTCCGGTCTCTGCGGAACTGACCTTCACTACGTAAGTTTAGCCTTCAGCGTGGGGTAGTCCGCCTGTTCGTACTAACGCTCTTCACCACAGAAAAACGCCGACATGGCCCTCGGCCACGAAGGCGTCGGCGTCGTCGAGCAGGTGGGCCCCGAGGTCAAGGACCTCAAGAAGGGCGACCGCGTCGGCTGGGGCTACGAGCACGACTGCTGCAGCCGCTGCCAGGAGTGCCTCCGGGGCAACGAGTGCTACTGCCCGCAGCGCCAGATGTACGGCTACGCCGACCTGGACCAGGGCAGCTTCGGCACCCACGCCGTCTGGCGCGAGGCCTTCCTCTTCAAGATCCCCGACGGCCTGAGCGACGAGGCCGCCGCCCCCTTGATGTGCGGCGGCGCCACCGTCTGGAACGCCCTGCGCGCCTACAACGCCCAGCCCACCGAGACCGTCGGCGTCATGGGCGTCGGCGGCCTCGGCCACCTCGCCATCCAGTTCGCCGCCAAGATGGGCTGCCGCGTCGTCGTCCTCAGCGGCTCCGACAGCAAGCGCGACGAGGCCCTCCGCCTCGGCGCCCACGAGTTCCACGCCACCAAGGGCAAGACTGAGCTGACGTTCCAGGGCCCCAAGCTCAACCGTCTGCTCGTCACCACCTCGGCCATGCCCAACTGGGACCTGGTCCTGCCCAACCTGGCCCCCGGCGCCGTCATCCACCCCCTGGCCATCGACGAAGGCAACCTCGAGTTCCCCTACATGCCCCTCCTGCTCGGAGGGCACGCCATCCAGGGCTCCATCGTCGCGCCCCGCCACCTGCACAACCAGATGCTCGAGTTCGCCGCCCTGCACCAGATCGCGCCCGTCACCGAGACCTTCCCCATGTCCGAGGCCGGCATCAAGGAGGCCATGGACCGGCTCGACAAGGGGCAGGTGCACTTCCGCGCCGTGCTCAAGAACTAAGCGCACCCGGGAAGAAGGATTTAATGATTATGATTGAAGAGCGAAATTATAGAATTGTATAGACGATAGAGAGACCTTTTGAGGTCGAATTGATACCATATCCACCACGATGTCTCCACTTCGCTCTTGAAATGCTTTCCCTTTCCATGCATGTGTAGGTGTCGTTCTGAGGCTGCTTCTTCTCACCAGTTTGTTGATGTTGGCTAGGCCAACACATGGAAACACAATGAGAACAAAGTCCATGGAAAGCGTCTGGCGGTATAATGATCCATTGTGTTCCAGACTTATGTCGACGTTCTTTATCAAACCCTTGTCCACCTTGTGTCATTGATAACGGCTGGGGACAATGAACAATAATGTCCTTGTTGGAAACATGATATAACTATCCAGCATCCTGACCGCCAAAGCTTATTCCCAGCTGTATCCTCACACTATCACTTTCATTGCACCCTTGATTTACCCTCTAGTTGATCTAGAGGACATCACTTTTTACATTCATTACCCGCTTACCTGCTCCCTTCTATCTACTCTCGTCCCCCCTTTCAGTCCTTTGACCGCGCTGACGGTCCACCGACGACGACAGGATGCCCATCTCGCCCAAATCCCACGTCCGGGCCCGGCAGACGCCCCTGTCCAACACCAACGCCGCCGTCCTAGTCCTCCGCCCGCGCCGCAAGACTGTCACCGCCGAGGGCCTGGAGATCGAGGTGCCCCGCACCTACCACAGCCTCGTGGTCCACGTCAAGTACCGCTGCGGGCACCAGCCCCAGAACCAGAACAAGGGAGGCATCCCGGCCACCATCAAGCTCCGGGGCGACGACGATCCCCACGCCGGGCCGTGCTTGCCGTTCGTGCGGTGCTTAAGGGGGTGCTACGTCACCGAGATGGACCACGAGCTGGGCAGGCAGTGTCCGGGGTGCGAGATGGTGGATTTGGTGACGGAGGGGCTGGATGTGCGGTTCTAGAGTCGAATCACTGGCTCGTATCTGTGACGGGGGTTGGTAGTGCTGCCAACAGCAAAAGACCCATATTCAGATTCGGTCTGCGAACAGGTAAGTTTCGAATGTAGATAGTTACTTATATAAATTATAACGCCTATCTAGCTTTGGCTATTAAGATATAACCATTCCTTCCTTTCCCACCCGTTTAAAGATGTCACACTATTTTATAATCTTAGAATATATATATAGAATTTATAATAATCTAATATAATTATTCATTAAGGTCATTATTATCTTTATCTAGGTCATCGTCGTCGTTATCTAGGTCGTCGTCGGTAAGGTCTTTATTAAATAGGCTCTATACATATATACGCGTGGGTGATGCACAGTATGGTATATTATCTCATCGTGTATATATAGTTCTATTAGATAGGAGAGGTGAATTGTAAGATCCCCTCTTAACCTGGACCTAGTGGTCCGTGACCATCCAGTCACGTGATCGAATATTCCAACAGTCTTCGTCATCGAGGTCGTCGTCGTCTTTGTCTAGGTCGTTATCGGTGAGGTCTTCGTTGTCAAGGTCAACGAAGTTGGAATAAAACCCCGTCGTCTCCGGAATTACACCGGTTTCGACAAAACCCTCTAGCAGCTTCCTCACCATAACATGCCCCTCCTCCCGGGCGTATCGAATAGCCCGTTTGAGTTGACCCATGTCTTTGCCCTGATCGGCCGCACCAACGCCAAGCAACAGTGCAACCATATCCAAGCGTCCGTACAGGGCTGCACCCTCCAGCGCAGTGACCCCATTGAGCGTCGCCCCCGGTGCATCCACCTCCGCCCCGTTCTCCAGCAGCAACTTCGCGATGGGGAAATACCCTTCGATAGACGCGAGCTGCAACGCTGTTGCTCCATCATTATGCGCAGCCGGTTCGTTCACCGACATGCCATGGTCCAGAAGCATCTGGATGATTTCCGTGCGGCCATTTTCGACAGCGTTTTGGAGTGGTGTTCGTCTTTCACCCATATTTCTCGACTCGTTCGCCCTGAAACCGTGTTTCAGGAGCAGCTGGACGGTAGGGAGATGGTTTGTGTTGACAGCGGCTGACAATGCTGTTTCTTTTGGACTGAGGGTGACGAGTGTGTTGGGAGAGCAATTCAACTTGTCTTTGTTTTGCATTAGAAACTCCAGAATCTCAGGGCCAGTCTGTTTCGACTTAAAAATGGCATAGCCAAAGCTTGTGAGTTTTGATGAACCCTCGTGGTCTCTTTCCGGGTAATGAACGTCCGCCATAAGCGTGAACACCAGGTCTTTGAACATGTCAAGGTTATTTGCGTCGATGCATCTTCGAAGTACCAATGGTTCCCATCCTTTGCGGCCCCTCTTGTATCGGCGCCTATGTTCTCTCATCAAAGCGGAAAATAGGTCGTGTCCCTTCTTGAACGCACTATTAATTGCATCCTGGTCATGTGGATCTGCTCCGTGCTCGAGTGCAAATTGGACAAGACCGGCATCCGGGGTTTCGATCGCACATCGAAGAGGGGTAAGATTATGTTTCATTTCGTTGATGTCGGCACCATGAGAAATGAGTGTTCGGGCCACATCTAACCTATGGCATTGCATGGCCACAGCGAGAGGCCGAGGAAATCCCTTGTTCACGTTTGCTCCGGCATCCAGGAGATCCTGGATCATCTCATCCCTGCCGTCCTTGATTGCTACCGACAACAAACCCTTATAGGATGAGTAATATTTTGGGAGCTTACCGGAATCGTCTTTGACTTCATACCCGCTCACATCTGGATCGGCTCCATTATCCAGGAGTACTCGTATGAGCGAAAACTGCTCATATCTCATGGCTGCCGCAAGACTCGTGATTCCTTGCCGATCCATTGAATAGTACTCAGCCTGGAAACCCCCAGCTTCGATCAAAATCGAAGCAGCCATGGGTTGTTTTGCTTCGATTATCTTCGGTATGGCCCATCCATATGAGCTTAAAAGCTCCGCACATGTTAGACCGAAATCATCTCCGGCCGTCACAAGTAGGCTCTTCATCTTTTCAACCTCTCCAGTAAGCCCTGCAGCTAGAAATGACTCCCGCAACCCTTGCAAGTCCTTAAAGCAACGGGATGAAAGGTACCGAAGCACTATTAGGAGTATAGGCACTTGTCGACTCCTAGCATAATCAAGGAGATTGGTTCGATAACAATCATTTGCATTGGTATCTGGACCATGCATAAGAGCTCTCTCGATCACCGATACATCTTTCGATTCTTTAATAACGGTCAGAACCACTTCCTGCGTAATCGATATCTGTGAAAAACTGTCAAAAAGATCGTGAAGTTTTTTCCCATCAAATCTTCCCGACAAGATTTTAAGGGCTGTACTTGTTTCCCACGTATTGCTCATAGGGGCGTCCAAGTTCGCGCCACACTCGATCAGGGTGTGCAGTGCTTTACAACAGGTAGAGAAAGGGCTGGGAAATGAACGTTTTCCACAACACGTTGTCATATCTCCAATCTCGACGATTGGTCGTAATGTGTCCCATTATAAGCCGATCTACGAAATCTCCTTGCATTAGTGAAACAATACTTTCCAGGTCATCTTGCGCCAAACAAAGACCGTGATCTAGCAGTATTTCCGTGACTCTTGCGAGTTGTGAAATTCTAGGGCCGCGATTGTCCCAAAGGGACTCGAGGGGCTTACAGCCCTTTAAGTTTGCGCCAGCGTTTATCAGAGCTCTGACGACATCTGCGTGACCGAAGGCTGAAGCTAGCTGAATTGGGCTTTTTTGAGATCGCCAATCGGATTGGCGGATCCAGATGGCTTCATTCACAAGGCTGGGCAACTGTTTCAGGACGAAGACCACTGTCTCCGTATCCCCCGCCTCGAGCGCTGCACGAAACAAGCCCCGAGCCAGAGCTTGAACAGCATACAGTTTGGGTGCGTCCGCCAAGGCGAGGAAAAGTCCCCGGGTTGTCTCCTGTTTCAAAATCCTCAGGATATCTGCTTTGGGCATGTCGACCAGGCCAGTAAAGTTGTTCGCGATTGAATACAAGAGGCTTCGATGAAGTGGGGAAGCGAAGGATCGAGTCGTGGCGTTCATGAGAGATGATTCAGAAAGCTCCGGAGGCATTATCGTTCCAGGAATCTCATTAGACGAGTCGTTGCGGCTGAGCACCTGGACACCCGGATCCGTATGGGACCGGAGACGGAGTGCCAATACCCTTTCCATCATGTGAAACGGGAGTTGAGGGGGGATCGTGACGGTTGTAGGTTGCACTACCGCTCGGACAATGACATCGCTGGGCAAAGTTGGCATATCTTCTATTCGACCATGAGCATCTTCTTCAGCGAAGTTAAAACAGGAAACCTACCGACAGTATCACCGGCGCGGATGAGCTTCCTATAGCGGACCATCGCATTGCAAACTTCTTGAGGAGTTTTCAACTTCCCGCCAATCAAGACCTGTGCCTCTTTCCCTCCCCGATTGATCCTCAGCACATGTGGCAGGGCGACCTTCCACGATATGGAGGAGCCTTTCTTGACACATTTCCACTGTGTGTTGAGGTGCTTGTTGTAATGGTGTGGTCTAGCCACATGCCGTTAGAAAGACGGTACGAATGTAATGAAGCATCCTGGTCACACCCACGAAGCGTTGAAATTGTATTTCTCTGTCATGTAGGACCGAATCTCGCGGACAGACTTGTTCTTCTCCACGTAGAGCTCCTCCAGCTCAGACCGATGAGCATCCCATGCTTGTTCAGAGGGTGAGATGTTGATCAAGGAAGACATTGTTGTTGAATAGTGTGGGATCACCCGAAGTGAGCCGGAACTTGGAGAACTACCTTCTCAAAGGTTCTATCCTGTATTGTAGTGTTCGGGATGAGATATTCTTGTTCGCTTGGGTCTTCAAACCCACAATATGCCTTGGGCACTGGGGGAGGGGGAGCTGTTGGGTTGAGAATCATGAATAGAAGAGTAAGATCTGGTTGGAATAAGCTGCGTGGGGATCCTGGTCATATTGACCAAGCTCTTCAGTTTTTGAACTACACAGATATGTCTTGGCAAAAATCGTATACCTGTTTTTATTGGTTGACACCCTAGTGCGCGGTACGTGTCCCCCGGCGCTGGCCTAAGAACGCCCCCTTTAGGTGGTGAAGCCTCATCCAAACTGGATTGGGTATTGTCGATTTTTGGACAGCATGGGTGCGCCCACCAGAAATCGTATCTGTAATCTCAATGGCTCCAGCATTTGCATTAGCTTGTAGGAAAAGTGCTTTTCGTTGTAGCCTGCTCCATGTGCTACAATGACGATGCCCCGTCGGCGGAGAGATGAAGCCCAGATGAACACAGCCATCTCGTCATGTTATCTGCCCCACATTTCGATTTCCAAAGATTACGCCCCTGCTTTTCGTAAATCATCCTGCACCAGCCGAATGACTTTTTGACGTGAACATTCATGATGGATTTGCCTGGCAGTATTGGGCTGCGTCACTACTTGGTGATAATCATTGCAATTCGCGAATACATATGTATTGAAGATGTCTGTTGGGCTCGATGCACTCAGATGCATTGATTTCGTATCTCAAGCAGACAGTGAATAATTGTCAGTCTACTTCAATTGATACTCCCCGTTTTGTCTAAGTCGTTTACCTCTTTCTAACCCCACATCTAGACCTCACAATTTATTGAACCGAAGAATCGGCACAAACTTACCATACTGCTTGACACAATGCCAGTGTCTGACGAAGCCATCGTTGCTATCGTTGGACTTGTACTTGCTTTGCCATGCGCAGTCTTGGCAGTTCACCAATGGGTACAACATAAGCGCAGCCAAAGATTACATTCAGGAGGTACAATGAACCAATTGCCCAAGTTTGACAGTTCAATAATCTGATCACAGTATCACAGAAGCCCAAGCACGCTATTCCACCAATCGGATCAAGTACCTTTGGTCGAGATCTAGACCGCGTCCGGAAGACTTGGAAAGCACACCCTTCGTCACCGGCGGTATATCGCGGCAGCCGACTTCACCAGCGCCAGTATACCTTCGTGCCACAACCCAGTTTTGATCTATCAACGTTTGCTTTTGGCGAACGTCAAGGTCGAAGAATGATGTCGACTTGTATGTAGTGTATCATAGTTGGATGGACTGGAGTTGAAACTGCACGTCAGGGGTTACAGAACGAAGACAGGTTGTTGCCTATGGGCAGCCTTTAGATTGAAATGACCAAATCTACTAAAACATGGACTCACGCATTCAAGCGTTTGTCAGACCTCGTTATGCGCTTTTGAACCTGACATGATATATTGCAGCTTATCGTGTAGGCTTGGCATTGATATGTGACCAACCGATCGCTGAAACGGCGGGCTTCCGACGCAAGCCAGAACTAACTGGTCTAGAACGAGGGGCGTTCACACCAGTTCAACTGCCTTCGAAAAGACAATCGTTTTACGAGGGCCAATAGACAAGTATGCCGCTGATTGCCTGCATATGCCAAGCCCCACCAAGGTCGGTTGCTGCCTCAGCCTGCCTCGATCATAATCGGCCCCCAACCAATGAAACGTCCCCTGGGAAGCAGGCAGGAACAGCCAAATGCGGAGGGTATCTCAGATGAACCGCACTCGACCTCGATCCCGAGAGGATTAGTCGGGATCAGATATGGAGCCTGCAGGCGGGCGTGAGTCAACGCCGGTTTGACTGGCAGGCCAACGCTGGCTAGCTGCAGGCTGCGGCGTGACATGCAGATGCAGTGGTACGCTCATTCGTTGCCTGTGAACGTATAGCGATTTGACCGCGCCCGACTTTGCTGACGGCAGAAAACATATGCCATTACCCCGCTCGAAGACATATCACGCGATCGGCGGCTCTGGAAGCGCCCCCCTTTTCAATTCCCCCTATATATATTCCTGCGCTTCTAGGAACAGATTATCGATACACTTGTCCTAGAGCTATCTCCTGCTAGGTCTCTCTTCTGATTAAGGTGTTTGGTGATTTCCGTTACTAGTAATAACCATTGTCATTCCCACCTTCACCATGGCCCAACAAGTCTTCGTCCAGCAGGTCGCCTTCCTCGAGGGCCTCCGGGACGTTACGCCGGCCAAGGAGACCCTGCCCGTGACCCTGGAGAACATCCACGCCCGGGTCAGCGCGCTGGAGAGGCTGATGGGCTGGCCGCAGCCGCCCACCATCGTGCCGGACTGGGAGTCCCTGCGCTACCGGACAACGCGTCTGTACCGGACCCCTATAGGCGGGCCCCGCATCCACGCCCTCATCGTCCTGGCCGACCAGTGGTGGCCCTCGGCCGGGGTGTCGGACGAGCAAGAGACCGCCGCCGCGCTGGAGCGGACGCTGCGCAGTCTGGGCATCTTCAGCTACTCGATCTCCTCGCCCGCCGCTGAAACCAAAAAGGAATTCGACGACAGCAGCGCCGACGGCAAAGATGGCGGCGGCGACGGTCACAGCGATAACAGCAACAGCGACCAATTCGACCTCGCCGCGCAAGAGTTCTGCCACCTAGCCGGCCAGAAGCGCAAGCAGCCCATGCGCCCCCTCCAGACGGCGCGCGACCTGTACGCCGCCGCCTTCGAGCTGAGCCTCGTGCTCGAGGGCAAGCCCGCCTCCCCGGTGCAGTACCCCCCGCCGCCCGGCTACAACCCGCCCAGCCTGCCCGGTGGGCCCGGCCTGGGCGGCATGCCCATGGGAAGGCCCTCCGGCCCGATGGCCCCGCATGGGCATGGACCCCCTCCTCCCCCTCCCCGCATCATACAAGTCGACAGGAAGAAGAAGAAGAAGACGGCCAAGGCTAGTGGCGGGTTGTTGCGGTTTATGGCGGGCAAGCCCCGACGCCGCCCGGACGATTCCGACTCGGATTCGGATTCGGATGATGACAGCGTCCGCGCCAGGAAGGGGTGGAGGCGCTGGTTGCCGCGTTGGCTGTCCAGGGGTCGCTCCAAGAAGAGCCGGAGTGGTTATGACACGGATTCCAGCAGCGGTAGCAGTACCATTTACGACTAATTTCCTCTGCAGCGACATCTACCACGGCTGAGAAGAAAAAGGAAGGAGATGAGCGAGCTTCTGGAGAGTGTTCTCGTCTCTTGAACAATTCAATGATTTGGCTTCGGACGTTGTCCGAGCACTCGTCGGGTTCGGAAGACTAGCAGAGTTCTACTTTACTACGTGATATACAAGATTAATAATGTTTTGTGGTTGTGTCTCCTGCATCATGACCTCTTGGACAAGAAGATGTGCCATCGACATGAAGCCTGCAACATGATGTGCGTCCGATCATTTCTCCACCAGCCCTGTCACGGATGAAACAAATAGACATATGTGGCTGCAGGCGCAGAAACACTGTCGCTTCGCCGTGGCGCACCCGGGTGTCGCAGCCAAAGCTTGCAGCTGTCGGCCGGGACGTCTACAGCAGGGGGCAGTTTGCGGACGCTGCTGGGTCCACAAAAACATCGAGCCCGGAAAGCTAGCCGTCAGCACGGGCGTTGTAAAAGTCGTCAAACTCCACGAATGTCTCATCGTCCGCCCCCTGGAAAGCGTCCAGGTTTGGCAAAAAGTGAAGTTGTAGGTCCGCCTGGGGCTCGAACCCAGAATCTCCTGATTCGTAGTCAGACGCCTTACCATTGGGCCAACGGACCTGTCCTTGGACGGCTTCCGGTTTGATGAAAGAGTCGTGCTTATTGACTTTCATTAGGAAGATAGCCAACGATTGCCTTGGCCTAGAAATGAGCTGCTTTGTCACCTGCAACGCAAGCAGGCAAAAATGGTTGGACACGAAAGACTAGCTCAAATGCAAAACGTTTTTCTTCTAGCTTACGCAGCGATCAAGAATTAGACGGCTTTGGTCTGCCACATATATGACAGGGGCTAACACACTCTAGCAGGGGTAGCCGATCTAGTCCTCCGGCATTCATCAACTTCCGCAGGGATCATGCCTGGCGCTATCGATCTCGTCGTCCAACAATATCTGGGCCATGCCTGCTAACCACGTTGCTCGGCCGTTAAGCCGTTAAGATTGCAATGCCACGACCTTGCCTGATATGCCTCGGCAACCTGAACTAGCGAAAGCATGATCTGGAATCATTAGGTAAGAGCATGATGGGGTGGGCTGGCGTAATCTCCACCCCCCTCCGGCTTTCTCTTATTTCTCTGCCCAATCCCGATCGATCGCTGTCACTTAGAACGGCGAGCATGCAATAAGATTGTGATATATTGACTGGCATGACTCGCGCGTCAGGCGAGGTCGTCGGCAGTCGGTCCGGTGCTTGGACGTCGATTCGGAAACCCCACCCCGTCGCCCCCGACCGCGCGATGGACGAATGCGGCGATCAGTTCGTCCCATAGCGCACCACCATCACTCAGGACCAGGGTGCAGCGTCGACGGCCACAGGAGGCCATCCAGGTCGGGTATCGTGCCGCCCCGTCTTTTCGGAACTTAAAACGGGATTTGGCTGGTTCAGGGTGACATCGCCCCGTTCCCCTCCGGACATTCGAAGCGGGTAATTGTATATGCGGCAATCACCAGTCGATATGATCTTGTTTTCCTTGGTGTGGTTGTTTCGATTTGCCTACTTGTCCGAAGTCCGTTGCAGGGTCATCGTGGTAAAACATGAACAACACTAATTTCGGCATAAAAGTTGGGTACTCGATGTAGTAAACAAGCGTTCGTAATGATTGATTTTCCGGTGGTGCTTGCAAATTAATTGGGTGATTGATCGTCTTCCGGTAAACCGAGCCTACCTCACCAACGACTCGTGCCCAACTCGCAAGAACGACGACGACGTACGATTGCGACGATTCAGCGGCCTTTACATGTCAGGCAAGCGTCTACGCGCCGAAGCCTAAGCGACGAAAGAAAAACCCCAACGGCAGCACCTAGTCATGCCGTCCGATCTAGACTCCATGGATGGGTCGATCGACGACGTCCGTGGACCGCGCCGGACCATGCACCCGTCGCAACCGCGATATAAGCAGATGCCGAGACTCGACGACGAGATCGACGACGACATTTTCTACAACCGGTCGCCCAAGCCCAGCGCCACCCAAGCCGCTGCGCAGACATTTCTAGCCATGGACGACATGTCCGAGATAGGCTCGCCCAGACCGTCGGGACGGGGGCGGTCCTTCTCCATGGACAGCATGCGGCCCGACGAGCACCGGCAGTTCGTCCCGGCCTACAAGAAGGGGCACCACCAGAGGGAGTCATCTGACGTGATCCCGCAGTTCACCGAGGCAGCCCTGGCCGGCCTTCTGAGCCAGCCGAAACAACCCAGCACTTCACAGCAGCGAAACTCCCGTCGCAACAGCATAAGCGACAAGAAGAACGACCCCAGCGGCCATGGTCGGAACAACCGAGATGAGTACGAGGGAGCAGAGAGGCCGCTCCCCGCACTGCCCAAAAGACCCCGCGAAGACGAGATCGAGGCAGCCCGGAAGATCCTCGCGGCAGCCGAAGCCAGCAGCCGCCAGCGCGAGCCCAGCGAGAGAGCCCCATCGCCGCCCGCGACCGTACGCTCGGCCACCCCGCCGCCCATCGGCCGACCCAGGCGCTACTTCACCGATGAGACCGAGACGGGCCCGCAACCGACCAACAACAAGGAGCAGCACGGCACGCCCGAAAAGATCCCGCCGCGGTCGTCGTCGAAGCGGCCGTCGTCGTCCGCCCGACGGAGCGTGGCGAGCATGTCCACCCTGCCGTCGCGGGCCGAGCCGGTCCTCGACCAGCACTACCAGCTGGACGGGGATGACGAGTTCCGGCCGCCGCCACCGCCGCCGCCCCAACAGGACTACAACAGCATGGGTCGCAAGCGCGGGGCCAGCCACAGCAACAGCAACAGCAACAACACCATCACGGCCCGGACCCGCTCTACGCGGGAGAATGACAGCCCCCGGGACGTGGACGAACTCACCAGCTACCCCCGCGGCCTCCTCCCCGGCGCATCGACCAAGGCAGGCCGCCTGCGACGGACCTACAGCGACGACGAGCTCTCGGTGGCCCGCGGCGGGTACGCCCCCTCGTCCAAGCACAGCGTGGCGAGCCAGGGCTCGCGGCAGCACAGCAGCCGCATGCCCGAATTCTTCAGCGAGGAGGCCTTCCAGACGGTGCTGCACAACCCCATCACGGCACACGAGCTGCAGAAGTTCAGCGAGGCGCGCCTCTGCGGCGAGAGCGTCGCCTTCCTGGCCCAGGTTGGCCGCTACCAGGAGAGCCTGGGCAGCCTGTCAAACCAGCTGGCGCACATCCACAAGTCGTTCATCTCGGACAGCTCCGCGACGCAGCTGCAGGGGGTCCCGCGCGAGCTGCTGCTGGCGGCGCACCGCGACATCAAGACGACGGTGGCGGGCACCTTCACGGGCATGGAGATGCTGTTCGCGGACCTGCAGAGGCGCGTCGAGCAGAGCGTGGTCACGGACATTTACCCCCGGTTCGTGCGCGAGAAGGTCTCGTTGAGCGCGATTCAGGCCCTGGCCAGCGACCGGCACAAGTACCAGGGTCTGGGCGACTGCTTCTGTCTGAGTGATCCCAAGTATGTTCACTTCTCCTTTTGTCTTCATATCTCATCTTGAAACCGGTGTGGTATATGCATACTAACAACCCCCCAGCAAAGCCGACAACCCCATCGTCTTCGCCTCGGACGGCTTCGTCAAGGTGACGGGCTACAGCCGGCGCGAGGTCGTGCCGCGCAACTGCCGGTTCCTACAGGGCCCCCAGACGGACCGCGAGACGGTGCGCAGCATGAAGATGGCCCTGGACGCGCGCAAGGACACGGTCGAGCTCGTCCTCAACTACAAGAAGAACGGCGACCCCTTCTGGAACCTGCTGTACATGGCGCCCCTCTTCGACGAGACGGGCACCCTCGCGTTTTTTATCGGCGGGCAGGTCAACTGCTCCACCACCATCCACTCCAACACCGACGTCATGAAGGTCCTGGCCGGCGGGACCACCCCGGCCGCGAAAGAAACCGAATTGGTGCCCCCGACGAGGCGGCAGGTCCAAAGGCAGAGCTCCATGCCGTCGGCGCGCAAGGCTTTGCTGAAAGCGTTCGGGGTGCGCGTGGACGAGGCCCGGACCCTGGGCGAGTCCGGCATGGAGGACCAGGTTCTCGGAAGGATGGAGGGCCAGGACCTCCGCGACCAGATGAAGGAGTTCCGGACCGCCTACTCCAAGTACCTGGTCGTCCGGGCCGACACCTTCGTGATCCACTTCTACTCGGAGGGCGTCAGCGAGATGCTGCACCCGGGCAACACGGCGGGCCTGGTCACGGGCCAGGACGTGTTTCGGTTTTTCAAGGCCAACATGGTCAGCAAGGAGACCGACTACCGGAGCCGCGTCAGGATGGCGACGCGCAACGGCAACCCCATCAGCGTGGAGATCCGGCTGCAGACGCGGCGCAGCGCGCTCTACCGCGGGGACGAGCGGTTCGTCACGCACTGGACGCCGCTCAAGGACGAGAACTCGGCGACGGAGTGGGTGGTCATCACGTTGGCTCCCACCATGGGGTTATAAACTTCGAAATTGCGTAATACCCAGCGACTGGACTTTTCATGACGTTGTTTCTGGCGCTTTTCTATGTAATAGATAATGGCTCAAATACCAGGCGGATTTAGATAGTAATGAAGTTTGACATGAAACCAACCAATCTTGAGACGAAGCCAATCAACCTGCTCATTGGGGCCTGATTAGGAAACTCTGAGTTGCTAGTCAAACCCAATTTCTGGTACAGGGCGACGTGGCCGTGGTGGCTCTCCATCTCTCTCCGGTTACCTCTCTGGCTCAAAGCCTGCTTAAATTTCCGACCCCGACGAATCAACATTTCACTTCCAGGGGCCATTTCGCTCTTCATCATAATCGACCGCCACTACCATTCCCACCAAGCTCTAACTCTACACACAACATGTCGCACCCGTTTCCGTGGCACCTAGTCGCCCCTCTTTCGGGCTGGCTGCTTCTCCTGACCCTGGCCCCCGAGGCGCACGCCGCTTTGCTAAACCCCACCACCGCGCTGCACCGGGCGATAGTCGCCTGGCTCCTGCTTGCCCCCGCTATCGCTGTCTTCATATCCATCTACCGCCCCGACTGGGTGTCAACCTTCAACGCGGCGACTTCCCTCTTTGGTCTCTACTATGCGACCAGGGTCTCCGGGACGTACACTTCGGAAGAGATCCTGCAACGGGATAGCGAGGAGTTCAGATCGATCGCGAAGGACCCGTGCGGTAGGGATCACTACACCGTATCGTGGGAGGCGCTGGTCTTGACCGAGAAATGCCTTGCCCTCATGCCAGCGACCGCGGACCTGGAAGCGGCGCTGTTGCATATCAGGAAGGCGCAGCAGGCCTACGCGGGAATTCTGAGATAGATTCACCACTATCGATTCGGTCTTTCGAAGCCTTGTCGTCCCGTCGACCTGGCTTCGCAGCTTTACCTAGAGCCGTCGTCTAGGGAGATAGGGGGGTTGCGGGCCGACACTAGACGAGCCGTCCCACTATGATAAATCTCGGTCCTTTTACGACTTTGATTTCGATATATTTACCACAATGGCCATGTGACATCCCGTTTGAAGTCGACACTATCGCAAACCTAAAGCGATCCCGTTTTCGGGAGTTGCCACATGAGATGCGCACCATATGGGCAGCCAGATGCAGAACGATATAGCCCTAGCGTTTTATACCGAGTTGGGGAACGAGAAGACCGAGAGAATTATGAACAAGATAGCTCAAGCTGTAAATGCAGCAATAATTTATTGTCGCTAGGTCAGTAGATATAAGACTTCAATGTGAAAATGGTCCAATACGTACACCCATACCACTTATGTCAGAGTCCGCATCACCTACAGTACTGCACTTCACGGCTATATGTTATCGCGTGAGATTAGATGACGATACCGTAGTTGAGCACCCAAACAAGTTAGAATAAGAAAAACTAACGTGGCTGCATTTCGAGTACAGTGCCTAAAACAGCCCCAATGAAGAGTGGCACATCACAGCTGATATGCGCCAAGCCCGAGCTGAACGCGCCTTTCGTTGCCATCCTGCAAAAGATCGCCGATTACCTTAATACATTGGATCTTTCTCATATTTGTGGCTGTTTGGCGCCCCGCTTTCCACTGTCAGGATATTGGTGTTACGATGACGCCGCCAATCCCATACAGCTTGCTGTTTATCTGGATAGTGACCTCTCTGACTCTGAATTGCGTCTTTTGGCGCTACCTTGTTTCCAGCACATTAAGCCATGGCTTGGTGTGATCATTACGTCGGATCAGCTTTCCTTGCCCTCACATCGCCGGCTTACACCAGCCCATCACGTCCAAATGCCCTCTGGGAGACTAGGAGCCGTCCGCCTTTGCGGCGACTCCCCTCACGTTGAATAGTGCAACAACAACAGCCCAGAGCGAGACGTCGGTCGTAGGGCCACAGCCTGGCGCATGATGCATGTCGTGGAGCCTGGATGCCAGATTGAGTCTCGGTCATGAAGTATTCGACACTATGTTGCCTCTTCCCATCGGCATGCCCGTCTACTTTGCCTAGAGTCTTGAAGAACCCGGCCGAAGAGTGAGCCACTGTGCTATTTGGGATCTTGCTTGATACACCTCCCATAGTCGTGGCCTGAATCCGTAAGACTTGGGTCAGTATAGCGAAGGTGTGCTGTGGGTAAATATCCGTAAAAGGCGGTTCGCGGACCTCAGGGGTCAATGAGCGATATTACTTCGGTGATGTTGCTATAGACATACTGGCTACGGGCTTGATTACCAAACACTCCAACGTAGCGTAACTCGGGAACCAGCTTTAATAGGGAGACGCGAAGTAAGTTGGGATCATGCTTCAAGGTTGGAAATATAGTATGCTAAGAGGCATCTAGATAGACGATATGTAGAAGCACAGAAGGTAACAATCGCCAACGGAATATGATAAACTCCCCGTATAAACTCATTCTAATCGAACTTAAAAGGTAGCAGGCGATGATCGTGGTCTCTCTGGTCTCTCTGGCAAATTGTTAGGTGTCGCGAGAACCGTAAGTTCGTGTTCATTGGGAAGCATTGGCTGAATTCTCTCTGGCAGCACGGGGCCGGGCACCTCGTCAGTTTCGAGAAACAAGGCGCGAAAAAAGTTGACAAAGCCTGAAGACCTTTCAGTATCAACAAGAGCCTCTGGCGGCTTCTTCAGTAGGTTGTATTCTGTCCTGGCATCAGCTGGATAGTGGACATAGGAGTGTGTATCATTTTGATCTTACCCGCGACAGCTTTGATACATTCAAGAAACACTGCTACAATTGAAATCAAAGCCACAATCTGGCCGAATCCCCATTCATTCTCCGAGTTCCCTGAGAGGTGCTTTTCGTTGGAAAGCCGAAGCGCATAGACCATGTAGCCGTGGAGCGGATACTGCATTAGAGCCAGTCCAAGAACTGAATCAATGCGGGCAGGGTTAAAAGAATAGCCCATTGTCATTTTTGTCAGAAGATACCTGCCACTCTGGGGGCTGAATTTTGATGGATTTAACCACATGGCTCGTGCTCCTGGGATGCAAAAGAACAAACTGCCGAACATGTAAATGGCTGTAACGGCTAGGTAAGCATGGTCGACTAATGGATGAGCTGAAGCAGGTGATGATATGGCGCTGGTCATGTAACACCGCCCAGAAACACCATCATCCCATGATTGTAACACTCGGCCGAATATGATAATGAACAGAAGGTACAGTAACATGAATACTGTTAGTAGCAGACCGGTAAAGAGGAAGCCCTTTGTTCGACTGGAGGTTGTTGCCACAGCAGCAGCAGCAGAAATACTGCTAAGGTATTAGCCTGCTACAGCGCATTCTAGGAGTCTGATATTCCTATCTTACCCTGTGAAGCTGACAATATCATATATAATATGGAAATGATAAAGACTCAGTGTTTGATGCTGGGCCAAGGCGCCGATGACGAGCGAGATGCCTTCCAAGACATGGTAAGTGGACAATAGTCAACAGAGACCCATCATCACTAACCATTGAGTAGCTGTGTCGTGCCAATTACCGTCAGGACTCGGTGGACTAGCCTAATCCCAAGCTTGGTATTTGTGCGTGGAATTCTAGCCACTGTAAAGATGGGCGCCGAGAAGGTCGTAGAGTTGCAGTTCAAGCTATGCCCATCGGTAATTCCCATGTGATGCTCGGGATCATTGCCACCGTGCCTATCCTCTGCAGCTTGACTTTGCCCGTTTTGTACGTTGCGCTGACTCGGCATGTCTCGAGGCGGAGTGATGAAGAGTTCATTGTATATTTGACGTCGATATTCAATCCAGAACGACCAAGCTGAGAGGAGAACCGATAGACCAGCCTGTATCGTGAACGATAGGATGATCTGCGTGAGTTGTGTTAACATGAGACTGGTTTCCAAAAACTGGTGAAACAAAATGCACGAACCCCTAATCCAGCTATGTCAGGATTTGTAGTCCCGACATCGCTGCAAGTCATGGTGACGTCTGTTGTTGTTGGAAAAGACAGGCAAATGTGCTTAAGGTGGAAATATGAACAGGCTGGGCTTCGGCTCCAGGAGGCAGATCAAATTGGCAGCTGACGTAAGTTTTGTCGTGCCCCAACTGTTTCCTCAGCGTACAGAGTACGTCTTCCCAGATTCTCGCAGTCGGGTAAGTACTTACATACATGTGCATATGCAGTGTCGGACGATTTGGGTTAGGCTCGGTTTTGGGGCTTTCAATGTGTGAAGACTGTGCTTACTAACAGTATGCACCATTAAGTAGTCGCAAGTGGCAGAAGGCTCTCTGAGAAATTGCAATCAATAATCCCGACCGATTAATGCAAAGGATGCTGAGCACCCACCGCCGTAGTCGAGATAGCATGCAAGATTTTGGTCAAATGCAGCTGAGATCAAAGAGTGCAGATCGGTACACAGTGCATCGTCACTAATATGGGCGGCGCCACAGTGCTGCTAGTGGGGCATGGGGCCCCTGAAGCATGGCGAATAATACTGCTTGGTCAAGTGCGATAATTGCTTCGCAAAAGTTCTAGTCCTATTCCTTCAGCAACCTCAATCTGTATAGTTTGCACGGGTTGACTTTCTCCATACTGTAATATAATTCGATTCGGAACCATCTAGTTTCATGTTCTGTCTCCCACCGAGTTTACCACGAGTCCCAAGTCTGACATCAGCCGAGCGCAGAAGTGCATGCTTTAAGACGGCCGGCCCCGAAGGCTGCCTGGTTATTCCGGCAGGGCTTAAAGTGTCCCAATGCGAGCATACATAGGTCCAGTGCTTTCATAGATGTGTTTTGTGACTCACTCGAGAATGTTTCTGTGCGGGTGAGTGCTCCCACATCTCAAAACTTCGATCTTCGTCAAAGTCTATGGCTATCTCTCTTGTCCGAATAATGCCACCATCGAGGATTCTACGCTCACTACGTGTGTCCACAAAATTCGGGTCTTTCGCCGCAAACGCCCCCGTGTTATGGTTGGTCGGCCGGATGTAGCCCCCAGTCGAAGGGGACTTTGAGCGGTAGTACGTCGTCTTCGCATCCCTGAACATCACGCGGAGTACCGGGACGCACGCTGCGACGAGAGTTGCGTTGGGCTCGGCCAAGGAGAAGATCCAGAACGATATGAGGTTGTACTGGACTACGAGCACCGGCGCGTTAGCTTTGTGAGGCACCCATGTATGCGTTGGCTGTTGCTCAGATGCAGAACCTACAGTCGGAGGCGTTGAAATCCAGCGTGGTGGCGCTTCGCACGACTTTCACGACACCAGTGATACCTGCGCTGCAAAATATCAGTATCATTCTCGCCACCACTGGTCGGTCTATTCCACTCACATTATGCCGAAGCTCATTCCCACAGCCACGCTGATCTTCTCCGATCTCTTCATCTGTAGATCCATAAGGACCCGCCACTGTTCATTCGCTCAGTCGGTTTCGTGCGTCGGGGCTGGAGCAACGGCGTGAACTCACAGGTAACAGAGCCAGCACGAAGTCCGCCAGACTCGAGTAGAGGGAGCTGAAGATGTTGAGTATCACGGCGCGAGTCGCATCCCAGCAGCTGACTGGCAGGTCGTAAGAAGATGTGGCCAGGCACATAGGCCGCCACAAGAGTATCGAGTGGATGATAAAGGCTAGGCTGATACTGCCTATGATGAACCAAACAAGATATCTCTTCCACTCTCGGGTGATGGGGATCAAGGTCACCGCAAATGAGGTTTTCGTCAGGGACAATGCTACCATGTTACAAGCTGTTTTCGTTGCTATTAGCCCGTGCGCAAAAGTCTACGCATGGTCCAAAGTCGTAAGCGTTTGACTTACTCTGGGAAGATCGGAGGAACAGAATGATCTGGTCGGGATTGAAAGAGGTGTCCATAAACCCCAGGCTCATCAACTTTGTCAGTAAAGACGCAGATGCGAGCATGCAGACCCATCCCGCGGCTAGGACGTAGTCATCGGGCAAGAGCCTCCCAGACCGGACAAGTCGGCAATAGAATCGAAGAGTGATGAAAAGGGTCGAGAAAGTAAACATGGCCCATATTGAAGCATCAACGACGACTTGGGGTTGTCCAGGGGCAAAGTTGGACGAGACGATTCTGGCGAAAACCGAGCCTTCGGATTCCGGAGAGCGCTGTTTCATCGGTCCACTGTACATGTTGCCCATCATGAAGGATGCTAACGGCTTGGTGGGAATACCCAGCGAACGTCACGAGGGTCGCATTGATCCCTTATACAATGATTTTCAAGATCGCGATATACCTCAACGCTTTGAATTTTCTATACTGACTGCACTGCAACTCGCGATCGAAGTAAGAGGCCTAGCTGTTTGCGTCCTCCCTCTCGATTACAATAACAATGAAACATCTGCACAGGACAGTGTTCGTATTGCATATTTGCCGATACTCGTGTCTTCATGGCTCAAGTGACACATGCAGGGGCCCGGATATGTGCTCTCGAAGGTTGTCAAGATGCCTTGCTTCATGATCGTTCTATGATCTAGGGCATCAGGTAGAGGTCCAATAAACGTGAACTAGGACGCGAAAGCACGATGCTCCGTACCGAGTGTTGATATTATGTCAACTGCATTAGCGAGGAAGTGAGGGGTCACCAATTATAGCATCGGATTGCCCGAAGCAGCAAGGGTCTATCATCTAGACCGTCACCTGTTTGCTATACCTGCAGAGGCAGTATGCATCTTTATATGATGCATGATTGCTGTCGTATTAATTTTCATGTCCCAGTGTACACTTGGTACTGAACAGATGTAAATCACCTGCGAGGGCATTTGACAACTGGTGCTTTCCATGGTTGAATCAAACTAGGTCGTAGAAATATGGAAAAAGAATGAGGTTCTACTCGATGAAATTCAAACGCTACCGAACTGCTGGAACTGTTTGCTGCATCTCGAGGTCACATGTTAGTGCAGATTTTCAGCCCCTGGTCGTTCGGATGCCGACATGCATTCGGGCCTCTTAATCAATCAAACATAGACTAGGGGGAGACTCTGCACCCATGGGGAACCATACGATATCGCAGTACCCACTTCCGAGATTGCTAAAGCAAGGAGATCTCTTCGGGTACGCACGAGGTTAACGACTTCTCTTAAGAAACGCCCTTCCCGCGCAGCTATTTGGGCACCATTCTACGTGAAGACATAATTTTTCGGTCAATCTCCAATCACAATCATAGTCGCCATGCTCTCTACTCTATTTCACGCCGCCCTTGCGGGATTGGCTGCTGTCGGTGCCGCATCCGAGACAACCACAGCTCCATCTGACGGTCTACTCAGTGTAAGTCAGCCAACATTCGCCACAGTTGCTCAGTTGCTGATACTGCGGCGCAGTGCAAAGCCCTTGTAACCGCTGACTTGGGAAACAACGTCTTGTTTCCCTCCACTCCAGGAGACGGCTACCAGGCCAGCTTGAGCTCGTACTACTCCCTTGACGTCCGGGAGATCAAGCCGGCCTGCGTCTACCGGCCCCAAACGGCGAATGACGTGTCCCGCGCCATCAAAGTCCTGTCGAAACTTCCCTCGGCCCGCGTCGCCGTACGAGGTGGTGGCCACAGCGTTTGGCCCAACAACAATATTGCCGATGGTGTCACTATAGACCTGAGTCTTCTAAGCCAGACCCAGGTGCATGAGCCAAGCAAGTCCAATAGTGCTGTAAGTTGAGTCCTCTTTTTCATGTACTGAAGGAGCGGGAGCTAACTCAACCCGCTATAAGCTCATTGCTGCCATTGGTGCCGGCTCAAGATGGGAACCTGCCCTTCTTGAAGTAGAGAAGTACGGGCTCTCCATCACTGCGGGTCGCGTCTCCACCGTCGGCGTCGCCGGCCTCACCCTCGGCGGCGGCTTGTCCTTCCACTCTGGTCGACACGGCTTCACCTGCGACGGCGTGGTGAACTACGAGGTCGTCTTGGCCGACGGCCAGGTCGTCAACGCCAACGCCAAGCAGAACCGGGACCTCTTCAAAGCCCTCAAAGGAGGCAGCGGCAACTTTGGCATCGTGACACGATTCGACTTCGCCGCATTCCCGGCGGGCAAGCTCTACGGCGGCCTGGCCACAGCAACTTGGGACCACAGGCAGACCATCGTGGACTCGTTCATTCGGTTGGTCAACATCAACGAGCAGCATCCTGCAGATAGCCAGATTGTGGTTCTCAGCTACGATGCACCAACCAAATCCAAGACGGTCAGTTCCATCGCCGTCAATGTGGACGGTGCCACCAACTCCACTTCATTTGCGCCCATGGCCGCAGTGCCCTGGGTATACGATACCCGGAAAACGCAGACGTACGGCGAGATGGTGGTTGGTCTTTCAGACGCTGGTGGCGAACGGTTAGTCTCATAATGCCAGTGTTCAACCTTGCTTCTTTTAGGACTGACTTGACCGTTTGCGTAGTGACGTCTGGTTCTCCCTATGTTTCCAGAACAACAAGCTTCTCACTGATAAGGCAACCGAACTGTTCGAGAACCTCGTTGCCGAGAGTCAGGGGGAAGCCGACATGAACCGTGTCCTTCTCATTTTCCAGCAGCTCCCGAAGCACTACGCCCAAAAGAACCCCGGCGGCAACGTGCTCGGCGTGGACAAGACCCTGACCGAGAACTCGATCCTCTGCCAATTCGAGGCCTACGTCAAGACCCGGGAGGCCGAGGCCTTGTTCCATAGCAAGATCGTGGACATCGTGGCCGAGCTCGAGGACTATGCCGAGTCCATCGGGGCGGCGACGCAGTGGCGGTACCTCAACTACGCCGACCCATCACAGGACCCTCTCAAGTCATATGGTCCAGAGGTGAGATTTTTTTCGAGTCACTATCTCCCCTGCTGTTATAGCTGACCAAGGTATCTCGAACTAGAACGTGGCATTCATGAAAAAGGTCTCGGCCAAGTACGACCCGAAAGGTTTCTTCCAAACCAGAGTTCCTGGAGGTTTCAAAATCTCTCACGTGAACTAAAGTTGGATTACAGAACCGAAAAGGCTGCGTCGCTGGCAGTGGCTTTCCCGGTTATGACGCGCGTGGGGAAGAGGGTATTAGCGTGGACAAAGGGATTGGAGCAGGCTGGCGAGGGGGCGATCTTGCGAGGGGCAGGTAGCTAGCGATATTGAGACAGGAGGGAAAGAGTCTAGCGTCGGTTCCATGTCGAGAGAAGGGCGTTGGGGCCGACGGTTGAGGACGCATCTATGTACACGGCTGTGCCTCTCGATACAATGCCGAGAGCAAGGTGTGTGTGTGCGCGCGCGCGAGATGCCGAAATGTGGCTGGTGTAAAGGCTTCGGGACTAGTTCACATGCTTTCGCCCCCTATTTCATGACAACAAGTTTTCAAAGGCCTCTCGGACCAGGTTATCGGGTTCTCCAAACATATGAACCTGGCGACAAAGCTTGAAGGAATGTGGGATGTAATAGAACAGATATGCTAAGGGCGTGTACACCTAAAATGATTGGCACAGCGGTAATGACTGGTGGCCAGTTTGCGCCACGGTCTGAGTTCCGTATGCATGACAAGCAGGAGATTGATCCAATGAAAGAAGTGCCCCCTCCCCGGAACGTAACCCTCCCAGATCCCTACACTCAGGACTTATCCCCCACCTCTCTCCGGTCTCCATAGCCTCGGCCTGCCTACCGGATGGTGTCCCCATTATGCATCTCGCCGTTCGCCTTCATGACATTACCACGGAATTTGGCAAAGTGCCTAGCAGGATGGCCCTCATTCTTGAAGTCCACACCGTTATGCATTGTGTCACGGGCATTCGGTCCTGGTGTTTGTTCCTTGATGTTGCCGCTGAATACAGCGTCCTTTGTCAATTCGCCCATGCGCTCATCGGTGACGGGGACTATCACCTTGTAGCCGTTGTGCATGTGTCCTTCCCCAGTCATGATGTTGTCTTGGTAGGCGGGTGACTCCGCATCATCGGCATTTTTGCTAGGCTGGCAGGTAGTGCTGTTTTGGATGGAAAGGAAACGGGGATCGCTCGAATGCTGCAGATTCTGTCGGGGTATATGGAGGATTGCGCCGCTTTGGCAGCACTGATCTGACATGGTGGTGCTATCCTCCGTGTTCTGTGCTCGCTCTCCCTCGATTGAGATTGTGGTGTCGCTTTCACCTCCGCTCTCAGCCCCCTGCCCCCTCCCACTTCCACCCTCGTCTCCGTCTCCAGGTATCGGCTCCCGCTCCTCCTCCTGGTAGTAATCCATTGCCCTCGTGTCTGGATGTCGTGAAGCTCTCAATCCAATGCGGACTTCATTAAGTATTACTGTAGAGATATACAAAGCGAGCGTGCTTTTCTTCTCCCCAATAGAGTCAAAGACGCGACTGAAATGTTTTTGTTTAAGCACGAAAGTAATCGAGTCAAGAAATCGGGTGCGTCGCCTTTTATTGAGAAAAGTGAGGGGTTCGAGGATCGCTGCAATAGACCGGGTGCAGCTGGTTATCTCAGGTGTGTCGAGGGACGGTTCCTGGCGGATTTTTCGAAGGAGGGGGGTTAGCTCCAGGATCCTCTCCTGATACTCTCGCAAGGTCGCAGTGGCATGGTAGAGGCGGTCGAAAAGGCCGCATAATTTCAAACAGTACTCTGCTGCCTGCGCGGCAGTTACCACAGCGGCTAGCACCTCGGCCATTGTATCAGCAGGATTTGATGAAGCCTGTCCAAAATTACTTTGCAGTGGCACAAACAGACCTCACGTGAGATGCTTATTGTATTGCGCCTGGAGATTATTACGTCAGCCAGCTCCAGCCTCAGCCTTATCCAGCGCGAGTGCTTTCTTCTTCTTCTTCTTTCTTTTTCTTTTACTCTCAATTTCTATCAGGCTTAACAAATATAGAAGCTTCGAGAAAAGTAGGTCGTCGGGCGGTATACCCAAATCTCAGTTTGTTTTGAATGCAGTGCAGAGTGGCCTTGGTCGACTCTAATATGTTGCTTCAAATTTCGGGGATGTCCATGCAACTTCCTTTTAATACAGTAAGCTCATAGGTTCAGCAGGGAGAAGAGCTTGCGCCTCGATGCAATGGAACGTAACACCGATCAAAAATACAACACATGAATGTGTGGCGGCTGCAGAGCCTGATCTTCCCCCAGAGCCTTATTCCAGTTATGGTTCTTCCATTTGGGGTGCTCTAGAAACCGGGCGTCAATTGGGTCGTATGTCCAATCATGACCTGCACCCATCGTTCATATGTGCGCGAGTAACGACATGGCAATATTCCAATCATGAGCTGTTGAGGATCCGAGAATCTCAAGTGCCCCGGTGGAAAGTAAAGGGAGACTTTTTGATTGAGATACCTAGTCTCTGCATACGCAGTCGCATCGTCGGAGAAAGAGTTCTTTCCTCTATCCTAGGAAATGCCAAGGTGAGAAGCATTGGCACGTTACCAGCCCAATGGCGTAGGGGACCCCTGCCATGTACGTACATCGTGTGGGCTCCCCTCTGGCTGGGGAATCTGGGGGTAGTATCGCGGACCCTAGTCCTATACTGTTATGCACGGTGACACTGAATCAGGGGCGGAAGACGAACATGCACAGTTTGAATTCAAACACCCCAGCCGCGTCGTATGTTTAGGAGACGGAAATAGAAACTGAAGTGCAACGTCAACGCACAGTAGTCTGTTGATTCGATATTAACGCAGTAGGTAGTAAAATTAGAAGGTAACGATACGTTTCAACTCTTTATTTCACACCCCAGATACTTCGTAGGAGTAATAATTCATAGCATCGGACAGACGTACATTCGCAGTGCAAATAGAGGTTTCCTAAAAATAAAATAGCCGAGGTTCAATCTCTATCCTGATGATGGCGATGCCGCCAATCCTTTTTATTCCCACCCAATGAGACTAAGATTTCTCTACATGGCCTCTTTAGATACTAGGAATTCCCGTAAGTCATCTGTCGCCCCCCTTCTATGACAAGCTGATCTGGACAAAAGATCTCTACTACATAACTATTGCTTATTGCTTGTCACATGTAGATGCAAGCATTACGGCAAAGTCGTTGGACAGACTATTGCATGAACTTGAACCACGATGTCGCAACAGTTGCCGCCACGACATATCTCAAACAGGCCACTTTACGACGGCAATCACCATTTTGGCCGAGGTGCCCAGCACAATGGCACCAGGATAAGTAACACCAACACCCAAAGTGGTGTGCATATATGGCTCGATAGACATCGGACACAGGTGTTTGCAACCATCGCATTGGTCGCGATGGTGGCGATCGTAAGCCTCGGATTGGGATTGGGCCTGGGTCTGAAAGGCAGCTCAAATGCCCCGTAAGTAGGACTTAACGGTCATGTTCCCCCAGTTCTGACGTGTACTAATGCGCATTTCGTACGTTCCCAGAACGGATAACCAACACGCGGCCTCACCAGGCTCCTCCGCGCCGGGCGTGGCATCCCCAACCACGGCAAAGGAGGTATCCCAGACTTCGGCTACCATCCCTTTGGTTACGCGGCCGGTCGACCCATTCTACTGCGACCTGGGCTGTGAAAAGGCCTTCGTCGAGGAACAAGGGTGCCACAGCAACTGTCCCGGCGCTGCCTGCAGAGACCACAACGACTGCGAAGACCCGTATCCGTGCATAGCGCGGCTCAGATCCGGGACGACCATGAGCGTTTCCGGAACCCCGGTGAGCTCATGCTGCCTGACCGGCTGCATGGAGTCGTGGACTTGCCAAGGGGCGTGCTCCTTAGACCTGAAGTGCGTCACGGCTACCAACTTCACCGCGGCATCCACTTGCACCAGGATGGAGTGAATCCATAACTCTTGCAGTAAGAAGAATCCAGAAGCGCTTTGAAGGTTGGTACAAAGATGAGGGCAGTGTAACTTGACCTTACTTCCTTCTACTGCGTCGGACTGGTTATAGAGATAGAGCTCGTCAGGTTTGGGTGCCTTTTCGGACGCGCAGCTGCTACGCTTCGCGCATACCCCGCTTGAGGGTAAGAGGGGGCCAGCAGGTGGCTGTTTTTGCTACTGCAGCTGCATTTCCATTCCCATAGCAATATTCCTCTCGACATGGATGCCGAAACTTGACCAAAGTCACTTGAGTCAGCCAGGTTGGACCACCGCCCGCCAAACACTCACTGCTTCCTGCGTATTACGAGAGCGGAGTTGGGAAAAGCGCTGAATGGCTTTTCCAATGGTTGTTGCAGTCCCAATGGCGACCATGGTCCCAGTCGATTGGTTGAAGATACGAGCGTAGGTAGAACTTGATCTGCCAAGAAAAGGGAGTTGAAGTCACTGTCAAGCTTTCGACCTCCACAGCGCTAGACGGAATGCAGGTGGGAGGGGTACCCAACGGGAGCTGATGCGCTCGGCCTGCGGCCCTAGCAGGCACATTAGACGAAGAGAAACTCAATTCGCAAAAGGCAAACTGACCGACCGATAACACACATCATCTGCTCGGGTAGATAAGTGACATTTGTGCAGATCTGACAGAATCGCCAAAAGGAGGACAAAAGGCAAAAAGAAGAGTTGCACTAGCCGCGAATCGAACGCGGGGCCCATCGATGGCAACGATGGATTTTACCACTAAACCACTAGTGCCTCGGATGGGAGGAAGCCGCAGATGAAAAATCATTGCCATATTAGACAACATCAACGGTTCATTTTGTTTTCTAATAATCCACAACTCCCCAAGCTATTCCTGGCTGCCCCTGCTTGCATCTCACGAACAGTAGCATTTTTACAAATTACATTTGCCTCACCACAATGTACGTGGCCAACGCGACTTAGTTATTCACAGCCGGTTGAATAAGAGTAGATCCTAGAGTCGTCACAGTCAGCACGCAAGTCTTCACCCCATAGCACCGCAATCAATCAGCCAAACTCACCTCCATCCGGATACACAATCTGCCCATTGTAAAACACCCCGCCCCGCCCCGCCAAGAACAAAATCGTCGCCGCCATATCGCTCTCCCCCCCAGCCGGCCCGACGGGTTCGTCGCCTTCATCGAGAGCGTGCTCTTGTTGTCCTCGCCCGACTTGCCGCCCGCCGTCATCTCGCTCGGGAACAAGCCCGGCGCGATGACGTTGACGCGCACCTTCACGTCCTTGAAGATGGTCGCCAGCATGCGGCTCAGGTGCGTCGCCGCCGCCTTGGACGTGGCGTAGGCCGGCTGGCCCATGCTGGGCCCCTTCATGGCGCCCGAGATGGACGACACGTTGACCACCTGCGACGAGTACCCCGGCGTCGCCTCGCGCCCTTTCGCGAGCAGCGGCAGGAACGCGACGGACATGAAGTAGGCCCCCATGACGTTGGTCCGCATCGTCTCGGTCCACTGCTCCTCGGTGCTCCGGAGGAAGTGCTCCGAGACGGCCCGCGCGTCGCTCATGTCGGGCTGCCCCTCGCCGCCCGCGTACCGGGTGTCGTCGTCCCGCGCGATCCCCGCATTATTAACCAGCAGCTGGATCCCCCGGGGCTCCCGGTCCCCGATCTCCTTGGCCAGGCGGACGGCCTCGCTCTTCTTGCTGACGTCGCCCGGCAGCGCGATGATCTGGCCCGGCCCGTGGCTGTACAGCTCGACGGTCTTGTCCAGCACCTCCTGCCGCCGGCCCGTGATGTACACTTTGGCGCCGTTGGACTGCAGCGCCTGCGTGATCATGAGCCCGATGCCCGTCGCGCCGCCCGTCACGACGGCCGTGACGTGCGACACGTCAAACAGCGCGCTCGCGCGGAGGTCGGGGTTGTTCGCTTGGCCTGCGATTGCCCTGTTAGCGCCAGCATGTTGGATTTGGGAAGATGCGCTCTTAGCGCCCTCTCACCTGTTGCCATGGTGGCTCTGGGAATGATGCTGATGGGTGTCAAGGGTCGGAATGCACTGCGTGTAAAGGAAGATCTCGTCCTTGAGAAGAGTCGGATCATGTTTTGGAACAAGTCGTGCCGAGAGATGACAGACGAGTGCCGGCGCACCCGATGCAGGGTGCTAGATCGCCCAGTGTTGACATGCGACTCGTGTACGTCAACAGAGGGGCTTCTGGAGCTTCATGACGACAAGACATGGATGGCATCCCCAGATTTAATCCAACTGCCGCAATCCACACTTTCTTTCGACACTACCTAGACTTTCTTGCCACAAATTCAATTGGTTGGTGTGGAAACATAGAGAGTTTATCGATGGCACGTCATGCACGGTCGCATCTCCGCCAGCAATTGGGCCAATAACGTTTTCAATTAGAAACTATTCTGCGGGCTTGTCGCACGAGTCGGGAAGAGTTCTAGGTATTGTCGTGGTCAAGTGCTATCCTCAATCAACACGCCCAATTCCTCGACATAGTACGAATGCTCATCAAAGCTGAAGTCCTCAACGCACGCCACACCCTAGGCCGACTCGTCGTCCATCATCTTGGCTTGACTGAGAAAGAACGAGGCGTCCTGTGCGAGCTTGTCAGCCGTGTCTGGCCCCCCAAACAATCTCGGTGTCTTGTAGGGAAGCCTTCCTTACCTGAGGGTCGTCGAACTCGACGATGTAGGAACCTTGGATCCCTTTGTTGCGTCTCTTTGCCGTCGCGACCGCCAGCTACGCCGGTCGGAGAGGCATTAATGGTAGGATCGCACGGGCTCCACGGGTTCGTCCAACTCCCCATAGTCGGCGGATTCCTCGGATCTGCATATGGTGCATACGGATTTGTTGGGTTTAGAAGGTTGTCTGGCTTCGCCGGCATGAACGTAGCTCCCAAGTAATGCCATACCATTCCCGCCAGGGTGCCCAACAACACGAGGAGGAGGAAAGATCCCACGAAGCAGCCGGTATGACCCATGCTGAACGGCAGTGATTGACAATGGATGGAACTTGTGCAACGAGAGGATGGCAAATACACTTCAAAGCTTGATCAAGTGATGAAGAGAACGGCATGGAAAAGCTATGTATGATGTGGTGAAAGCGTGGTATGCCGAGTCTGTGATTGCAAAAGTGATGATGATGGATGAAGAGAAGTTCGGAAGACGTTGGCTTGGAGCCATGGGCAGGACTCTGCAATGATTTGAGGTGCCGGCCATCCTGGTGGACATCTTGAGGAAGGAGCTTGGTCGCAATGGGGGTTTGGTGTCAAAGGTAGAAGGACCGCGTCGTTGCTGGCCTCGTCGCTGCCGTTGTTCAAGCTGGGAAAGCGGGCTGGTCTCGTTGAGTGTAATTGGGATTCTCTTTTCACGAGAGCTGGTCATTCTACCAATATCGGAAAGCCCCTTCTGGCGCATGTTGGAGCCCACGCAGATGATTGGAAAGTGCCTCTTCCCTCATCATCGGTTCCCTTCTCATACCGCCAGAAGGAACCGAGCTTAGAATCAACAGCTGCTGTGGAAACAACCTTTCAAGTGAAAGTTGTAACATGCAGAGCTCGGCCCATGCAAACGCGACAGTTTCTGTGTCGCGCTTTTGATGCAATCTTCTGGGCAATTGCCTGCTGCAAACTGAGGCCGTAGTCGAGAAGGCGGTTAGCAAGTGATCCGTTTCAGCTAGGTTATCACAAAATATTTGTGGTCTATCTATCCGAAGTGGTTTCCCACCCTAGTTAATTCCACAACCGAAATCAACTTCCAAATAGATTCCACCCCAGACTGGTGCTCAAATAATCATGATCCAACATCACCTCTAGGTCCCCGTCGCATCACCGAGTCCGCAATGCCCTCATTCACAGCTCTAGTCATCTAATCGCCTCTGTGGCACAACCTCTCTGATGGTTGGGGTCTCCGGCCTACTCAGCCCGCCCGATGACCCCGGCAGGTCAGCAAGCAACAGCAGCGCCCTCGCTGTTATTATCATGGATGCACAGCTGCTGTTATAGGCGGCCGCCTCTGCGTCGTTAACGTGATGGACCCGTCGCAGCTGCAGTACGCCTCGATAATACCATGATAAGGGTCCTCATTGTGTAGTGTGCACTTCAGAGTCAGGGGAGCTTGTGATGGGACCAGTATGAGATGTTGCCGGGTTGGTGGGGGGTTGCGCTCCTGGGAAAGGGGGCATCGGGCACGCCTCTGCAGGTGCGCTTCTTTTCCTCTCAGCGGTCGCGGGCGGGTTGTTCACGTCAATTTCGAAAGGGGGCAGTAGGTTACCATCACCTCTCCTCCCGTCGGGTGTCCTTCTGAAGTGCTCATCTATACTGACATGAGTGATGGCGGTGATGGTTGTGTTTCTCTGCAGGTTTGGCAGCTCGATGTTTCGCCAGATGTTGAGCAGGGATACGGATTTAGGAGAGTGCCAGGGTCAACAGGCTGATTCGCTTCGCTGATGCGGCTTCAAGCTATCATGAACATTTCCCTTGCGACATCTGGGCCATGGCCAAGGCGAGTAGTCCTGGAGGGCCTGTTGTCAGAGCTTGTACCTTTCTTCTCTGAGCAGATTTGCCCACCAGGTGCACCCGAGAGCATCATTGAACATGATGCCGCGGGAAACAGCTTGACGTAGTCAAAGTCCTTCTCCATGCCTACCCCAGTATTCACTCATGCAGAGCCCGAGGCCTGTGGGCGGTTGCGCTCGAGAACCGGACCCGGTCGCTCTGCAGGCCCTCCTCACTACGAGCCCGGCTTTCTCTGCATCTCCCTGGTCCACTCCCATCTGTGCTGCTTCATCACCGAGGCTTGCGCCCGCCCGCCGTCGCAAATACTGCACCTCCTGCTCGACAACGGCGCTTACCTGCACGATGGCGGCTTCGGCCTCAACCCCGGTGCCCTCTGGGCGGCTACCCGAGGACAGCAGCCCTCGGAGATCGTGGGCCAGATCCTCGCTCGGAACGGGCCGGTATCCCGTAGTTGCGCCTTGGCTCCTGTTCAGCACGCTGGTGCGGCCGTGGCGAGGTGCGGTTTTGACGAAAAGATCGAATTCGATGCCAGACTCTCGGTGGAGGAGTGTGTGGAAGGGGCCAAGAAGAGGGAGAATTCCGATGTCACGTCGATAGTTCAGTCTTGGGCACAGCATCGGGGAGGCAGGGCGAGTCAAATTCACAATGCGACATTATCGTACCTATTAAGGCAAGTGTTGGATTTCTTGGGATCATGGAGTTAAATGCACGGTTACTTATGGACCAATCACGCTCGTGGTTGGAGACAATTCTCATGGTGGACTGCAGGATAGGGGCTACGCTAAGTATTCAGTTATCCCCTAGCTAGATAGGGCCATGTACCTACTGCAAAGGAGTAACCACTATCTGTTCGATTGCTTCGCTGTTATACCATGAAATGATGCGGCCCTGCGCTTACCGTTTCTAGCACCACTGAGGAGCGAAAGTGACAAGCTAAGAGACAATCAGGCTGCTACTACATAGATGTATAAAGAATTGACATCTCCACTCCCGGCACTGAGCTTCTTAGACTTGACTATATAGTACGGCATATTCTTGCAATAGCCTTTAATTGGTTGCACCATAGCCTACAGCTTTCCTGGAACATCATTAACCCCTTTCAATATACTGCATCGCGTTGGTAGTCGTTGTGGTAGTCGTAACCAGGCCACGCCCAAGTTCTGTGTTCTCGTCTTGCTGGGGGTTATTAGGCGCGTCCTCGATCAAAGCAACGCTACTGTTTGGTCCTTCAAGAAGCCCCATTCCGTATGCACTGTTCGAGATTAGATGAACCGTAGCACTCGGTGTGCATGAGGGTAATAGCTTGACACCAGCTGCCGTATCAGATGGCGAAGGCCGTTTTGCGACACAAACGCCCCGCTCGTACAGCCGACACTTGAAACCATAGTACTCCCACCAGGCCTCCTTTCCTCTGAAATCCATGGTGGAAATGCTTGGGACGGGACTCATCTCGACCAAGTATGCGAAACACGACATCAGACGCTGTTCTAAGAGACTAGTATCCAACCCCCTTTGAACTGCAAAATCGCGAAGACCTTGGGAAAACCGAGAGTCAGCATCTAGCATTGTGGAAAATTGTAGTGTACTTACACCAAACGTGGCCCTGTTGCTTTTTCCCGAGAATATACTCCTTCATTTTCGTATGATAGTACTCAAGCTCTGCAAACCTATCCCCATTGAAGAACTTCCTGAAGTTCGAAGGAGATATCACTGGATCTCGCCACATCCCGACCCAAAACTTCTCTATCTCGATGACGCCAACAACGTGCGGCACATCGTATGCGTCATCAGCCAACGCGACGACTACACAACCGTTGAGGTTGATGGTGCTGTGAAGGCTATTGTATCTGAGCCATATGTCATAGTGCTCGAACTTTCGCGAGTATCCATCGCCCGATACGAATTCTTCGAGATGACCCTCCCGTTTCGATTGGTGATGAAGAAGCGTTGCTGCTTCCCATAACCACCCATGGATGAGAGGGTCACGTAAGTGATAAACCATGTTCAGGACGAGAAAACGGCATCTTACGGCTTCCCTGCCGCCAGTTTTACGGGGGTGGCATCTTCGAGGCTGCTGTTCGGAGTCCATTTTGTCCACATAAATTCGAAATCCCCAGCCAGGGCCTCATTGGCCTCCACATCCTGGGGGATTCCTTTCTCGAAAAGCTCGGCATAATGCTGCATTACCTCGGCCCAATGTACCCAAAGTTTAGCGAGCGATGAGTTATGGAACCCAGCAGTCTCTGCTGTTTCTTCCGTTGGCATTATTATTTCATTATTGCTTGCGTTATGGGCCTCCAACATATGGCCCTGGCTTTCTTGTTTGCCATTGTAGGGGACAAGTGCCAGATCATTGCACACTGTCTCCTTTAGCTTAGGAGCAGGATCATACGATACGCGTTTTACCTCGTGTGGAGTATCTGATCCTGCCTTCTTGTTGCCGTTTTCGATCCGTTTTCTCTTGGGATGACTCGACCTGGAGCTATTGAAGAAACCCATTATTGGCTAGAAAGCGTAATTGGGCCCAGAAACTAACTGAAATTATAAATGTATAAGAAAGAAGAAGAGATGATTGAATTATAAACAATAGATAATTACCGAAGCATGCTGTCTACCATACTATATTTATACTCACTCATCACTCACTGTACGGTGTCTCACTTTCCGGACTCTACGATGAAATCTGACATTTCAAATCAGATGTTGGTCACGTTCACTACTTCCATAAAGAACATCTCCCGCTAGATAGCAAGCGATGTGGTCCTTGGTCATCTGAAAGCTTAAGGACCGCCATATGTATGGTCTCGAGATGCATAATGAAACGGGATGATCACAAAGCTCATTGTAGTTGGCTCGATTTCGTTATCACGGGAGAGCTAGTAACCACGGCTCTGGAATGGCAAATGCAGCCTGAGTGAGCTGTTGGCTGTAAAAGCAGCATTCCAGCGCTAGGGTCGGAAGTTGCCGAGCAGGAGCCAACCCCGCTTGTTGCCCCTCCATCCACGAGGGAATGGAACTCTAAGCCCGCCTATCGCAGCTGTCCCTCGCGCTGCTGAAGGGCTCAAAGAGGCAGGTACTCGGCCAAAAGGTTTTCCCAAACAAACCACCCCCCAATGTCCTTCGCTCATCTGCGCTTCTTTAGCAGGTGTGCAGCACGAGTCCAACTCCCACGCAGAGCAACGCCCTCCTCAATCCAAGTCTTCCTCCCGACAATCCGGACATCACACCAACGGTATTCCTCGCCGATTTTCCGTTCGTTCACGACAAACCCTCGTACGATCCCCGCCCCCACAATGACGATGGACGTCGACAAGATCCTCGCGGGCAAGTACCCCGCCAAAGCCCACGCCGCGCGCGTCGCCGACTACATCCGCAGCAAGACGGACGCCACGGGGATCCTGTACCTCGAGGGCGCGGCCTCGGGGCTGCTCGAGGACTGCGACGAGCCGGTGCCCTTCCGCCAGCGCCGCGCCTTCATGTACCTGACGGGCATGGACGACGTCGCCGACAGCTACCTGGTCCACGACATGGCCAGCGGCCACACCACCCTCTTCATCCCGCCCGTCGACCCCGAGGAGGTCATCTGGTCCGGCCTGCCCTTGTCGACTGACGACGCCCTCGCCCGCTACGACGTCGACGCCGTCCTGCCCTCGACCGAGCTGAACGCCACCCTGGCCCGCCTCGGCGCCGCGCAGAAGGACACGAAGAAGAACACCGTCTTCGCCATCGCCGACCGCGTCGCGTCCCACGTCAGCTTCCTCGAGTTCGACGACAAGAACTTCAGCCTGCTGGGCGAGGCCGTCGACGAGTGCCGCGTCGTCAAGGACGAGTACGAGATCGCCCTCATCCGCAAGGCCAACATGATCAGCGAGGCCGCCCACCAAAAGGTCATGCAGGCCGTCCGGACCGCCACCAACGAGTACGAGCTCGAGGGTTTGTTTTTGGGCGAGTGCTACAAGAAGGGCGCCAAGTTCCAGGCCTACCCCAGCATCGTCGCCAGCGGGCGCTCCGCCGCCACGCTGCACTACGTCCACAACAACAAGGAGATGCCCGGCGGCAAGGACCTGCTGCTGCTCGACGCCGGTTGCGAGTGGAAGCTGTATGCTTCGGATATTGTGAGTTTGCCTCGAGTACGAGACCTGGTATAAAGATGACAGGAACTAACCCCACCGACAGACGAGAACCTTCCCCATCTCGGGCAAGTTCACCAAGGAGTCGCGCGCCATCTACGACATCGTCCTCAAGATGCAGCTGGACTGCATCGCCATGCTCAAGGAGGGCGTGGCCTGGGACGACGTGCACCTGCTGGCCCACAAGATCGCCATCGACGGGCTGCTGGAGCTCGGCGTCCTCAAGGGCGACAAGGACGCGATCCTCCAGGCGCGGACGAGCGCCGCCTTCCTGCCCCACGGTCTCGGCCACTACCTGGGCATGGACACGCACGACACGGGCGGCCACCCCAACTACTCGGACCCGGACCCCCTGTTCCGATTCCTGCGGGTGCGCAGGAACTTGCCGGCCGGTAGCGTCATCACCGTCGAGCCTGGTATCTACTTCTGCGACTTCATTATCCGGCCCTACCTCAAGGACCCCAAGCATGCTCAGTACATCGACGAGAAGGTCCTGGACAAGTACTGGGACGTTGGGGGTGTTCGTATCGAGGACAACCTCTTGATCACCAAGGACGGCTGCGAGAACCTGACGGACTGCCCCAAGAACCCGGATGAGCTGGAGAAGATCATTACAGGGGCTTAAATGCAGATACAGCAGGTTGGTTGACTGGCCATGTTGCGTTTGCGCGAATGTCTGCCGTCGCAAAGAGTGTAAAAGGGGTTTCATCGCACGGCGTTTTTGATACCTGATGAGTCATGACCAATATCGCATTATCTACAAGTCTATCTCTTTCAACCAAATCGTTCCTAGCCAGAACTACCGCGTACCATATTTGCCAGCATTTCAATGCTCCAATTCGTAAATGATTCATGTGCTCGTTCTATCACGTCTGTCCCTCCCTGAAAGCGCTGCCCCACCGAATTATGCCGTACAATCAGTTGATGCTATTGACATAATGTTTATCCCATTGAATAATAGAATAGCCGATTGAAGTAATAGCCCAATCAATTATCCAGGGGAAGTGTTTATACCAAGAGCAGTGCTATCGCCATCACCATCTAGAGGATACCACACTACACCGACATCTTCATGGCGATGGACTTGTGGGGGTCGTAGCCCTGAATAGAGAAATCCTCGACCTGCCAGCCGTCGATGCTGCCGTTCTTGGGCTTGGCGATGTCGAGGCGGGGGAAGGGGCGGGGCTCGCGCTCGAGCTGGGTGCGCAGGGCGTCGACGTGGTCGACGTAGACGTGGGCGTCGCCCATGACGTGCGTGAGGCTCCCCGGGACCAGGTCGCAGACGTGGGCCAGCATGTGGGTCAGGAGGGCGTAGCTGGCGATGTTGAAGGGGACGCCGAGGCCCATGTCGCAGGAGCGCTGGTAGAGCTGGCAGTGGAGGTGGCCTTTGGGTTTGGGGGCGGTTTCTTCCTCTTCTTCCGTCTGCTGTGATGTTGATGTGGAGGCCTTGTCTGTGCTGCTGCTCCGCGGGTACGAGACGTAGAACTGAGCGAACATGTGGCAGGGCGGCAGCACCATCTCCTTCATGGCCTTGGGGTTCCAGGCGCTGAGGATGAGGCGGCGGTCGTGAGGGTTGGTGCGCAGCTTGTGGACGATCTCGGCGAGCTGGTCGACGCCCTGGCCGGCGTAGTCGGTGTCGCAGTCGACGTAGTCGGCGCCGAAGTGCCGCCACTGGAAGCCGTAGACGGGGCCCAGGTCGCCCTCGGCGCGGTGGGTGAGGCCCAGGCCGTCGAGGAAGGCGCGCGAGCCGTTGCCGTCCCAGATCTTGATGCCGGCGTCGCTCAGGGGCTTGGACGAGGTCGAGCCCGAGATGAACCAGAGGAGCTCGGCGATGACGGCGCGGGTGAAGACGCGCTTGGTGGTGAGGAGGGGGAGGATGGGCTGCGGGTCCGACGAGGGGCTGCCGTCGGCGGCGGGGGCGTGGAGGGCGAATTTCAGCGGGCGCGGGGCGAAGATGGAGTAGGTGCCGGTGCCGGTCCTGGAGTGTTGGGGGTGAGTGTCAGCTGCTGGACTCTGGTATTTCACCTCTTATTTGCGAGGCAAAAGAACTATGAAGAAAGAAGGAGATAGGATGGGCTGTACCTGTCGGGCCGGCGCTCGCCGTGGTCCAAGATCTCGCGGACGAGATCGAGGTATTGGTATTCCTCATGTGTCCTGGGGTTCGTGGAGCCCATCTTGACTTCTAATTGGGTATATGGCGGGTTTGTATGCTGTCGCTTCCGGTGTCGTGGTCGTGGTGGTGAATGGGCATGGGAAAATGACAGTCAATCCAATTAACGCGACACGCGACAAAAGCCCAGCAGCAGGTAGCGCGTTGAGGGGCCGCTAATGCAGGGCGGGGTTCCTGGTTCGAGGCCTTCAGCGCTTGCTGGCGCTAGCCGTGTAATTGGCCCTTGGTGGGAGCCCGCTACGGGATGACTTCAGACTGAGACATGCAGAGCTCGTCCCGCCGTGCATGGCTAGTACGGGCGAGATGGGATGCAGAGACGTCATTCGGCATCAGAAGTCAGCGTTGGCAATGCATCGTGTACGGTGTAGGTTACCGCCTGTGGCCTGGGAACCTGTTGAATCTGATCCAGAAGCCGACGGACAACCGGTACAACGGTATGTCTTGACAGAATCTAAATATAGGGAGCCTACCTACATTGACGAGCATGTTACAATTGGACACGAATTCACAGTCACCAATCAAAATTACTTGATCCAGTTGATTTGAAGATTGCATTTGCTTGGGTATCATTAGGGACTATAAGAAATATAGAGAAATAAGCATCTGACGGATCAGCGCAATGCCTCCTTGAGGCCCTGCCTGGCCCGCTCGAGCCCACTTACCAGCGATGCGCGGACGCGCTTGGACCCGGACTTGACGAGGGGGGTCCACTGGATGGGCGCCCGGGTCTTGCAGCCGTGGGGGCAGGGCTCGTCGAGATGGGCCCGGAGCGACTGCGCGACGAAGGGGTCGAGGTCCTTGACGTCGCCGCAGTGCGGCGCCCGCGAGCAGGTGCTGCGGTCGAAGCGCGGGCAGTACTGCGTGATGGGCTTCATGGCCGCGTGGGTCCGGCAGGGGTACCAGATGGTCTGCTCGATGCACATGGCGGCTTCTTTTCTGTTCTCTATCTTTTTTATCTCTGATGACTTACTCAAAGGCAAGGGAATAAAACTTGAGAATACTTAGCTCGGTATAGATAGAATGGTCATCAGTGTATGCGATCTCTTGATGGTGAAAGAGACCAGTGTTGTTGTCTTCGATGCTGAAGCAGGGGGTCATTCAATCGGTACGTGGCGAGGAGAGGCGGTCTTTAATAGGGCGCCAGCGCTCTGATGTTGAAAGCGCTCTCGAGAACAAGGTCACATTGTCTGTTTGGGAATCAATGTTCAAGTCAAATTGCGATTTCCGGTTGGCAAAGAAGGAGAACAATGCTTGGTCTTCCCGGAACCGCTTCGTCCGTGCCGTCCGTTCGTCGTCAATGGGCATTGTCCGTCTCTCGAAACCACGTCATCGGGGCTTGCCAAGTACGACTGTTCACCTTGGTCCGTTGGAAAAAAGGCGCTCCTCTACATGCCGTCCTAGCCAAGAACGTCGCCCTCGCTCATTGATGTCAGGCCGACATGACCGCGTCAGTTCGAATGCACGTCCAAGACGCCCTGTCCTCCATCGAAGGACGATGCGTTTTCAGCGCGTTGTTACATCCGGAGAGTAAGCTGCACATACACACCACACCCCCTCGGTAGGTCCTAGGACCTACACGCAGCTTCTCAGGTTCTCAGAATAGAGAAGAGGAGGCGCTCGTGAACCAGGCCAATGGTGAGTATTGTATGTAGTTGATCCTGCTGGTGGGGGAGATAGGTATTTCCCAGCCAGCCAATTTCTTCCATGGTGGCGCCGTTGATCTCCCCGGTGCTAACCCAGTCTCCAAGCAAAGCCACCTCTAAGGGACCCCTGTACTCCCCGAATCGTGCATAGGCGAGCTGGAAGGGCTGAAGCCGGAAATGGGGAAAAGGCCGGGGAGGCGATGGCCGCCTCTGCATTACACATCCGTCATTTTGTGCAACGGTCGGTCAGCCAGCCATGCTGCAGTTTCTCGCGAGACTTTTTATGCATGCGCCCCTGCTTACTTGTGTCCCATCCGGTCTTTGGGTAAAGATAAGCTGCGTACGTGATCACGCTTCGTCCTTCCAATTGGGCCTGCACAGCATTAGATGCTGGATTTAGGCGGTAATACATGTATGTGTTCTGCGTGGGGTTTCTTCCAGGCCATCGGTCCCGGGAGGGGTGGGACCGACTCGCCGAACCACCAACACTTGGCACATATTCAATGCAACTCTTCATTGCATGTCCCCAAATAGCCAATGTGCATCACTGTGCATACCACGTACAAGCGCGGCCATGCTGGTCGGTTAGAGCTCCAGTCCATTCCGAGCCGGAGATTGGTGGCTGTTCACCGCCTGTCGTGCCAGTCGGTTGGCCAAGAAATCCCCGACACGGCATGTCGCTTGGCAACCACGCCGACTCGTCCAGGCAGGGCAAACAACTGCAAGCCCCGAGCCATGCCGAAGCGAGAGGAGACAAGTTGCTACAGTAGCTACCTCTGCTTTACGATGCAGCGAGGTTCTCGGTTAGGCCGCCAGGATCAACCAGGCAATTTCGGCACCAGATCTTGGTAGCACTGCTTCGACCAGCGGTAGAGTGTAGACTCTAAACCGTCCCAAACTCACGCCTCGTGGCCTGCACTTGGCTTGACGTACCACGATTTCCCAGCTGGCCGGTTACGCTTTTCATAGCCTAGTCTAGTGGTTATCTAGACGCACAGCTAACCTACTGCTGAACTGCCTCAGCTGTCCCAAACAGGCATTCACATGCCGGTGCCGAAACAGACGGTTGGCTGCACTGGGGCTGCACTGGGGGCTGCGCTGGGAGGAAGCCACCCGCCATCCCAACTGCACATATGCAGACGTTTTGCTGTGCAGACCATCCATACCAGACATGATCACTGTTTGGTATGCCGTCTGATATGTCCATCAACGATGCCAGGACGATTTTTCCGCACGTCGGGTCCGAGGGAGAGGATGGGGGTGGGAGAGAGAGATCGTGAGCTCGGAGACGCGACCACCGCTGGACCAGTGCTCGATCACAAGCTACAGCCTAGCCAACATCCCAGCCTCCTCCGTATCGACAAACTTGCGGCAGGATCTGCTGAGTGTCCAAGGTTAGTCTCAATCCTCCGATGGAATCTTGCGGCCAAGCTACCGACGTGTGAAGTCAAAGATGCGCTTGCTACTCTGAGCATTGGCTGCTTGGTTTGGTAAGCAGTCATCAACGGCCAGCGACGACCCCGGTGCTGTACCCTGTCACCCATGCGCTTGCTCCAAGTGACAAGTTGACACCCGCGCGCCTCTGCCAGTCCAGCTCGCCTGCTCCCTCAGGATGATAGACTCGCGTCGGACCCATGCCCGTGACTGGGCCTACCCGTCCTGGGCTGGCCATGCCGGATACCAATCATCAAGCCTGGGCCCACAGCACGAACAGCACCCCACACCCTCTTTTCTTTTACGGACCTGACTTGATAGTAATCCCCCTCCACTGCCCTACCTGGTACGTCTGGCTTTCGGCCCTTGCTGGAACCGCGCCTCGCCGCTGGACTCGCCCTATCGCATGGGTAGGAGAGAGAGATACATGAGCATATGTGTGGGAGGGGTCGTGTGTGTTGGCCAAGCGAAACTCTTCGTCTTCTCATAAACGTATGCACCCCGGGGCTCTATTTCTGACTTGCTTCCTCCCTTGCGGACATTTTTCATTGCCGATCCTACGCTCGTTCCATGTGGCCCTGCTTCCTGCTTCTCCTCTAAGAAGACCCATCCTGCATCTGTCATTCTCTTCTCTGTTGTTATCGTCGTGTCGTGTCGTAATCGATATTTTCAAATAGAGAGCCCTCCTCCTCATCTGTCTTCTGTTGATTACAGAAGCTACATGACAGACGCCGCGAACTGAGGCAATATGGCCGCAGCACCTATCATTGCCATTGTTGCGTTGTTGCTTTACGTTGTGTTCCTCAAGAAGAAGGAGCATGACCGGAACAAGATGCCCCCGGGGGCTCGACCTCTCCCCGGCCCCAAGGGTATGTCCATCTCAACCCTTGCTGCCTTTGCCTCGGCCGCAACTGCTTGGCAAGAAGACACTGACTGACGGTACGATCAGGCCTCCCCTTAATAGGTCGCATCCATGATGTGCCCGCCGAGAAGACGTGGCTCAAGTTTTATGAATGGAGCAAGGTGTACGGCCCCATCTACCAGATGGAGATCTTTGGCTCCGTCCACGTATGGATCTCGTCCGAGGCCATTGCTCACGACTTGTTGTCGCGGCGGGCCCTCATCTACTCGGATCGTCCCATGATTCCCAACCTGCCCAACAACCGAACCGGCGGAGAGTATCTCGCCCTCCACGGCCGTAATGGTAGGCTCTTGTCCTCCAGGAAGGACCCTTGTCGGGATCACTTCAATGAGTCGGACTGGCTAATGACGCTCCTACAGATACGTGGAAGAGGCAACGGAAGCTGGCCCAGCACCTGATGGCGCAGTCGGCCAACGCCTCGCTGCACAACTACCCCTCCAAGGAGCGTGATCGGTTCCTGTACCTGATGTCCAAGGACGCCTCGCAGTACCGCGAGTACATCGAGCAGTTCACGGCCCGGACGGTGTCCCGCCTCTCGTGGGGCAGCCCGCACCCGGCCAACCTGCTCCGCGAAACCACTTTCGGCCTGCTCGAGACCATCTCCCCTCGGGCGCCTTGCCCAACGTCATCTCGTGGCTCATGCACGTGCCCTACTTCATGTCGCCGTGGAAGCAGAAGGAGCACGCCCGCCACGAGATCGAGGCCGGCCTGTTCAAGAGCAGCGTCAAGTACGTGCGCGACGGCGTCGACAGCGGCACCGCCGACCCCAGCTTCGTCCGCACCTTCATCGACACCCTCACCAAGCCCGGCGACGGGGCCAAGTGGGGCGAGGAGGCCGAGGCGACGTACGTGGTGGGCCAGATGGCTATCGCCGGCGCCCTGACCATCGGCAGCCCCATCCAGAGCTTCCTGTTGGCCATGCTGCACTTTCCCGAGTGGCAGCACAAGCTGCAGCAGGAAATTGACGAGGTGTGCCACGGCCGGTGTCCCGAGTGGGAGGACCGCGAGAAGATGCCGTTGCTGCGGGCCGTCGTCAAGGAGGTCATCCGCTGGCGGCCGCCCGTCCCCACTGGTGAGTTCTTCTCATTTACTACCCTCCCTATTTGAAGTTTCTTCTTGGTGTCTAACATCTTTCGCCTAGGCATCCCGCATGCTGTTGAGAAGGACGATGTCTACAATGGCTACTTCATCCCCGCCGGCGCCACGATTCACGCCATGGAATGGTGAGTCTTGATTCTTGATTCTGCCTCTACTATTGCTCCCACACGTGATACTTCAAACTTCAAACGCTGTCACATGCATGTCTCAAAGACATTTGCCACCAAACTCTCGGACCTCCGAGAATCAACTAGGTTTGCCCTTTCAGACGAAAGCTGACACCCGCCACCAGGGGCATCTCCCGCGACGAGGCCACGTACCCCGACCCCGAGACCTTCAACCCGGCCCGCTGGCTCGAGCCCAAGTACCCGACCTACAAGGAGCCGCTGACCATGCACCCGAACCTAGCCGGCTTCTCCCAGTTCGGCTTCGGCCGGCGCACGTGCCAGGGCGTCCCCATCGTCGAGATGGACCTCTTCTTAGCGATGGGCGGCATGGCCTGGGCCTTCCGCATCCAGAAGAAACGCAACCCGGACGGCACCGAGGTGCCCGTCCACTGGAACGACTTTACTCCTTTGTTAATCGCCAAGCCCGCGCCCTTCGAGTTCGACCTCGTCGCCCGCTCCGAGGCGACGGCGCGGGTGCTGGGCGGGATGTGGGAGAGCGGCAAGGGCGACGACGACGAGGAGGTCGAGCGGGCGGCGGAGCTCGAGCGCAAGATTACCGAGGACCGTCGGCGCGAGGCCATGGCGCGCGTCGCCGTCGCGGCTTCGGCCGATGCTGACGCCGCGGCGGAGGAGAAGGAGGTCGTTGCTACTGATGACGACGATGCCTGCTCCGTCGGGGGTAGCGATACGTCGGGTGGCAGCAGTGGGTTGGCGAACGGGGTGACGCCCAAGACGGCGAGCTCGTTGAGCAGCACGTCGAGCGTGAGTGACTTTCCGCAGTTGCGGGCGGATGCGGAGATTTGGTCATAGTATTTGAGGGTGAGGTTGAGAAGAATGATTTGATTCGGTGACTAAGTACCTAGAGCAAGATAGACAACTTCTCTTCCCAAAACTAGAAGAGAGCAAGGAAGGAAGGAGGATGGAGAGGAGTGAGAAGAAGATGTCGTTTTTGAAGCATGATACACCCCTTTACTACCGCGACGCGACGCGACTGCGCGATGGTCGGTAGAATGTGCGATCTCTTATTTTACTTTAGTTTCACTTGGAATATATTTGGCAGTTTACTTACTTTTGCTTCTTGGCGTGCTACGAAATTGAATGGCGGGTTGCTCGTCAACTCCAGGTTGCGGGACCACTGTGGTGCACAGGGCGCTCTCTCAGCGGCGATGACCACAACTTTATACGAGGGTGTTGGGAATGTAAGCGGCACCTACAAGCTTGAGCTCAAGTTCATTACGCATGTTCAATTCATGATGATCTACTATCGTACCAGTGTATCCATTCCCTATTCCTTGTCAAGCAAACATATCTTCTGTCGCGAGAGCCCTCAATTGCTTGTACCAGAGGCTTGTCATCTCAGTAGTATTCCTTCGTATCCCTGTCTAGCAAATTTCATCTTGTCTCGTAATCCTTCGCATCATCGTACAGTGGTTGACTCCATTCGTTCTCGATTATTCCATTCGTTCTCGATTAAGCGTCTTGGTGACTCTCAGCCTCACCGTCGCGATATTGACGGGGACCATTGCCGTATCGGACTCAAGAATCCGTAGAGTCGCTGCATCGGTTGATCCACATGGTCACATGGAAGAAGTCACCGCTGAGATGGGACGCTCGACGCGCCTTGATGGTGACTGGATAGAACAGCTCTCCTCCGGGCCCCAGGCGCTGCTCGCATCGCCTGCGGAACATGCGCTCGGCGAGCACCCAGGCGCCGTCTCCCTGGACTATGGTAGTGATGCAGTCGCCGGGCAGAGCTTCCCAGACAAGGGGCGGGTGGTTCTCGAAGGCACTAGCGTCCTTTCGCTCGAAGGTCTCCTCGCCGTCATTGTCTTCGTCTTCCTCCTCGTCCTCGTCTTGCTCATGCGATAGTACGAGTTTGTCGATGAACTTGTCTAGCGGGTCGGTAAGGGGGTCATGGTTGTCCTCGTTGGTGGCGGGAACTCCGGTGCCGCCGATGATACAAGCAGGAATATGTCCCTCGCGAAGCTTCTGGAACGTGACGGAATACATGGATAGGTCGGAGTGGAGTTCGAGATGGAGCTCGCGGCGGCACTCGGTAAGAAGCGTGTCGGAATAGTCTCCGATGCGCTCGACGACCCGGTTGAGGAACTTCTCGGTCGCGACGGTAGTAGCGTCGATTCCCTCGGCTGTGGCAGTAATGCCGACGTCTGGTTCCGGAAGGGCAGTCCAAGTGGCCGTAGGAAGGGGCCGGTAATGGATGCGGTCGGTGAGTCGTGAATCCCGATCTCCCTCTTTGGGCTTCGGCGTGAGTTTGCTGATGAAGTTGTCCAGCACTTCGAGCTCGGCGGGAGTGTAGGGTAGATTGCAGTAGCCGCCACCATCTGCTGCTGTTTCAACCTCAGCGCGATTCGCCATGTTGGTCGTGTTGGTTGTTGCAGGTGTTGGGTTGGTGCGAGTTGGTTGAACTTGGATAAGGAACTTGAGAGGTGAACCGCGAAAGCGTGATGGAGACGACGATGTGTCTGGATGACCAAATGAACTTGACGTCTGCCGAAATAATTGATCAGGTTTATTCGCGATGCTCGAAATCCCTACAAAGAAACAAGAAGGGAAAGGAAGTTGGGGATGGAGTGATGATGTTGGTTGTTGACCAGGTCAAGACCCTCGAGCTGGATCCATGGATTGTTGACATTCGAATAAACTGTTTGCAGTGATTATTCTGATTGTTCAATTGTCAAGTAAAGGTGACAGAGTGGTCAGTGGATCCGCTGTGTTTACGACATCTCACAACAGAACAATCAAGCTTCAGTCTTGGGAGCTTCATAAGCTCCAGTACCCACCCTAAATACAAGTAGACAGGCACCCAGTAATGCAGGACTTCATCACCTTCCTTCCCATCCTCCCAGCATCACCTGCGACGAAGCCGCACCCGCAACCCCCGATTATACGCCACCCCGCCCGCCACGACGTACGCCCCCGCGCCCAGCAGCTCCATGTCGAAGCACCGCACCACCTGCGGCAGCAGCTTCCACAGCTCCATGACCGCAATCTCCTTGCCCAGGCACACGCGGGGCCCCAAGCCAAACACGAACTGCGCAGCCTCCATCTCGGCCGCCTTTCTTTCTCCTTCTCCTTTCCCTTCCCCTTCCGCAGCTTGGGCCTCGGCCTCCAGCCACCGCTCCGGTCGGTACGTCAGGGGATCCGGCGCGTAGAGGGCCGGGTCTCGCTGCACCACGTAGGCGTTGGTCGTGACTTCGGTCCCGGGCGGGACGAGGACGCCGTCGATGCGTTTGGGAGTAGCCGCAGCTACGGAGCCGACCCCACGACCTGCGGACTTCGAGGACGAAGAAGACGAAGATGAAGAAACAGGAGTAAGACGCGCAAACAAGTTAGTAGCAGGCGGATTCAGCCGCAAAGCCTCCTTGATACAAGCTCCGAAGTAGGGCAGGTGCCTCCGCGCCTCCTCGTACGCGACGGGCTCGCTCAGCTTCCCCGCGCGCCCCGCCGCCTCGAGCTCTTGTCGGGCCTTGGCCAGCGCCCGCCCGCCGTCTTGTACTAGTAGGTAGCGCAGGGTGCTGCCCAGGGCGGTGGCCGTGGTGTCGGCGCCGGCCTGGATCAGCAGGGTGACGTGGGCGCGCTTCTGGACGGGCGTGAGGGGGGCGCCGGACTCGTCGCGGGCTTCGAGGCAGCTTGTCGGCCATTAGTATCGAGGTAGGTCAAAGATCAAATATGTACATGAGGTGCCCCTTTCTTGATACTCAAATAATACAAGAAGAACCGACTTACTACTGCAAGTAATCCGGCCGCTCCATGTAAAACGCCTCCCCCTCGGCCTCCATCTCGGCCTCGCGCCGGCCCACCTGCCGGTCGGCCTGGGCGTACAAGTACCCCATCCCGCGGCGGTCGTCGATGGACGGCAGGAAGTAGCCGGAAAGCCGGTCGTCGGCCAGGACGCGGCGCCGGAACCACTGCCAGCGGCCCGCGACGCCGAAGAAGTCGAGCCCCGCGCGCCACGACGCCAGCAGCCCGCGCTCGTCGCGGCCCTTCGCGACGAAGCCCCAGGGCTCCGTGAAGGAGACCATGGTCATGATGTCGGCGGCGAACTCGCTGGGTCGAGCCAGTGTCAGTTCCAAGGCTCTCATGAAAAACAAAAGTGATAAAAGGCTTACGCGACTTTGTCTGATAGCTCTACAACTTCTTCCCGCTCGGCGAGCTCCGTCATCTTGTCCACGAAGAGCCGGATCTGGTCGTCAAAGCGCGATTCCCAATTCTTCTTGAGATGGCCAATTGACCACTGGATGACACGTTAGACGGATACAAGGATACCAACTGAAATTGCGAATGACGCACCTGCGTGCCACCCAAGGCTTTCCGCAGCCTCCTGTGGGCCTCGCCGTCGCGCGTCGTGAAAAGATGCGGCGGCCCCAGCGCGCCGGTGCCGTAGAGCTCCGCCTTCAAGTTGCAGGCCGGGTCCGCGTAGATGTCCTTCAGCGCCGACGGCCGGGGAAGAGCAGCATGGACGGGGCGATCCGGATCGGGGTATCCGCTAGGGAGCAGGTCAGTCATAGGTAGACTCATTCATGCCATCTGGTAGGTAAGAGCTGAGTGAACCTACTTCCGTACTTCTCCGTCAGGCCGAGCAGCCACTGCGGCTCGACTCGTCGCCAGGAGATGATGGCCGACGTGAGCGACGTCGCCGCCGCATACCAAGGGCCGGGGAACTTGGACAGAGGGTGCAGGTAGACATTGCGGACGATCCGGATGGCAGCGGCCGAGAGGGACCCCACAAGCAGCAGCCCGAGGATGTGGCCCCAAGAAAGCTCGCGAAGCAGTGAGCTGGACATGGCTATTGATGAAAGACAGCAAGGTGCTTTGCTTTTAATGGTTCCGCAGTCTCGTACGGTCGAAGATAATTTTGCAATCAAGAATGTGACATATACTGAAGAGATCGGCCGAGTCCCAGCTTAAAAGGAGGTGTCAAATGCACACAAGACGGGATCAACATCTCTACACGAGGCTGTCGTCAATCGCGGGGAAATTCTGCATCATGCCTGCCTGCATGCCTAACGTACCCAAGAAGATTCTACACGAACCATGCGCATCTTCATTGCAACGGCCCGGGCCTATCAGGAGTGGCATTAGCTAATGTGACAGGTCGGGAGGGGGGGGTTGACCAAGAATCTGGATGGTTCGAGTGGTTGATGATCTATCCGACTTTGGGCAGGCCCGATGCAACGTCGCGCCCGGTTACGGGACCGAGCAGGGAATGGGTGCTTTGATTGGCAAACGCAGTTCTAGGCTGGAAATGGCGCAGGCTATTGCAATCGGCTGTCTTGCTGATGGTGATGGGTATGAGGCCGATGTCATCCAGCGTAACCATCAGAGATTCGGTAGACATCATGTCAAAGGCAGTGAGCAACTGTAACACAGCTTGACGTATCCAAGTGCCATGCGTAGCATTCCTAATTCCCGAGAAGAAGAAGAGGAAGGGCTGTTAATCATGCCATCACTCTCTCCTTTCGGGGTCCGCAACCACCTCAAACTCGGCCATGACGCCGATGCGATCCGTGATCCAAGCCTTCTCGTACCCCAGCTCGCGCATACTCCTCGCCTCCTTGGCCTTGGCCGGCGGCAGCTCGAGGCCGGCCCCAAACGTGTGGAACCCCAGCAGCCGCAGCGCGCCGCTCCCGTCAAAGTAGCAGACCTTGTCCCGGCGCGCGCATCCCACCTCCCCCTTTACCAGAGCCAGACTCAGGCTCTTCTTCCGCCTCTCCCCCCATACCGGATCCTCCTCTCACTCTTCTCCTCCGCCCTCCTGTGCCGGCCGCCGCGGCGCCTGCGGGCCCCATGTGTAGCCCCCGGGCGCGTCTTCCTCCCCGCCGAGCGCGAGGTACGCGTCCCGCAGCCCCAGGTCCGCGGGCAGCGTCCGGTCGTAGTCCCGCACCGCGCGGAAGTCGCCCGCCGCAATACCCGCCGCCACGCCGGTACTACCATCTTTCAGCAGCCCGGCCACGCGGCGCATCTGCGCCGGCCGCACCGTCGGCGGCGTCGTCCTCGTCCTCGTCTTCGTCGGGTCTGCCTCTGCCTTGGTCACGCCGCCGTCGAGGTGCGTGGTGCACAGCCGGATCGTCCTGCGGGCCCGGGGCCCTCCCGGCGCCAACGCGGCGGCCATCGAGACGTCCACGCAGAACGCGTCGCGCGCCATGGCCGTCTCGGGGTAGTGCACCCGAAACACCCGCGACGGCGGCAGCCGGCGGTCGATGAGCATAGTCGTAAGGAGGGCCGGCTTCGCCGGCCGCAGGTCCGTCATGAAGAAGTTATCCCGCACCCGCGGCCGCTCCGCCATGACCCTCAGGTCCTCCTGCAGACAGCCCTGCAGGACGACGACGGTGGCCGTGGTGCCCGACAGCGGCCGCGCCCGCCGGTCGATGCCCGTCGCCGCCTCGAGCGCGCGCAGGGCGGCCGTCATGCGCGTCTTGCGGACGCGGGGGACGGGGACCATAAAGTCGAGGTTCCAGCTGTACACGGCCAGCTTGCAGAGCTGCCCGCCTCCTACATGGTGGGCCTTTTGCGTCCCTGCCGTCCGTGGTTCCCACTTGGGCTTCCTGGAATTGTAGATGTAGTAATTTTGGCGGATCGGGTCTCCGGGTTCGGCCGGCGACTGGTCTACCTTCTAAGCCATTTTTTCAGATAATACCCATGGCGCTCCTCCGTCGTGGGGGCCAACCCGAGTTTCTTGAGTTCTTTCTTGTATGCTCGGGCGGCGTGTTTGGCAGCGCCGCGTGCGGCACCTCCCATGCGACTACAAGAAGAGTGCATTGTTTCGAACGAGCATGAACCTTTACTTCGCTAGCACACTTGTTCAATTCATTGCCCGACGGCGACTGCTCCGGCGGGGCTAAAGACGGTGAAACGGCAAGACGATTGTGGGCAGCTGTGTAGCAAGAGGTAAGTTATGAGCTTCAGTAAGGTACGCTGCCATCGGTACCCTAAAAGAATGTTCCCCGCCTTGGCCGTCAGTGTACCCACCACGTCCAGCTTCCACAGCCCCTGGGCCCTACCTTACCCCCAGCGTCCAACCAACCGCAGCGCCACCATCATCAGAAAAACATATCACCCAACATCATTGAGAACACGGCACCACAAGACAACCTCAGGTATGGAATAATCCTCAATTGGTCTGATTCAAAAGCACTGTCTGTATAGTACAGCAAACAACGAAAGGGGGTATGCAGAACAAAGCCAATCAATGCAGCCGCCTAGCCGCCTAGGGGGGATATACCACCCCCTAGCCCTAGCCATACCGAAAAAGAGAAACTCCATGAGATGCAAGTTTAATCCAAACTTCATTAAGTAGTAGTCCCGTCCCCTCTCTTTCTCCCTTTCCCCCTTTTCTCTTTCCTTGTTCCTCTTGATTACCCCGTGCTAAACAAACCGAACCTCCTAACTCCGATCCGGCTGCATCGAAGGAATCGTCGACAGGTGGTTGTGCAGCCGCTGCGCGTGCTCCTCGTGATGCAGACCCACGTCGCCGACATCATCCACATCCGCCTCGCCGCGCGGTCCCTCGTGGCTGTTGCGCCCGCTCGGCGCCCGGCTGTGGTTCGCGCTCGCCACGCGGCTGTGGGCGCGCTCAGCCGCGTGCCGGCTGGCGTAGTACGAGCTGCGCCGGCTGCTGGGGCCGAACCGGTCGCGACCCAAGCCCGGTCGGGTGGGCGTCTTAGCCCCCGAGGGCGTAGCAGTACCGGAGCGGTTGTGGTGGGCGGGTGTAGCAACCCCGGAAGAGTCGGCAATGTCGTAGGTGTCCGACGTATCGTTGTGACGACCGACAGAGGCGGCAGCACCAGCAGGGCCCGCACGCGAGGGTCGGCGTGAAGCCCCCGTACTGGCGTGGGAGTGGGTCCGCACCAGACTGAGGCGGCGCCCCTGGTACTCTTCGTTGCCCGAGGCCAGGCTCTGGGCGAACGGCGAGCGCTTGCGCAGGGCGGGGCCCTTCCAGTAGATGATGTAGACGGCGGCGACCAGCAGGAACGAGATGCAGAACAGGATGGTCGAGGCGTAGGGCAGGTTCATGCCCTTCTCGGCCCCAATGTTGGAGTAGAAGGGCGTCGCCGGCACCGTCAGCACACCCGCCAGGAAGTCGCGCGCCCAGCCGTTGCCGCCCGTCGCCGACGCCGAGTAGGGGCCGTACGCGCAGATCATGTAGTCGATCGTCGCCATGTAGATGGCGTAGTTGGCGATGCCGATGACGGCGCTGCCGAACATGGTGCCTATCCAGTGCAGGGGCGGGCCGGTGCTGGTCCAGGCGAAGATGATGAGGCCGATGGGCAGGCAGGGCGCCAGGTACAGCAGCCACGACAGCCGCGACTCGTACTGGGCGTGCTCGTCGTCGGGGTTGCGGGCGCGGGCGCGCTTGTTGCGCTTGATGGCCGGCAGGAACGTCAGCCAGGCAATGACGTAGCCGATGCCGATGGGGATGAAGGCCAGGCCGATCTGCGAGGCGCTGAAGCCCCACTGCTTGTAGACGAGCGCGAACGACTGGATCATCATGAAGATCAGGGCGTCGGCGAAACCCGAGAGCAGCGACAGGACCAGCACAATGGGCTCCGTCAGGAACATGCGGAAGGGCCGGAGCCAGGTGTAGATGAGCTCCTTGACGGTGAAGCGCTGCCAGAACGACTCGATCTCGTCGGGACCGTAGCAGTTGGGGTCCTCGCCCGTCTTGCGCCGCTTCTTGGCAATCTTGTTGAGCATGATGGTCGTGCGCGTCTCGGGCACCGTCAGGAAATGCAGGATCTGCACGAACCCGCCAAAGATGAGCTGGATCCAGATGGTCCAGCGCCAGTGCAGGTACTGCTCCACGAACCCGCCGATGATGGGGCCAAGAATAGAGCCGCCCACCGACGAGAAAACGATGTAGGCCACGGCGTACTGCTGGTGGTCGCCGTCGAACATATCAGCGATCATTCCGAGCGTGACACTGCCACCGGCTGACGACAACCCGCCCAGGCACCGTCCGACAATGAGGCTGGCAAAGTTGGGCGCCAGCGCGACAGGCAGGCAGAAAATGTTGACAAGGAACAGCGACAATTGGAGGACAGGCTTGCGGCCAAACTCCTCGGACCAGGGCGCCCAGAGCTCGCAGCCAAAGGCGTAGAAGATGAGAAAGACGGCGGCGCCGGCGCGGGCCGCCTGCTCGCTGACGCCAAACTCCTCGGAGATGCCGCCGAGGCCGTTGGAGTAGAGCGACGTGTTGAAGTTCATCGACGTCTGCACCAGGAAAATCACGCTCAGGATCCACCACTTCTTCCACTCCGGAAAGGCGTAGCCGAGCTGCTCCTCGACGTCTTCCTCCTTGAGCTCGCGCTTGCCGGCGTTGGCCGCCGCCTTTTCCTGGGCGAGGCGCTCCTTGCGGGCGCCGACCGTCTCGTTGGCGGGCTTCAGCGGCCCGGTGTGTTCCTTTTCGGCGAGGCCATTGTGGTTAGCGTGGCCGCCGTTGTGGCCGTAAGTCGAAGACTCGGACCCCAAGGCCGTCTTCTCGCTGTCGGTGGGAGCCACCATGGTAGGGATGGCTGGGTGGCAACAACAGTTCCGAGGGACAGCAGTCAGTCAGTTACTCAGCGGATTACCGCATATGACTATGGGGTGTGGGAAGAATGTTGTCAAGGGATGGTAAGTCAGAGACACGACCACTTTTGTTTTTTTCCTAAGGGGGGTTCCCCAGATTTAAGTATGTTGGGGACCAACGAGTCGCGTGGAGGGCAGCAAGACTTTTTGCGGAGAGGTCGGTGCAGCTTCCTAGTTTCCTCGTTTCCTCGTGCAGTTTGTCATCAGAAAAGAAAAACCGGGGGAGCCGTGATATGGTGCGGTTGAACGTATGAGGAAAAGGAAAGGCGGCAAGCGAGCGTGTCGGAGCCAAGGCCAGAGGTGTGGGAACCGCCCATCTGGTATGCAACCTACAGCCAGGTTGCCTTGTTGCTGCTACTAATACTTACAAGTACTAGCTTCGAAACTCGCCCGTAGCTGCGCAAAAGTCGGGGCCAAGGACAGGGAAGCGGAAAGGGCTGGCTTGCAGGAGGCAGAAAGGCGCGCAACCGCAAAGAACGGGATCATCACGTCATAAGCAAGTAAGGAACCAGAGGCCACTTCCTTCCTGGCAGACCTGCAGACCTGAATGCAGCATGTAGATAGGTGACCACAAGTCATACGCTCAGCTCCCGCGTCAGGTCAAGGGCAGGGGCGAGGTCAAGATCCAAGTAAATGGGCCATACTGGAGAAGCGCCATAGCCAGTGAAGGTGAGATGAGATGGGATGAGACGCTCGCTGGACGCATGCAGACTGGCGAATGCAAATCCCACTGCCGATCTCGTCGAGTCTGTTTTTGCCTCACCCTGTGCGCTGAAATCCCACCTCGACACCTTTTCAGATACGCCGCATTCGACATGGTACATGTGCAGGCAGGCAGTAGGTACGACGGAAAAGAACTCGACCATCGAAAGTTGTGTCTCTAATCGGGCCATCTGCTCCAGCAATCCCCCAGCAACGGACCCGCAATGACGCAGATTCCGCGATCCGACTTTGTGGGGACTCCGACTGGGGGAATGAGCACCTAACAGAAATCCTGGCTCCTTGTTCTGGCAGTAGCAACAAGGGACAGGCAGAAAACGGCATCGACAGAGCTAGCTACCTAGTAGCGGGAGGGAAAGATGCAGCCCGTGTCATGTCCTAGCTTGCCGCGTTCGTTGGCGTTGGCGATCAACTCAAGCATCTTCTTCGGCTGCCGAGGTCCTGTAAGCTGCTGGGCATCTGGGCATCTCTTGGAAATTTGAGATTCCCGCACTTGGCTCATTCCCAAGACCAACCAAGCCTTTTGCACAATCCATGCAATGGCAATTGGGGTGGTTGGTTTAGGTGCCACAGACTACTTTATTACAAACAAGTGTGTGCGTGTGCGGATGCTGACCGCTGACTCTGAGCCGCGCAGGAGAGGACAAGCGATGGGAAACGAGCAGTCAAGTCAACGTCATCCCAAACTTATCCGTCACGCGACAGGGCAGGGTTTATTCCCATATCTTGAAATGAGCCATTAAGCATTGGATCCTTTGGTGGTCGCACAAACCCTCTCAGCCTCTCTACTGTACCATTTGCAGAAATCCTTCGTGAGCTCTTCCCTCCATGATATCATCACGCCGAGGCAAGTGGATACTGTCAGATTAAGAAACGAACGGTGAAAAAAAAGGAAACAGAAAGAGTTCGAGCTGGTGGTCGCTCTCTCTGGCCGACTTGGGCCAATTTGGGAGGTTTTAACAGCCAGGCGCTTATTCCCCTCGCACCCTGGTCCCAGTTCAGTGAGCCTCTCTCTCCCCCACTGAACCAAACCACTGAGGGAAAGAAAACCCACTGTTTTGCTGTCTCTTTCGGGCAGTTTTCCCCATCCCCAGTCTCCCAGTTCATTGCGTGCGCGTTGACCAGAAGAGCGAGCCCATGGGGCAAGGGTGGGAGAGTGGCAGGAAACGAAGATGCCCCGGGGATGCCGGCGCATTCTCGGCCGCTTTTCCCTTCTCCATTCACTTTCACTAATGCTCAAAATCAGTCGATCATCTCCCAACAACTCTATTCGCGTTCCATCCTGTTTACATGTTACCTAGGTAGTTCTTTTCGTCCCATTCATTTTTCTATGTACGTGCCAGTATTGAAAAAGAGCCTCGCTGCCAACATGCGAAAGCCAAAATGCCATTTCCATTTTCCCATGTTCACTGACATCCATGTTGCCTTCTAAAAAACCCAGCCACCCACCGGCCTGCCCTGAGAAGCGGTCCAATCTGCTCGTCGATCAGGATGGCCAAGAACCGCCGCCAAAAAGCTTAGGCCGACGTGGACTCTTGGCTTGCCAATCACTAAATTCTCATCCCGCGGCCCCCTTCCTGGTGGATCGCCACTATTCCCGGGCGCCTTGGGGAGCTTGGCTAGCTTGGCAGCGTTTGATTCGGCTGGCGGGCGTTGGAATCCCTACTCTTTGTATGTAACCCACCAAGCACCGATGGCTCTGCCACTATTTACGTAAATGTCAGCTTCGGCTGCCTTGTGCTGTTCATAATAAAGTAACATGCATACAGCTTGGATTATTATCGCATACCGTGGAAATCACATCTACTCTTTTCGAGACGTATCCCCTTGATTGCGAAATACTGTTTTTGAACGGTAGGAACAGCGTCTGGTCTAATTGGATTCATATGTCTTCAGACGATGAGAGTTCACACGCTGTCGAGAATCTACAACTCGCCCAGGTTACAACACCCCCGGACATGTCGAGAGCTCTCTGCTCCTTCAGCAGTGAATTGCAATCAAGGGGATAAGAAGCACAGCATGGTACTCGCAGCACCCGCTTGGACAAACACTCATCCAGGTCGTTCCCGGAGAACCAGACGCCCGCCTCTTCTTCGTCATTTGCACTCTCGGTCTGTCGGTCAAGTGACACCCATTCATCCATCAAACAAAATTGTACGATGTCGAAATGCTTCGTGAATTCACCTAAGAACCAAGTATAGAAGAGGGGGTCAAAATACAGTAAGTAAACCAAACGCTTCCTCGCCATGATTCAGCCAGACCGTCCGTCCGTCTTTCGCCATACGAGGTGTATATTAGTTAGAAAGGACATGGTAGGCAACCGACCAACCAACCCGTTGGCTTCTTGCACACCGTTCTCCGCTTCCTCTTCTTCATCTCCTTCTTCACTCAACCCACGTTCAACGCAGCACAAGACGAGCAATGCCAGAATTATAAAATAAAAAAAAGAGATGGAAATTTGCATGTCATCGCTCGGGGGTATATGTCAGTAATCGTAAAAAGAGAGTGATCCGAAAGGCCTTCCTTCTGTCCTTCCCCCTGAACAGCCTTTATCCCAGTGTGTAGTGTAGTGTGGTGTGTAGAGTGTGTGCGTGCGTGATGTGTTTACCTCCTTCCCCCCAGCCGATGCCTATTTTTTCCCACCTCCCCCCGTAGTCGTCGCGTTACTTAGTTACATTTCCTTTCTTGCTCATCCTTGCATCATGACGACGGGATGGGGGCACGTGTCGTGTGCCATCTTCTCTCCGTCATGCGATGCAGATGCATATACAATCCCCCACCGTCCTCCGGCCCCGTCCTATCTTATACTCCCCATATCCATATCAACCAGTCAATGACGACATCCTCGACCTCCTCGGCGCTTCACAACTCGTCGCGGATATGGTCGACCGTCTCCTTGACCAGCTCCGTCATGGAGCTAGCCGAGTCGGCGACATTGCTGGCGGCCGAGGCGGCCGCTTCCGTGGCCTCGCTCATGGCGCTGGAGGCCGTCGCACTCGCCGCGCCGTACACGCCGGCAAGGCGCGCAAAGACGGACTCGGTCACGGTCGGCTCCTTGCCCACAATGAGCTCGGAAACCAGGGAGCTGACGACCGAGTACTGCGTGGCGGCCGCGTCGGTGGCCGATCCGGCGTACTCGCCCGCGACTGAGTTGGCCGACGACAGGGAGTCGGCGGCAGCACCGGTGGCCGAGGCAGCGTAGTCGCCTGCCTGAGAGGCATAGTCGCCCGCGGCCGAGTAGAGGTTCTCGTACCAGGGGGTCGGGGTAGGTGCGCCGTAAACTTGCGAGCTGACTTGGCTGACGAGGAAGTCCCAGTTGGCGGCAACCGAGTCGCCGGCCGAGGAAGCAGTATCACCCGCAGCCGAGGCAGCCGACGCCGCAGCTTCACTGGCCGCCGAAGCCACAGATGAGGCAGACTCGCCCGCAACCGAGGCGATGGAGCTGGCAGTGCCCTGCACGTCGGTAGGGGTGGGCGTGGCCGTCATGGAGCTCACGGCCGTGGAGGCAGCCGAGAGGAACTCGGCGTAGCGAGCATGGGCGACACCGAGCCCGGCGTAGTAGTTGTGCTTGGCCTGGTCCAGCATCTTGGCGGCACGCTCCGACGGGGTGCTGGGCGTGGGCTCGGCGGCCCCGATGGCCACCTTGGCGTTCTCGAACTGCTCGCCGGCCCAGCTGACCGAGTCCTGGAGGTTCTGCTGGGCGATGGACTGCACTCTCTCCCAGTCCACCGAGGGCATGGTGGGCATGTCGGGCATCCACTTGGTCGTGGGCGTTCCGTAGATGCCCTCCGAGGCGGCCGTGGCGGCGTTCTGGAGGCGCGAGTTGGCAGTCGCCAGGGCGTCAAAGTAGCCCTGCGAGACCGAGCTGAACATTTGCTCGTGGGCGGGCTTGGGCGTTCCGCTGACCTGCACCGAGACGACCGACATGGCGCTCGAGTACTTGTCAGCAGCTTGGGCAATGGCGCTGGTGTAGGCCGCCTGCGCAGCCGAGGAGACGCTGGCAGCGGCGTCCGTCGGCAGGGCAGACATGGCGGTGGACAGCAGATTATCATCGTCGTCGTACTCGTCCAGGATGGGCTTTCTCGACGGGACCGACTGAGCAGCGGCGCCGAACATAGCGGACTTAACGCTGGGCGTGGCGGATCCGGCCGAGGAGCTGGGATGGTCGGGAGTGGCGACAATGGATTCCTCAACTTGCTCGGGACCGTCAACGACGTCGGGGGTAGGCAGAGGCTCGACGGACTCGGCAGCATTGGTGGCAGCGCTGGCGGGCTTGGAGGACGACAGGTCAGAAGCACTCTCGGTGGGCTCAGAAGCCATGCTCTCCAGGGGAGGAACAGCAGAAGTCTCGACATCGACATCGTCGGCGGCGTCCGTGGATGGCTTGACAGCGCTTGAGGCACCTTCGCTAATAGCTTCGCCAACGGACTCGACGCTCTCCTCGACCTTACCGGCAGCATCGTGCATAACCTTTTGGGCATCGTCAGCCGCCTCCTTCAGGGCCTCGGCGGCCTTCTTCTCCGCCGCCTCGGCCGCGAGCTTCATGGTGCTGGCGTCAAAGTCGTCGGTGTAGTCGCCGGCCACCGCCTTCCAGGCCACCACCTGCTTCAGGCTGCCGAGCTCCTGGGCCGCCTCGGCCGCCACGGCCATGCCCTCGTTCTCAATGTCGGTGCCGGCCGTCTGGACCTTGGGCAGGCTGGGGTGGGTGGTGACCAGGACCTTGAGGTCGTCGGTCCACTCGTCCAGGCGCGCGCGCAGCTGGTGGTACTTCTGCCAGTCCTTGTAGGTGACGCCGTCCATCCAGGCCCACTTCATGCCCAGCTTCTGGAGGGCCAGGTCGCGGATGCTCTCGAGGATGCTGATGTGCTCCTGGGCGATGGCTGTCACGGCTTCCTCCGTCTCCTCCTCGTACTTCTGGCGCCAGGTGCGGATAGCCTGGGCCTGATCTCTAATCTTCAGCCCAGAGGCCCGCACGGCGTTGGCCACTTCTTGCTCGAGCTGCGACGCATCCGTCTCGGCGCCGGCGTCGCGATGCTTCTCGAGAATGCTGAGGAGGTTCTTCTTCAGGGCGCTCAGCTCCGTCTTGACCGTCTCGTCGAGCTTGGACAGAAGAGACTGGCCCACGACGCCGGCCTCCTCCTTGATCAGTCGGTCGGCGATGTCCTGAACACGGCCCTCGATCTCTTCGGCAGATTCCTCGGCGGCCTTGGTAAACTTTCCTTGCCACAGCTCCAGGTCTTCGGCGACCGTCTTGGCGGCAGCGGCGCGGACATCGTCCTTGGAGGGCTCGCTACCGTCTGGGTTGATCTTGACTTCGACAGAGGCAGATGGCTCGACCTCATCATCCACGGAAGAGGCGGCAGACTCGGGCTCGGGGGTAGCCGCGGCGGCCTTGGAGGTAACGGTCGAGGAATCGGACGAGGAGACGGAGGCGGTGGGCTTCACAAAAGCAGACTTGATGCTGGATCTACCATTTTGATTAGTAAAAATCCTCTATATGTATATACACTATATATTGTTTTTTGACGGGAGGCTCTTACGAGTCGGTCTCATCGTTGAAGGTCTTGGTCCTCTTGTCCTGGTGGCGCCCGAGGCGCTCCATGATGCGTGCCACCTGCGGGTCGACGGTCTTGACGTAGACGTTCTTGACACGGGGCCAAACCACGCCGTCGAGGAAGACGTAGGTCTTGTTCCAGGCCCACAGGGTAGTCGGGACGGCGGTGTCTACGGTGAAGGTCGAGGCCATGCCGTAGCCCTGGAGGGCATACGGCTGGACGAAGAGGTAGGCGGGGAGCACGACGTCGTTGTACGTCTGCTGGGCGTTGGTCTTGGCGACGGTGTAGTAGGGCGCGACGGCCTCGGTGACCTTGTTGACGTGCGGCGCGGCGTTCTTGTCGTACTGGACCTTGGCCAGGGCCTGGTACTTGAGGAGCTGCGGCTGCACCGTCTTCTCCCATTGGGCCTTGCTCAGGGTCTGGGCCTTCTCGAGCTGGGGCCCGCCATACTTGACGGCGTAGGTGCGCGCGGGGGTGATGACGGTGCGGTTGACGGTGCCGTAGTAGGGCTTGGCGAGCTCGACGTAGGGGGCGGCGTAGGCGTCGTAGTAGGGCGTCAGGTGCGGCGAGACGACCTCCTTGAGCTGGAAGTAGGGCTTGCAGACCTTGGGGGAGGATTCGTTCAGGTCGGTTATCGAGGCCGGGCAGCGGAACAGGATGCTGATGATGGAGTACCACGTCAGCAGCCTCGCCGTGATGCTGATGAGGCGCGCCAGGAAGCCGTTCTTCTTCTTGTCGGCACGCTTAATCGGAGGAGTCCGTTGGCGCGTCGCTGCGGATTTGCCGTTGGGTTGGGAGAGGCCGTTGACCGAACCATTGGTATGGCCGTTCTTTTTTCCCGCCATGATGGATGGAGGGGAGGCAACTGCTGCCAGGCGAAGGATGGGTGGTTTTTTATGATTTTCTTCCCTCTGTTCTCCAAAAATAAGAATCTAGTGACAAACCCAAGCTCTGTTATATAGCATGCAGTGCTTTTTTTATTCTGCACCAGTAGCTCTCGTCAAAAGATGGAGAGCAGCAAGCGACAGAAATTTCGAACCCGTCGATGTGGTGGGAAAGATGGGCGAGGGTGGGAAGTGGTGACAAAAGTCGGAAGCTGGAGGGATCTCGCTCGGATCGCCTGGTGATGCCAGCAAAGCAAAAAAGAAGCGGATAAGATAGCGAGCACAGCAATCAGTCGATGGTGCGACAATGCTGGACGGGAGGGAAAGTGGTGTGGGAGTGGGTTTGGGTTGCTGCCGGGGGTGATGTTGTCAGTTTCCGGAGCCAGGCAAGGGTACTTGGTTGTTGTTTTTGCAGATGATGTTGGATGCAGGCAGAGCTTCTCAAACCCCCTCTTTTGGAATCCTGGCCAGGCAAGAAACAATTGTGTGTAGGCGATGAATGAAGATCAATATGAAGCAAGGGATGATTATTGTTCGGTGAGAAGGGCATCAACCAACAATTACATCAAAACCCTTCCAATCATTTCGGATTCGTCATTTGTGTATTTCTGGTCGGGCCAAACAAGCTTGAGCTCTCTCTCACACACACCTTGTACCTGCAATTGACGAGGTATGACGCAGTGGGGCGTTCGCAGAAGCGGGAATCCACAGATTGGCTACGTCGACCAGGACGAACTGGGGTAGCTGCATATGAGGTAGATGATGTCGTTCGTGGATATGATAATCAACTAGGACTGCGCACAATTCAAGATACTTATCGAGAGTAGCTGAGCTGAGGTTGGGGAATGTGTTGAGGCCGGATGCAAGCAAGTAGGCAAGTAGGTATGGAAGTAATGGCAAAGGAAAAGTGACACTGCCTCCGGGTACACTGAGTAACTGTGACTTACCTCGATCAGAAACGCGGAGCTCGGGTGTAACCTGTTGGCCTGGGAGCTATGACTGACAGTTCGCTTATTGACTTGCTGCAGTGCTGCTACTTGAAAGAGGAGAAGCACGTGCCGAGGTTCGTGAGAATGAGACGAAGAGGGAGACGAAGGCCAAAAAACAGGTATCTCGAATCTCAAGTTGCGATATCGAACATTGAACCAGAAGAAACGAGTCGGGTCCGTGTTGGTCGACTTATCTACTATGTAATCTTCGTACCTCTCACTTCTCACCCTCGCCGTCCTTCATGATAATCCCCGATGTTCCAGCTTCTTCTCCCTAGCCTCGACGGTTGCAGCCTTTAGCGTGACACCTTGCCGACACAGAGACGTCATTAGCCTGTTGCTGAAGACCACTCCCACCCCCCAACTTTCTTTGCCTACCACCGATCCGATCCGGTTGGATGCGCCAAGCACGGTGAGCTGCATGGCGCGTATGGCCAACCATCTTGGAAAATACCCGTCATCAGATAACGAACATGTTCATGATATTGCAGGCGGTGATATGAGCTAGTATGAGGGCAAGGATGCTGGTGGTTTGGGAACGTACGTGTCCAGCCAAAGTGGCTCTTGACTTTTGTTTGAACGGCATCCAACTTTAAATCCATCAATATTTACTATCTTGATACTGGCCCCTGACGTTCTCAAGAGAGTGCTTGCAAGGGTTCTACACCTGTGTGTCGTATCAATTGGAAGTGATCTTGACTACTGCAGCCGTGCTACATGTACTGCTTTGGCGCAACGGCATCAACCCCCACGGATCCTGGCACAGCCCGTACCCCGGATGGAATGATCGAGAAGAGAAGATTGGACTCTTTGTTTCAATCCTGGGATGCATACCTTGCATGGACTTTTTACGAGTGTTTGGCAGCAAGTTGGCGTTCGCTGCTAGACCTGGTTCTGGAGTCTTTGTCAAAACTTCTGCCCCAGCATCATTGCCCCTCCATGGCTCTGCTAGCTGTCCGCATTGCATGCAATGCCAATTGCGTCTGCTGTGAGGCTCAACTTTATGTAGGGATGCATTTCCTCTTTCGTGCTCCTGTTTGCTAGGCCGATCTAGTATTTATTTGCCCAAGATGCATGTATTGTGAAAGCTAATATCCGACACTGAGAATTGCGTTGGTGTGGTAAATAAGGGCGTTTTCCCAGGGTGTTGGTCTTTGCAAGGCTGGGGGTAGCTGGCAGCTGGGCTGGTGAGGCAATCTCCAGTGGCCAAAAGGCCTGAGGCTGATTGGCAAGTGACCCATCCATCCATTTGCGACCCACTACCGGCCGTGACAAAGATCGGCAAGACCACCTGTAGATTTGTGTCCATCCCCAACAAGCGTTGAACTGCTAACTGATTGATCCGACACAATTCATCATTCTGCATGTCTTTTACACCACCCGCCGATTGTCTCAGTTGAGGTGGAAGTCGACGAAGTAACCATTGCCAACCCGCACAAAAAATACCCTTTTTTTTATTTCTTGGAATCGACGCCTGTCTGCCCGACAGCAATTCCAGCCCAACCAACACAAAACCGCCTGCAGCCAAAAAACGACAACCTCCTCGGCAGCGGCTCCCTCTACGCCTCCATTGATGGTTTTCCCGACTTCATGACGCGGCCCGCTGGCCAAGCTCAACTTGCGATATTACACACGCCGTTACGACACGGCCCGACCCAAACCCTCCCCAACGAACGAATAGACGCCCCGGCAAGGCGACAGACACCACTGAGTGGGAAACGCCGGCAGCATGGATAACTGGCCCCCTGCCATCGACCCCGACCCGGCCGAGTTCCCCAACACCATCAAGCGACGACGCACCTCGACCGCCCCATCCGACAGCATGGAGGGGCCGCCCCCGAAGACCGATGGCCAGCAGCCTCCGGTATCGCCCTCCTCCAAGTCCCAGATCCCCACGGCCAACGACTCGGTGGTGGGCGATGTCGACACCTGCCGAATATGCAGAGGGGAGGGGAGCCCCGCCGAGCCGCTCTTCTACCCGTGCAAGTGCAGCGGCAGCATCAAGTACGTCCATCAGGACTGCCTGATGGAGTGGCTCTCGCACTCGCAGAAGAAGCACTGCGAGCTCTGCAAGACGCCCTTCCGCTTCACCAAGCTCTACGCCCCCGACATGCCCAAGAGCCTGCCCTTCTACGTCTTCGTCAGCCACATGGCCAAGTACCTCTTCCGCAACGTCCTGGTCTGGCTGCGCGCCACCCTCGTCGTCAGCGTCTGGCTCGGCTGGCTGCCCTATCTTATGCGGTCCGTGTGGTCCTTCCTGTTCTGGATCAGCGACGAGGGCTTCGGCGGCCCCGGCCTGCCCACCTCCTTGGAGGCCGTCCGGAACCTGACGATTGCGCAACGGAACCTGATCGCCTCTTCGGTCAACAGCCAGGGCCTCGCGACCACCACGTGCCCCTCGGGGCCCCTCTTCCCCGCCACCACGACGGCTGCTTCACGGGGCGATATTGCCGAGCAGATCCCCAGACTCCTCAAGGCGCTGGGCATATCTTCCCAGCCCCTCGCCAACTCCAGCAACACCTTCGTTTCGGCCATCTCTCGCATCGTCTTCGGGGGCGCCAGCCTGGCGAGCGAGGGCTCTTTCGAACCGCCTTCCAACTTGACAAGCGCCGTTCAGACTGGCGTCTCGGCCCGCCAGTACCCGTACTCGTCGCTGCTGAGCGAGGTCGGTTTCCTGAAGAATCTCACAAGGAACGCCGGTGTCAACCGAACTGTCATTGCTGTGCTCGAAGGCCAGATCATTACCGTCTTGGTCATCGTGTGCTTCATCCTCATCATACTCGTACGCGACTACGTCGTCCAACAGCAGCCCGAAATCAACATGCGGGCTGCGTTTGCGGCCCAGGAAAATAACGCCCCTCCCGCTCCCATGATGCCGCCTCCCCCCCATCATCACCATCACGGGCAAGAGCTCGAAGTCGACGACGGCGACGAGGAGGACGACGAGAACGAAGCGGGAGATGATGAATCCGTTATTGCGCATTACGGCGAGAGAGACGACGAGCGCCCCGGTGGCGGCCCCCAGCAAAATGGCACAGGAGAACCCCGCGACCCACAACAAAGACCCATTGCCCCCTTCAGACGGCGTCTGGCGCGGCAAAACATACCTGGTGAGCTGGAAGGTACAACGCCATTGCAGGATGCGGCAGCGGCGGCCGGGCCCAGTCTCGATCAGCGGCTCGACCAGCGGGCTATCCAACAACAGCTGGACGAGGCCACCCAGGTCAGCCAATATCTGCGTATTTGGCGGGAGGCAGACGGAGACCGCGAAAAGGTTCTGCGAATGATCCGCGAGGAGGGGCTCGAGGAGAGGCTCGAGAGCTACGTCAGCGCTACTCTTTCCACAGGCCGGTCCACCGCCAGCACCACTCCCGGAGAGTCGCCCCAAGGTCCCGGTCCGGCTCCTTATGTATTTGCCGGGCCGGCGGCTCCCAGTCAGACCCCCGACGAGGATGACGATGTGAAGGGCAAACGCAAGGCCACCGAGGATCCCGAGGAATCTCTTGCCGAACGCAGCGCCCCCTCATGGTACGCCCAAGACAGCGGCGAACCCCTTTTCCAGCCATCGTCTCCCAGCCGGCCTCGTGCCATATCCGACGGGGCCCAGAATCACAACACCGTCAACCCTCTGGCCAACAACACCTGGTCTTTTATGAACCTACCTCAGGAGTCAACGACAACGGACCGGGATGAAAGGGAGCACACTTCGTCGGGCTCTGGCCAGATTACGCCTTCCTCCGGCAGCTCTGTCGCCAATTCGGATATTCCTGACCAGCACCCTACAGCAAACGATCCATCCGCCAGGACGTTTGGGCACAATGAGGCCCATGTGGTCCCGCTCAACCTCGCCCACAGGACCGGCCCGGAGGAGCCCCTCACTGTTGCAGAGGCCGGTGATGTTGATGATCATGAAACTCCCAATGGCTCTGCCGATCGCCTTCTTCCTGGTGATCTACAGCAGGTCCCGGGCACCGCTGCGCAACAACCCGGCGGCTTTGTGAACCGCGTGGCCGATTTCATGTGGCGCGACATCGAGGACGTGGATGATGTGGATGCTCTCGAGCCCGATGCCGTCGAGCTGTTCCTGGACGACCAAGACGCACCGTTCGTGGAGGCCAACCATGGCGACGACCAGAACATGGACCCAGGTCCCGTGGAGCTGGCGCCCGATGTCGTGGAGGCTGCCGCGGCCGCCGGCCTCGATCCCGAAGCACTCGAAGACGCCGAGGACTTTGAGGGCATCATGGAGCTCATCGGCATGCGCGGGCCCATCGCCGGTCTGTTCCAGAACGCCATCTTCTGCGCATTCCTGGTGTCCATGACCATCTTCTTCGGCATCTTTATTCCCTACAACATTGGCCGTATCGCCGTGTGGATCGTGGCGAACCCGTCGCGTCTCCTCCGCATCGTCTTCAGCTTCTCCAAGTTCATCCAGGACGTGGTGCTCTTCCTGGTCGGCTTTACGATGACGGCGGTCCTGGATCTCGTCAACCTGATGCGGGCCCTCTGGAAGATCGACCAAGGCCGCGAGTTCCTACGCTCGGCCGCCACCGACGCCCGCGTGCTGACCAACAGCTCGTTCGACCGCCTGGCCGACATCTTCGCCGGAGACACGCCCTGGATCTCGCCCAGCGAGATGCGCAACTTCTCCGCCATCAGCCACCACGCCCTGATCGACGTCAAGACGCAGTGCCACGAACTCCTTTCTGCCTGCGGGACCGGCTTGGTCTATGTTCTTGGGGGCGACTACGGCGCCAAGCTGTCTGCCGCCAAGTCCGCTCTAGGCGCCGCTGCACCCGAGGCGCTGGGCTGGCTGAAGAACGCGACGGCCCAGATCAAGCAGCCCAACTCGTGGGTCATCAACTTCAACCTGCCCAACAACACGGCCCCCGTCGACCCGTACCTGGCGTTCTGGGGAGCCAAAGACCGGACGTATGCCATCCTGGGCGGCTACATCGCCATGACCTTCCTGGCCGGCCTGTACCTGGGACGCGGCACTCCGTTCTCGTCGAGCCAGTCGGCCCAGGAGTGGGAGGCGTCCATCATCGATGCGCTGAACCAAGCCAGCGGCGTCATGAAGGTCATTCTTATAATTAGCATCGAGATGCTCATCTTCCCGCTGTACTGCGGTCTCCTGCTCGACTTTGCCCTGCTGCCGCTGTTCGAGGCGGCCAGCTTCAAGTCGCGGCTCCTCTTCACCTACAACTTCCCCCTCACGTCCATCTTTGTGCACTGGTTCGTCGGGACGGGCTACATGTTCCACTTTGCCTTATTCGTGTCCATGTGCCGCAAGATTATGCGTAAGGGCGTCTTGTGTAAGTTATCTTCTGCCTTTATTTCTCTGAATTGCCAATGCTGACTCCCCCAGATTTCATTCGAGACCCAGACGACCCCGAGTTCCATCCCGTCCGGGATGTGCTCGAGCGCAACGTGACGACGCAGCTGCGTAAGATCCTGTTTTCCGCCTTCGTTTATGGGGCGCTCGTGGTCGTGTGCCTGGGCGGCGTGGTGTGGGGGCTGTCTCTGGCCCTGCCTCATGTCCTCCCCATCCACTATTCGTCCAACGAACCGGTCCTGGAGTTCCCCATCGATCTCCTGTTCTACAACTTCCTCATGCCGCTGGCTGTCAAGTTCTTCAAGCCCAGCGACGGCCTCCACGCCCTGTACACCTGGTGGTTCCGGCGATGCGCCCGGACGCTGCGTCTGACGTGGTTCCTGTTTGGCGAGCGGCGGGTCGACGAGGAAGGCATACTGAAACTCACCGAGGGCGAAGTGGCGGATGCGGCCCCGTGGTACCGGAAGCTGTTCCTCGAAGTGAACAAGGACAACCAGGTGGTGCCCAAGACGTGGCGCGACATGTTTGAGGGTGGCCACGCCAAGCCGTCGTCGGAGATCAAGATGGAAGAGATGCGCCTCCTCAGCCAGGCCAAGACGAAGCTCGTCGAGTCAGGCCAGATCATCCCCGACGGGCGCTTCGTGCGGACGCCGGCCTCGGACCAGGTCAAGATCCCCAAGGGCCAGCCCGTCTTCTTTGCCGTGTCTCCCCGTAACGACCGGCTGGACGGCAAGACGGAGCTGCCCGAGTCGGACCTCTACTCGAGCACCAACTACCAGTTCGTCTATCTGCCGCCGCACTTCCGCGCGCGCGTCTTCCTGTTTATCCTGTTCATATGGATGTTTGCGGCGGTTACGGGCGTGGGCATCACCATTGTCCCGCTCGTCTTTGGGCGGCGCATGTTCAAGGTGCTGATCCCGGCCCACATCCGGACCAACGACATCTACGCCTTCAGCATCGGCATCTACATCTTGGGCGGCGTTGGCTATTTCCTGTTCCACGCGCGTGCGCTGCTCCGCCGGTGCCGAAACTGGGTGGCCGCCAAGATGGCGATAGCAACGCTTCTCGACCGCGACGCGCTGCAGCGGGTGGCCGTCGTGGCCAAACAGAGCGCCAAGGTCGGCTACACGTACACGATGCTCCTGCTCGTCTTCCCCCTCCTCGCCACCTTACTGATTGAGCTGTACATTCTCGTACCTCTGCACACGTGGATCCTCTACAGCTCGGCCACTGGAAACTCTCCGCAGACGGCCATCAAGGCACTCACCCTCGGCGGCCATACGATCCGCGTCATTCAGGCTTGGACGCTGGGACTACTTTATTTGAAGCTCGGCTCGCGCGCCTTGTTGTTGCACGGCGGTCGGCCGGCGCAGGCGGTGCGGGCTGTGCTGCGCCGCGGCTGGCTCGAGCCCGACGTGGCGGTGCTGACGCGGGCCTTTGTCATCCCCGGCCTGCTGGCGTCGATGGCGCTGGTGCTGCTGCCGCCCCTGGCCACGCGCGTCGTGGTCGCCCGGGGCTTGCTGGGCAGCGGGCAGTGGGACGCGGAAACCCAAGTGGTGGCGTTCCGGCTGGCGTACCCGTTCGCGGCGGCGTGCGGGTTCGCGGGCTACGTGCTGCGGGGGGTGCTGGTGGTGCTGGACGGGTGGCGGGCGCGGGTGCGGGACGAGGCGTACCTTATGGGGGAGCGGCTGCACAACTTTGGGGGGCTCGTCGGGGCTGGCACCACCAAGGGGGGTGCGGCGACGGCGGGGGAGTGGCGGAATGGGGCGCGGTTATAGAGAGGATACGTGCCTGAGACAAATCAGGGCAAGAGAGCGTGAAGAGAGAAAGAAAGGAGGAAAGAAACGAAACGAAACGAAGAAACAGTGATACCTAAGTAAAGCGTTACAACGATGCGACGACGTCGAAAAGTAACCTCGAGGCGAATGAAATAGGCTTGGGGTCTTCTTGTGCATAGTTAGAAAGGCCCTTAGGTATAAATAGAATATGAACTTTGTATAACTTGGGGTGTCTGTCGGTGGGAGTGGTGTATGCAGTTTGACGACTTGTAAATAAGGTCGGAGGACGGGGATGATGTACTTGCAATGTGTTATCATAGAATGTAAATGCTGGCTGGGAGCTGACATTCCCGCACTATGTGACGCTGGCTTTGGGGATGTGGTAACCAAGTGATTGTCGCGACGTTCGGTTTCTGGTCGTGGGAGTACGTGACTGCGGTCCTTACTTGGGCCTTTGCCTGGATGTATCTGGCATGGTTCGCTTTGTTCAGTTAGTTATATGTTGTGTGAACGAGAGAGAAGTTGATTTTGGCTCAGCTTGGTGAGGCTGTGTGGGTGTGATGTTCAACGTAGGTCCTGCCTTTTGGGCTTGCGGCGAAAGTGATACTTAACATGGAAACTACATATCATCTCACTAAAGAAAGCAGGCATTGAGAGCGTACTAGCTACGGGAGACATAAAAGTGACGTTCCCTGATTCTCTATATGAGCTTGCTTATGGCTATGAAGTATGCTCGTACGTCCACGGGCAGCACGGTAATATGAGTATTCTTTGAATATACACATCTAGGATATCAATTCAGCAAAGCATTAGTCTGTTAACCATACCAGCAAACTCTTCTTTCGGTACGGATCATGAGTTATGACACCGTGCCGTGTATTACTGGGCGTCCTGGACCAAGTGCAGTGAGGTTATTCCGCACTATTCTTCTTTTTCGAATAGACTTGAAATATGGGACGACGATGCATAAAAGCAAAGCATCCAGGTGCTGTTGGGCTTAGTGGGAGTGGCCGACAATATTTATCTTCCGTTCGTATCATCGTTGAATTTGGTTTCAGTGTGTCTAGCTATGGAGAATAAGCGTTTTGGAAACATTATGTCTAAAACCTCCTCAGAGATAGATAATCTTGATACTCGGCCTGGAACTCCATCCACTTACTCTTACCAGGTCTTTCCGTATCGTCTTAGCCACATTGTCAGGCTCTCGACGTGGTTATTCTGTCTCCTGCCTTAGATCCAGAACTCTTTTGACCCATATCGCCGTGCCCAGTTGCCATGAGCTGAATTATATCTGCTTCTTGGTGCTGTCAAATATTTACGTCGTCTTTGTCACATCGGCAACGGCCTATCTAGCAAGATTCTGCTACTGTCGTGCTCAAAAGTGTGGTGTCTATATGGCATTCCGTAGCTACGAATATGGCATTCTAGTAAAAGCTGAACGTAGGAATGACGCCTGAGAGCTTCGACACGTTCAGCAATATGGAATGCTAATTTGCAGTCAACACTCAATGACATCCATCAACTCTCAAGTACTGTTTCTTATCACCATGGAAGAGTCGCACATGGAGAGCTAATAGATGACTCATGTTGATGACCATGTCCAGCTTCTAAGTTGCCAAATGTATCATATTAATAGGAAAGGATGTAGGCAGTCTCTAAATGATACCATGTATTCATTATGACTTCCCCAACTTGACCATCGCCTGAGAACATGATCATGCTCGTACCACATCAGGTGAGACCAAATCGAGGGGATCCGGATCTCGTCACCTCGGTTGAACCGATCTCCGAGGCACAGAACAAGTCTCATCATGGTCCATCAGATCGGCCCACGCCTCCGATCCCGCTAAGCCTTGCCAGACACGAAGACAAATATGGCCGCCAAGACTCAACAGCAATCAATGGCTGAGCTTAAAAGGCAGTGGATGCTGAAATTAGAACAAGTCACAAAGGTAGGAGGGTCAATCAAGCAGAAGTGTGAAGAGAAGCTAATTCTAATGGATAGGTTAGTATCAGAGCAAGTCACTGATACTCAAAGTCACGAACTGTCATGGGCATCACTGGCTACGAAGCTAGAACTCGTTTTGCTGGACAAAAGAGAGAGACGGTAGGTCAATTGAAAGGTGGGTGAAACTATTAAATAACAAAATATTCTATATGCATCGCGCCACCAGTGATAAAAACTTGGGTACATGTTGTATATATTTCAAAAGAACATTGGCGCGACTTTTCTAAAAATCATGTACATGGTTTGGTAAAAAAGAGGGCCGGCTCCAAGTCTTCTCTATTCGATTGACTCCGTGGGACTCTCATCGATTGTGTGTGAACATAAAGGTGTTGACCATTGGCTTCCTCTAGGGGTATCTTGGCAGACATAATTTCATAGCGGCATATGGTAGTGGCTATGCAGTGTAGTAAACTATGCGCTTAGAGGAACATGGCAGCGAAAGCGACGGCGACGACACCGGCGGCGGCGCTGGGGAAGAGGACCGACGAGGCACCGGCGGTGACGACGGGGTAGCCGGGGCCGGTGGTGGTGCCGTTGCTGGGGCCGGCGGGCGAGGCGGGCGAGACGGGGTAGCCGGAGCCGGGAGCCTTGGGGGAGCAGCCCTCAGCCGAGGGGTTCTTGGCGCAGTCGTCGCAGCCGGCCATCTCGGGGTGGCTGGCGCAGTCATCGGCGGGAGGGGTGGTCTGCTGGGTGGGGTAGACGGGGACGGTCACCTCACCAGCGGGGGCGGTACCGGTGGTGCTGGCGGTGATGGCGGCAGTGCTGGAGACGCCGGTGGAGTAGACCTTGCTCAGCGTGGTGCCCTGGACGGGGTAGGGGGGCTGCTCGCCGCTGGGCTGGGTGGGCTTGGGGGGGACAGCGGTGGCGCCGGTGGGGCCCTTGGGCTGCTCAGGCTTGTTGGGGGTCTGCTCGCCGCAGCCGGGCATGTCGGGGTGGCTGGCGCAGTCGTCGCCGCCCTTGGGGGGCTGGCCGCCGACGGGGTAGCCGCCGGTGGGCTGGGCGGGCTGCTTGGGCTGCTCGGGCTGGCCGGGGGTGGTGGCGTGGGGGCCGTTGGAGGTGACGGTCGAGGTCACGCCGGAGGGGCCAGTGGGCTGGGCAGGCTGCTCAGGGCCCTTGGGCTGCTCGGGCTTACCGCAGCCGGGCATGTCGGGGTGGTTCTCGCAGTTGTCCTCGCCCTGGGGCTTGGGGGGCTGCGAGACCTGGTAACCGCCAGTGGGCTGCTCGGGCTGCTTGGGCTGCTCAGGCTGCTTGGGCTGCTCAGGCTGGGTAGGGGGCTGAGTAGCGTGGGGGCCGTTGGAGGTCACAGTCGAGGTGATGGGACCCTTGGGGCCGGTGGGCTGCTCAGGCTGCTGGGGGTACTCGGGACCCTTGGGCTGCTCAGGCTTGCCGGGCTGGCCGCAGCCGGGCATGTCGGGGTGGTTCTCACAGTTGTCCTCACCCTGGGGCTTGGGGGGCTGCGAGACCTGGTAGCCGCCGGAGGGCTGCTCAGGCTGCTTAGGCTGCTCGGGCTGCTTGGGCTGCTCAGGCTGGGTAGGGGGCTGAGTGGCGTGAGGGCCGTTGGAGGTCACGGTGGAGGTGATCTGGCCGTGGCCGGGCTGCTCGCCACAGCCGGGCATGTCGGGGTGGTTCTCGCAGTTGTCACCGCCGGCGGGCTGCTCAGGCTGAGCAGGGGGAGGGGGGGCAACCTGGTAACCGCCGGGCTGGGGAGTGGCCTTCACGAGGGGCTGGGTAGGGTAACCAGTCTGCTGAGCGTGGGGCTGCTCACCGCCGTTGGTGGTGGTGCCCTGCTGAGGCTGCTGAGGCTGCTGAGGCTGAGCAGGGTAGGCCGGGCCGGAAGGACCAGTGGGCTGGGGGCCGTTGCTGGTGGTCTGCTTGACGGTGATGACGGTGCTGGTCTGGCTGCCGTAGGGGCAGTCGGTGACCTCGGGGCCGCAGCTCATGATGGTGTGGTAGCGGGTGCTGTAGATGGTGCCGCCGTGGCCGGGCATGGTCTCGGTGACGGGGAAGCCGGTCATGGGGGTGGTGGCAGCGCCGGGCAGGGTGACGGTGCGGGTCTCACCGCCGGGGCCGCGGATGGTGCTGGTGGTGGCCTCCTCGGTGCACTCCTCCTCCTCGGGCGAGGTGGGGGTGGTGGGGTGAGGGCTGTTGGAGGTGATGGTCGAGGTCACCTTGCTGTGGGTGCTGCTGGAGGGCATGACCGGGATGGTGACCGAGGCAGAGCTCTTGCTGGTGGTGGCGGCAGCGGGAGGCGTGTTGACACCGTAGCTGTGGGGAGCAGGGGCGACCGGGGTGGTGGCAGCCTTGGGCTTGCTGACGGTGCTGCTGCTCTTGTGGGCCTCGGTCGAAGCCGTGGTCTTGGGCTGAGCAGGGAAGCTGGTCGTCTCCTCGCAGTCCTCAGTGGTGGCCGAGCTCACGACGGGGGTGGTGGCAGGCTTGGTAGCACTGGTCGAGACAGCCTCGCTGGTGGTGACAGCAGCGGGGGGAGTGCTGACACCGTAGCTGTGGGGAGCAGGGGCGACCGGGGTGGTGGCAGCCTTGGGCTTGGTGACGGTGCTGCTGCTCTTGTGGGCCTCGGTCGAGGCGGTGGTCTTGGGCTGAGACGGGTAGCTGGTGGTCTCCTCCTCGCACTCCTCCTCCTCGGTGGTGGTGGCCGGCTTGGTGCTGCTGGGGACAGCGGGCTTGCTGCTGGTGATCATGGTGGTGGCAGGCTTGGTGACGGTGCTGCTGCTCTTGTGAGCCTCAGTAGAGGCGGTAGAGCTCACAACCTGAGGGGGGTGGCTGCCGACCTGGTAGCCGCCGCCGGGGACCGAGGGGGTGGTCTGGGCAGCCGGGGGCGTGTAGGCCGGGGTGGTGCTGCTCTTGACAGCCTCGGTCGAGGAGGTACCCATGACCGGGGGCTTGGGGGGCTGACCGACCTCGTAGCCACCCGAGGGCTTGGAGGGGGTGGCAGCAGCCGGGGGCGTGTAAGCCGGGGTGGTGCTGCTCTTGACGGCCTCAGTGGACGAGGTGCCGACGACCGGGGGCTGGGGAGGCTGCTGGACCTCGTAGCCGCCGGAAGGCTTGGAGGGGGTGGCGGCGGCGGGAGGAGTGTAAGCCGGGGTGCTGGGCTTGCTCACGGCGTCGGTGGTGCTGACGGCAGCCGGGGGAGACGGGGGCTGCTGGACCTGGTAGCCGTTGTTGCCGCCGCTGGGGACAGAGTGGGTGCTCTGGGCAGCGGGCGGGGGTGTAAGCCGGAGTGCTGGGCTTGCTGACGGCGTCGGTCGAGGTCACAGCCGCCGGGGGAGCCGGGGGAGGCTGGACCTGGTAGCCGCCCTGCTGGGGCTGGGTCTCGTACTGGCCACCCTGAACGGCACCGTGGACGGCGACGAAGAGCATAGCTCCGCCGGCAACTTGAGTAAGATGAACCATTTTTGCGGTTGAGTGTGTTGTTGTTGGTTTTGGGTTGGTTGGTGAGTGTTGGTGAGTGGTTGCGTTGCGAGCGTTGGGGGAATTAATTAACGATAGTAATAGTATAAATGTTTTTTCTTGCAATTTGTTTGGGGAATGCAGTACAAGCGAATGACTGAAGTTAGACTCGACCGACGAAGGAAATGGGTCTTTCTTTCGTACAATTAAGGTGTGGTGAGGAAGGGAGAGGAAAAAGAGAAGTTGAGGGCGGCCGGCCGCCGTGTTAAATATCAGCCATCCGCCGTCTTCTCTGGCTGGGCCAAGGAGAAGCAGCCAGCCGCAGTGTGTGCTGGTAACTAGGCCCAACACCCAGCAGTGGTACGGAGTAGCCAGGACCCAGCATAACCCAGGAGAACGTCAATACGATGTGCAGGTTGCATCCACCTGGCGGCGGTACCAACACTGCAATACTGGGTCCCCCATTTAGCTGGGTCCATCCATTACCATCATCCATCCCCCTTCTTCTCCATCCCATCCAGGGCATGGCTTGGGCCGGTTCGGTCGTCGTCCTGCAAGGCACAGGGCTCAAGGGCTGTTCCCTTCTCGTGCATAATACGTGGTGGTATTTGGTCCGTCAGGTACGGATCAGGGGTAAAACGCACACTCAGCCTTCCGAATATAGCCAAAGGCCCCATGTAGCCCATGCCCGGAACGAACGGTTCGCTGCAAATCCCAACTGTGTTACGAGGTACACTACCCAGTCCGCACGTGGACCGGGCTGGCGTTAGTGCCGGCAGGGGTCTATTCTTGGGTTGGGTTGTCCATGATGTGCTTGATGTGCTGGACTGACTGGCTAGACTGGCCAGCATAAGCAAGTGTCGTCAGATCCTGTTTGGTTCGGGGCAGGCTGACGACCAGCTACTACTGCTTGGTGCATGCTGATTTGGCTGATGCGTACATACAGCGGCGGCTGGCCAGTTAATTTCGCGGCGCCTCCTAAGCGACCGTATAAAGAAAGGGTGGGCATGGATTGGCTGCGGTGGGGTAGCTTTGGTGGGCACCGTCGAACGCCATTGGTGGGGACTAACGGTGCACGCAATACTCTGCTGGAGTTTGTCGTGTTCCTGAACCTGCTGTCCACAGTTTCGCTGCACAGTCGCGATACGCCGCGCACGCTGTTATGGACCATGGGCACGCCGATTCTCGTCCTCTTCTGCCAAGCTGCCTTGGTTTCTAGTGTCGAACCGTGAACCGCTAGTCGGCGAGATTGGTGTGGTGTAGATCTGCGATGATAGCGCCCAGCAACTCCGGTTCGTCCGTTATTACATACAATCTTTATTTTATTACGGTATCGCTGACTTACCTAGCCTCCTAGCCTAGCACCCCCGGCATCCTTCTTGGCGGAATCGCTCCCGCAGTTTGGTCGTGGTCGTCCTTTGCTGGCTAGCCTTCTTTTGTTCTGTTCGATGGGATCCCCGCCCCACCTGGCATGCTACGGACGGTAGTTCTGCTTTGGGTTATCCCCTTTCCGGTTTCCCTTTTTCAGGGTCATGGTTTTCCTTTGTGATCGTAGATGACGAGTCATTGCCAGGCCAATTTGTCAGGGGAAATCGCTGTTTAGGTAGGCAATACTATCGGCGAGGACTCAATCAGGAGGAAAACGGCCGGGTGGTGGGTGCATGGAGTTTGCCCCGACGAGCGCCCTGTCCTAGGCAGGTTGTACGGTAGTAGTAGGTCAGAGTTCAGGTACCGTCACAGACAGATTCGGTCAGATCAATGGGGGCGGTAACGCAGATGCGGCAGACAAAATAGCCAAAGTGCGGGGGAAGAAAGGGCGGCGGCGGCGGCTCTGGAAGGGGGCGTTTTTAGGCGGCTCGACCATCCAAGATGCTAGCATCCATTGGCAATTGGCGTTGGCACCGGGCGGCAATTCCATCGTCTGTTAATCAGATGTCAATGTCAATGTATGTAGGTGCAAAGAACCGCATCGGCTGCCAATCTGCAGCGGCAAGCATCTAGCATCTCGCATCTCTGTATCCAATTCGGCGGTAAGGTTAAACGCTCCTGGACCAATCAAGCGAGTCAAGCGAAATTGAAGATCGCTGTAGATTCAACCGCCGGTACTGGTCGCTGGGTAGTTCATTTTGTGCTGTGTGTCCAGCTTGCCCAGCTTGCCTGTCCAACTGCCCACGCAAGGGATAGAGACGTCTAGCTGGGCCATTGGCAGTCATGATCGGCCACAGCTGAGGAGGAGCTGAACTCGACAATCAAGTCAGCATTTCCCAGTCACATTACCGTCCCCACCGCAGCACTGTGACGCGCCCGCAGTTTGCGTTACCCAGTGCCTGCCAGCCTGCCAGCCCTCCCATGCTTTTATTGCCAGCTCGTGCACCCATGGGCGACGGCTCTATTGGCAAACCAGACCGCGCAGTGCAACCCCCCGGCTGCCTATCTCGATGACTGCCGGAACTGGCCCGTATACGGCACGCGACCCAGCTCTACCCTCTACGTTAATGTGCGTTAAGCCTTGCCTCGTCGGTGCGCTGCTGGTCTAGTGTCTAGATTCTTCGACTGGCTAATTTGGTTTCGAAAGTTGAGAGAATCTAAGAATACGACGCCGGGTCAGGGCCCCACCCGTGATTCGCCTCATTAAAGGGGGTAATATGACTGGGGAGAGTGGGCTTTTTTGGCCAGCAACCTTTGAGCCCGCAAGGCCAGCAAGCCAGTCTCCTGCAAGCCAGCCAGCCAGCCAGTCAGTTCTGGTCAGCAAATCCAGCGAGTGCCAGCTTGCAGCCTCTGATGCGGGCTGGCATGACAAACATGGCCTGTTTTTGCGCATTATGCACCAAGGCACCGTCGCTATGCGTTTTCTTTCTTTTCTCCGTTCGGTGTTTAGACAGGTACGGGTACACACAGACATGCAAGCTTCGAGAAGACTCTCCAGCTCCATCCTTTCGACTCCCGACTCTCCACCCTGCGGCTGGTTTCGTGGCTTTCTTTCGCTCATGCCGGTGACCGGTGTGCGTTTCTTCGGTACTGTGCTGGCAAGTGTCTCGAGCGTCAACTGGTTGCTGGATGGACTCCAGCCCTGGTGCTGCATGGTTTGTGACCGCCCCAGGTTGCCAGGCCGTTACGAGAATTGGACGCTTGCCATTCGGCGAGGCTTGCTGGCGGCTGGGCCCTTTCTTTTTCCAGTTGGCAAAAAACCCACGTGGAGACCATAACCTGCAGCATGCAGCCTCAAGGGGGCCAGCAGCCAGCAGCCCAAGGAGCCAAGGTTTGTCTATCTCCTATGTAGCTAGATGGAGCTGTACGAGCATCAAATCAATCTATCAAAGTCAGGTCCTGGACTCATGAGTAGGTAGGTACCGAGTTAGGGGCTGACGTCCAGACCAAAAAAGCAAACACACAAACACGAACAAGAAAAGGCTGAAAAAAAAGTGCATGACGATGATGGGACGAACCACTCCGTGGCTTGTATCAGACTTGTCAATCCAGCTTTTGGCCCGAGGTCCAAGCGACCGGCAGCGTCAATCTTTTTTGGTTGCTTCTCGATGCTCTCGATGCCAATGCGAGAATGCCAGCCAGTCACAATGCGAACCAAATGATCGTAGCAGGGGTGGTGCCAGGGTGCATCAATTGCACCGCCCCCAGCCATGAACGAACAATTTCCCGACTGACCGACACGCCGACCGTCACGAGCTAAAAAAAGGGACTCTTCGGCTCTTTGGGGCTGACCGATGAATATCAAAAAAGTCTGGCACACAACAAATACAATGGGGACGAACGGTTTATCATGATCTTCAAAATAATAAGAAGCGATCGCGCCTCGTACGAATCTACAACCCTACGAGGTCGACTTTAGGTTGCCGTTAGATTGTTTGTGGTCTTCTCCCACCCACGCACGAAGCAGCGCGCAGCTTGTGTGCCCAAATGTCGTGCTGGGTTGGCTCGGGTGGTTCCGAGTTTTGCACCCTGTCCATCCCTACCTCTTGCATCGTTTCTTATATTAATTGAAGCCTCTGCCCACCACCCCGCCCGCGGCAAAGAGAGCAGGGCAGGGCAGAGAGGAGTGGGAGGAGGGCCGACCAGCAACGGCTTTCCAACGGTCGATGATGCGAAGGGAAGCCAGCCAAGAAACAAGCACAATTGACTTCGGCAGAGGGAGAGAGAGGGTGTGCCTTTTCAGGTCGAAGTCCCAAACTCTATGCATCAGGGTCGCAGTCGTAGTGGGCACGCATACGCAAGACGACCGAGGAGGATTTCCATTACCAACATCCGGGTCGTAGCAAGTAGAGTGCGGCGAGCGAGTACATAGGATTCCCGGTCCCCTCCGTCTTCAGTTCCAGCTCAGGAGCAGAGAAAGCAAGCCTCAAGAGCTGGCGACCAAAGAGACTGACCCGAGAGCAATGATTTCAATTGGGCGATAAGCATGTTCGGTTCCTGCCAGCGCTAGGGTCTCTTATTCGTTCCGAACTCGAATTGTGTGTGCTGCCAGTGGCCGCAATCGCACAGATTCTGACCGGCCACCAAAATAGAGACAAAAAAGAAAAAAGAAAAAAAAAAAGGAAGAAAGAAAGATGAACGAAACAAAAGAAAATGCTATCGCTGACCCGTCACCCAAGCCCCGACCAGTCCTCCGAGCAGAGAGTGCCGACATCCATGTGCCAAGAGGGAGGCTCCCGCGTGTCTCGGCGCTGCTCGGAACGTTGGGCGTCCAGACTCCAGGCGGGTTTTCCTCTTGCAAATGCATTCCCTTCACCTTTTTTGCGCTGCTTGAAATCCGTGATTCCTTGCTAGCCTTGGCTAGCCGGCTTACTAAGGGGGGCCTGGGGGCACCATCTGACGTCAATCCCAGCTAAGCATCCTGTTTTCCTTGTTTGACCATTAGGATTCGGACGGCAAACGGGCGCAAGGGAAAGGGAAAGTGAGGGGGGAGAAGGGGGGCCGCCTTCTTTAAACGGTCGAAATGTAGGGGTCGACCAGGGCCGAGATTTGAATCATTAGCCCGGATTGCAGTTGGGCTCCTGGCAAAGCGGCAAAGCGCTGAGGCAAAGCTCGCCAAAAAGTGAAGATGGCTCATGGGCGGCGTGCCGTATAACCGTGAAGCTGTCGCGAACGCGCGTCTCGTCTGCCCTTGGATGACCAACAGGAACTCATTCGGCCAGTAGATCAGAGCATTAATCAACCCATTATCAATTGACCAATTCGATCGTCGTCGATATCGCCCGTGTGTGACTCTGCGACTGAAAAAATCCCAGTCTTCTTTAACCTGTCCCTCCGCCACGAGAATTCCGTAGAGGCGCATTTGTATTTGCGATTCTTGTCTCGTGAAAATTGCAATCGGCCAGAAGTCAGGGTTACTAGATTCGACTAATCTTGATTTCGATTAGAGTCGCCAGTAGCACCAAAGCAACGCAGCAACAGCGCATTAGCAGCCAGCAGCAGCATTGCATTTTCAGCTGACAGTACACACACCTTACATACGACGTAGGACCGACACACCTCGTCAGTCCCGATTGAAAGAAAGAGAGAGAGCTGAGAGCTTCCCCCAGCTTTCCCCTCATCCTCTTGGCATCTTACCCTCGAAATCCGACTCTTGGCGACCAAATACACCGTTACATTTCAATTCGCGAAAGCCAAGAGAAAACGCTCGTCATTTTGCGACTACCGTCCGGCTGCATACAGACAAATCAATCCCAAAAAGAACGACTATAGTTCTATTTTTGTTTGCGCAGCTTGTCTTGTCTTAGTTTCCGCCTGCCAAACCTCTTGGCACCTGCGCGGGGAGCGTCGGGAGAGCATCCGATCGCAAATCGAAATCGAGCACCGCGACTCGCTATACCACTGACATCATCGACTCGGCGCACACCAGCCGCATACAACTGGGACCCGCGCGCGTCATGTCGGCAGTAGCCAACGACAGCGCCGCCGGCCAGCCCGTGGTGGAGACGAACGGTGCGAATGGTATGAATGGCGTGAATGGCATGAACGGTACGAATGGGATTCCCGTAGATTCGCAAGCGCAAGCGCATTCCCATCACGGGATTCCGCTCCCCCACCGCCACCATGCCAACCCGCATGCGACCGGCGGCGACGTGAACAACGAGGCCAATTTCGAAGTCGTCACCGACGGCCGCCGGAAGCGGAATAACGACGCCGAGGAGCGCCAAAAGGAAGAGGACGAGCGGCAGGGCAAGGACAGCAAGGAGGCCAAGGCGGAGAAGAAGCAGGAGAAGGAGGCCAACGGCGGCGCCGCCAACGCCGAGGAGGACGAGGCCAGGGCGGCCGCCCCCTCGGGCCACAAGCAACCAAAACGCGCGGGCACCGTCAAGGACAAGTACCAGAAGCAAAAGGACAAGGTCAAGGCCAAGACCAAGCCCGCGGGCGGCTTCGACGCGACGCCCGTGCCCGACGCGCCCCCCGGGTACACGGTGAAATTCACCTTCCACCGCGCCACCAACCTGCCGGCCGCCGACCTGGGCACCCAGGCCTCGGACCCTTTTTGCATCGCGACGCTGACGACGGCCCTCCCGAAACGCCACAAGGAGGACCCCAACCTCGAGCACCGCACGCCGACGATCCGCAAGACGCTGGAGCCGGTGTGGGACGACGAGTGGGTGGTGGCCAACGTGCCGGCGACGGGCTTCAAGCTCAAGGTCCGCCTCTACGACGAGGACTGGCCCGACCACAACGACCGCCTCGGCAACGTCACCGTCCTCGTCCACCAGCTCAACGAGCAGTGGAAGGGCTTCCCCGTCGCCGACTTCGAGGTGAAAAAACGCGCCGGCAGCAAGCGCGCCTACCTCGTCAAAGCCGCCACGACGGCCCTGCACCGCGGCGCCTCCATGACGCCGCGCCTGTTCATGAGCGCCGAGGTGCTGGGCCTGTCCGACTCGCCGCCCCACGCCCACATGTACACCGTGGCCCCGACCTTCTACTTCCGCCACTTCTCGCCCATGATCGGCCGGCTGGCGGGCCTCAAGGTCAACAAGGACGAGGAACAGGACCACTCGGGCTCGGGCGAGCCGCAGGCGGCGACGGCGCAGGCCGAGGCCCGCGACAACCAGGCGAACGGCCATAACATCCACGACAACGACCAGCAGGGCGCGGCGGCCAACGGCGGCAACGGCAACCGCGGCGGCAGCAGCAGCGGCAAGACGCAAAAGTACGACTTCCAGGCCAACGAGATCCAACTCCAGGGGCCGGTGCCGACCAAGATGTACCACCGCTACGTCGAGTTCCGGCCCATGATCGGCATGATGTTCTCGCGGAGCGGCCTGCGCGGTCGCATCCTGCACAAGGTACCTACTTATCATGAAAACCCCAAGAGGATAAAACTAACGTGATTCAGGCCCTCTCCCACCAGCATCGCCGCATCTACAACTTCGACAGCTCGACCGAGTACCACCGCTTCGAGCCCTGCACCGAGGAGGCCTCGCTGCAGTTCCTCAAGCTGGCGCACTACGACGAGGGCGGCCGCATCTTCACCTACGTCCTCACCCTCGACGGCCTCTTCCGCTTCACCGAGACCGGAAAGGAGTTCGGCATCGACATGCTCAGCAAGCACACGATGCACAGCGACGTGGCCGCCTACATTGCCTGCTCGGGCGAGTTCCTCATCCGCCGCCTGAAAAAGCCCCTCAGCGACAAGCACCACAAGCAGGAGAAGAACAGCGCCGAGCCCCACCAGCCCACCCACCCCTCGGACCCGGAGCTGCCCGGCGGGCCCCCGCACGACAAGCCCCCCACGCGCCCCGAGTACTACCAGCTCGTCATCGACAACGACAGCGGCACCTACCGCCCCGACGCCTCGGTCCTGCCCGACCTGCAATCCTTCCTCGAGAAGAACTTCCCCGGCCTCGGCATCGTCACCCTCGCCTGCGACGACGAGGAGGACCAGAAGCTCAAGGAGCAGCAGCGCGAGATCAAGAAGACCGAGGGCGAGAACGTCCACATGGTCCTCAACCGCTCCCCCAGCTCCAGCTCCTTCAGCTCCGACGACGTCAGCGACCTCGAGGACACGGAGCGCCACAACGCCAGCGCCGACCAGGGGCCCACCGCCCCCCGCCGCAGCAAGAAGGAGCGCATGCTCGACATCATGTCGGCCGACAGCCCCATCAAGGGCCTCAAGGAGGAGTTTGCCGGCGGCCACCACGAGGGCGAGGGAGAGAAGGCAGCAGGTGCCTCGAAGTAATGGGGGAGAAGAGAAGGATGACAGTAATCTGCGTGGTAATCATGATTGATGAAGCGAGAAGCGACCGAGAGAGGGAGGGGAAGAGGTGGTAATCTGTGTTGTGCGCGTGTTTTTTTATCGCCTAGATGGCGGACGAAAAAGCTCATTTGTGTCTATCGATTGCATCTACATGATGATGCCTTGCTGGATTTTCTACTTCTTTGATATCCCGATCCGTTGGCAGTTTTTCATTTTTGTTGTTTTCTGTCTGTTTTCAATCAATACCAATCAATCATTTGCATCCACTCGAAATACGAATTTTTGGCCACGAAACCTGAACTGAAACATCTTTCTGAGATTTGACTTTTTTGATTTTGACTTGTTTTAACTACCTTGATCTCATGTAGATCCTATTTTTCTCTCTTAATTGCCACTTCTACCCTATCATGGCATAATCGTAGCTCAGCATCATTCATCACCCACATCGTCGCCATTTCTTTTTGATCTAGCTCTCTTCATGCATCCTTCGCTATGCCAAGCGCAAAATATCTCTGTTCCCTTTTCTTCGTAGGATTCAGGTATCATCAAATTTTCCAGATGCTTGTTGGTGGTCACCTCACATACTGTAGATTAAGTTAGCAAATAGTCCTAATACGGAAAGATCAAGAGTCAAAAAACTTACCGCTCCACCGGCGACAGGCCCAGCAGGCGCATGCCGTTGTTGAGCACCACGCGGGCGGCATCGTACAGCGCCATGCGCGCCCGCATCACCTCGTGCTCGCTGCCCACCACGCGCAGCACGTCGTAGCTCGAGCTGAGCGTGTGCGTCATCTTGAACAGGTACGTCAGGATCGTGGTCGGCTCCAGCGTCTTGAGCGTGTTGCCCACGACGTCGGGCCACTGCGCCAGCACGCGCACCAGGTTGACGGCGTGCTTCTCCGTCAGCAGCGTCAGGTCCGCCCCCGCGATCTCCTCCTCGCTCAGGCCGGCCTTGCGCGTGATGGAGCACAGGCGGGCGTGGGCGTACTGCAGGTAGGGGCCCGTGTCGCCCTCGAACGAGGTCATGACCTCCATGTTGAAGGTGTAGTTGTTGTTGCGCTTGCCCGACATGTCCTGGACCATGACGCTGCTAATACCCAAGGTGTCAGCGACGGCGACGGGGTTCTCGACCTGGTTGTACTTGTCCTCGTTCTTGCGCATCACGTCGTGCATGAAGTCGCCGACGTCACGCAGGATGTCGTCGAGGAACTTGACGGTGCCCTTGCGCGTGCTCATGCCCAGCACCATGCCGAAGTTGATGTGCTGCACCTTGGCCGCGATGTCCTTGTGGCCCATCAGCTCCACCACCTTGAAGAACTGCTGGCAGTGCAGGTCCTGCTGCGACGCAATCACGTAGATCATCTGGTCGAACTTGTACTTCTTCTCACGGTTCAGCAGCTCGCTGATGTCGCGTGTCAGGTAGAGGGCGGTGCCGTCCTTCTTGCGCAGAATCACCTTGCCCAGCGACTTGCCCTGCTTGCCCGTCACGTGCTTGGAGAAGTCGATGAGCTGCGCGCCCTTGTCCTCCTCCGTCAGGCCCATCTCGCGCATCTTGTTGGCCGCCTCCTCCATGTCCGCCTCGGCCACCTGGCTCTCGCCCGAGTAGTCGTCGAAGTGGATGTTGAGCCGCGCGTACGTCTGCTTGTACCGCGTGATGGACAGGTCGCGGAACCGCTTCCACATGGCGATCGCCTTCTCGTCGTTCTCCGTCATGAGCTTGAAGTAGCGGCGCGCCTGCTCGTCCAGCCCCTCGTCGCGGATCTTCTGCGCCTCCTCCGTCTTGCCGTCCTTCTCGAGCGCCTCGGCCTCGTCTTGTTCGGCTTTGATGTCGACGTTGATCTTGACGTAGACCTGGAACAGGTGGTTGATGGGGTCCTTGGTCAACTCCTCCTCGTTACCGTACTTCTCGAAGCCGAGGGCCAGCAGGCCGTACTGCTTTCCCCAGTCGCCGAGGTAGTTGATGCGGACGACATCCCAGCCGGCCGCCTCGTAGAGGTTGGCGAGGAAACCGCCGATGATGGTGCTTCGCAAGTGGCCGGCGTGGAAGGGCTTGGCGATGTTGGGGGAGCTGAACTCGACAATGATGCGCTTCTGGCCCTTGGAGGGGTCACTCTGGTCCTTGAGGCCGACGGCCTTGTTGGTGCCGAAGTCCTTGCGGTGCTTCAGGGCCAGCGGGATGAGCGTCTGGGTCAGGGGACCGCCCTTGAAGAAGAAGGAGAGGAAGTTGCCGTTGAGGACGGGCGTTTCGACGAGGGTGGAGCCGGGCCACTGCGTAAGGAAGCAAGTCAGCATGAGAAGACAAATCAGGAGAAAGGAAGATGGAGTATTACACACCTTGGAGAGCCACTCGTTGCCCAGGGCGTCGGGCTTACCCTTGACGCGCAGGGCGGGGATGGGCAGGACGATGTCGCCCTTGTCGAGGGTGGAGGTCCATGACAGGGCCGGGTAGACAATCTTGGCGTCGACGCCGGTGATCTTGACGAGGAGGGAGGTGATGTGGGAGCGGTAGATGTCGACGGGGTTGATGTCGGGGAAGCAGTTGGGGTACTTGTCGAGGGCCGGCAGGTCCTTGAACTCCTTGGCCAGGTTGTCTACGGAGGCGTCGCTCGCCATGCTTGCGGTCGTGTGGGAGAACCTCTTGCTCGTGGGGGAAACTGCTTTCTTTAAATGCGCTGGGCTTTCGAAAACAAGTCGAGAAACCAAGGAAACCGAAGAAAGAAGGGCGGGCGATGACTCGACTTCGCAATGACTGTGACAAGGTCGGCGATGGTGGGGTTGAAGCGATTGAGAGGGAGAATGGCAAAAATTATGGCGGGGTGAAAGGCGCCAGGCGGAATCGGGCCTAGCGGGGTGGGTGGGCGATAGCGACGATAGCGCCCGAGGCCTCAGCGAGAAAACAGAAGACGAAGAAGAAGGCAATGCGAGCCTGGCCAAACCATGGCGGCTCAGAGCCGACATTGAGGCCAATCTGCCGCTCCGGATAGTCATACAATGGCGATTGCGCTCTTACTCGCTTCTCGTTAGCAACACAGCCGCATCGAGTCCAATCGCAAGTCGGCAATCCAGCATCGAGTGTTTGTTCCTAAGTCGGGCGCGCTGTTGGCTCAATTGAATGGGCTGTCGCATTGACTCATTCACTCAGGTCCAGCTGTGCCCGTCGATCGGCCCTTGCTGGTCCGCCCCACCAAGTCCTGGTTCCTGCTATTGCAGCACTCCTGATTCCTGGTTATCAAGATGAAAATTGAAGCTGTAAATGGCATAGTTTTTACAACTGCCGTAATGATGTTCTTGTGTCAATTGATGGGCACCAATTGGATTTCTAATTACAACTAGAGAGACTGATATTATGTACATTCTGGCTTGCTTCAGAATTTGTCGTGTGCCGGTCCAAATCATTTCCAGTAACAAGACGCAGCAGGCATCGTCTTGCGAAGCCCCTGAAAATATATCCAACAGTTTTTGGCTACAAGAGTAGAGCAAGCTGGCCAAGCTTCAACTATCAGGATTGACTTTGCTCCTGGATCTTGAAGGCTATTTTAACTTCATTTGCTTCATCGTCTTTGCGACGAGTTCTAGTCTTAGCTGGAACACCCATCGCGGCCATGTCGAGGTGACCAAAAGGCACGGCGCCTTCGTATTTGGATAACCTCTGATGACAGTCTTTTGAATATCTGGAAACCACAATGCCCTATCGTTTTGGGCAAAGAAGTATCCTGGATGATGGTTTCTCGGGGCCCTATTCCATGTCTCGCAGTTGTAGCTTCGCGCACGTATAATCTTCAAGAGGCTGGATCGTCCAACGAAGTAAGCCATCATATGAAGATATACTCTTTGATGAGAAGATGCTGCAGATTCCAAGCGCGACGAAGTGAAATGCTTTCTGTCATTCCGGGCACCTCAGCCAAAGTGCATCCCATCGTCCATCCCGCCGTAGCCTCCAGTCCGTGTCCGTGTCCGTGTAAACTCCACGCCCTCAAAAACAATACTCCTCGACGTGCAGGTAAATCCCCTGCGCCCCCGTCCCCTTGTGCACCGCCCGCTCGTCGCTCAGCCGCGCCACGCTCGCCCGCGTCCTGGATACCAGCGACGCGCCGCCGCAGACCACGACGCCCGTCTCCCCGCCCGTCGCCTCGACCGCGGTGCGCACGAACCCCGCCACGTCCGGCCGGGCCGCCGAGTGGCGGATGTGCGAGTCCGTGCTGCTCACGCGCGACAAGAGGCGTTGCTGTTGCTGTTGCTGCTGTCGGTTGTTGTTGTTGCGGTTGGAGCAACAGCCCCCCGACGAACCCGGACCCGAACCCGGCTCCATGTCCACCGTCCTTTCTCGGAGGTTCTTCTCTGTCAAACCCCCATCCCCGCCCGTGGTCGATACGGAAGTGGTACCCGACCGCGTAAGCAGCGACTCCGAGATGGCCTCCAGCTGCCCGCTCCCCGTCACCGCGATAGAGACCGACAGCTCGATGCCCCGACCCGCCGCCTTGGCCAGCGCCTCGTGCAGCCGCGCCAGATAGAACCCGACCTCGTCGCCCTGCCGCGCCGCCAACAGGAAATCGATGCGCTTCGTGCAGATCGTGCCCTTGGAGTCCAGCACGCTCTCCAGGATGGGCAGCGTAAACGACGCGCCCGTCGACGCGGAAATCAGCACGAGCGTCTCGAATATGTCCCATCGCGGCGGCCGGCCGTAGGGCCCCGCCACCCACGCGGTCAGCGTCTGCTTTTTATTCTTCTTGTTGCCCGACGCCGCCGCCTCCGCCTCCATCTTCTTGGCGTACGCGTGCAGCCGCTTCGAGAAGCCCGAGTGGGCCCGGATCACCAGCTGGACGCTGTTGCAGATGCACGTCTCGGGCATCTGGTGGGCCGAGGCGATGGTGAAGGGGTGCGTCTCGAACGCGCCCACCCGCGGCAGCCAGAGGTACAGGTGCTGGCCCGCCCGCCACCGGAAATGCACGTCCTTGATGGTCAGCACCGTGATCGCGTCCCCGACCGCTGTGATTTGGGTATTGTGGCCGAACCACTGGCCGCCGCCACGGCACCGCGACGACGGGCTCGGCTTCCGGAACTTGACGTTCTGCCAGACCAGCATTCCAAGCCGGAACGCGCGGTCGAAGCAGAGCGCCGCGATGGCGAACCAGACGTTGTAGCGCGCGCTGGCGGGCACGTGGAGATAGACGACCCAGAGGAAGAAGACGGCGGCGACGACGTGCTGGACGACAAACACCTCGTAGGCCAGGGAGCGCAGCGGCCGCAGCGACGTAAGCACCATCCACAGCAGGATGCCCCAGGCGCCGAGCCCGAACTTGACCATGGGCATCCACTGCAGGTAGTCCTGGACAAAGTCGGCCCGCACCCACTCGGTCCAGAAGTGGAAGCCGTGCACCGTGGCCGTGACGAACATGGTGCGCGCCACCCAGCGGTGCAGCCAGTTGAGCCGCTCGTAGCTCGTGCCCGCCAGCAGCGCCACCAGGCTCGTCTTGGACGCCAGCAGGTACAGCAGCGGCACCTGCGTGACCGTGACCCAGGCGTTGCGGAAGCCGATGCGCTCCCAGAAGTAGACGTCCTTGACGACAGCCCCCGCCGTCATCATGTAGACGACGACGGCCCAGTACGCCAGCAGCACCAGCACCCGGCCCATGGGCGGCGGCGTCAGCCACGACAGATGCTTGTACGGCACGTAGAGCTGGGGGTAGCTGATCTCGCGGGCGACGGCCGTCAGCGTCGCCCAGGTCTGCCAGTACCACGTCGTGGGTTTGGTGGGATACCGCATCGAGCTCGTCCGCGATGTCCTCAGTCTAGGGCCTCATGGTCAGCAAGTCCTTTTGCCCTCGAAAGGTTTCCTCTTACCTCAACCAGTGTTGACCCGAGTTGACCAGCCGTATCAGCAGCAGGAGCGCCAGCACCCCGGCGATGATGTACCAGTATGCGCGGGCGAGGGCCATGTTGTCTTGCGAGAACATGCCGCTGCCCATATCCATCCCGCCCGTACCCATGTCCATGTCGTCGAGTGTTGATGGAACAGCGAATCTTCAAGTGAGTTGGTATGATATCCAGAAAGTCGAGGTCGAGTTGAAGAACAGACGCCCAGCGCTGGAGCTGAAACCCAAGAAACGTTCCCCGATCAGTAAGCTCGGTTCGAATAGCCTGGGGGAGAGAGCGCGTTGTTGTACGAGATGGATGTGAAAGCCAAACGAGACCGTATCAGATGTCGGACCAAGGCGATGACTAAACTCTAGATCTTGGCAAGTCGGTGCCTCCTTCCGCGAAGTTCGCAAGAGCGTGCGTCGAGACCGCGTGGCCAATGCGGGTGCCGCTGGGTTCCAGACTGACGGTCGGCGAACAAAGACGAGACGAGATGATGGACGTCAAACGGCAAGACGGGGCGTTACTAAGGATCCAGACAGTCGGGAAGTTCCACCTCGTAGTAGACTCCGGGAGCTACGAACGCAAGGCAAAGCGAAACGTGCTCATTGAGACACAAGACTGCCCTTTGTTATTTCGGTGAGCGACTGACGTCAAAGTAGGTTTGGTGGTCACTTGTTGCGCATCGGGTCGTGTGCGTGTTTACTCCCCTGAAGAGCCTCAAAGGACACAACAGGGCCTGGAATGTGGAATGCGCCACCCTCGGTCCCGTCCCTTCTTTGGTGCTTCATCTTTTCCAGCCTCTGCCCGAGCGATGGAAGTACCGGCGTATCCATTGGCGCGCCATCCTGCCCAGGAGATGCAGGCGCAAGTTTGAGCAGCTTTTTTCTGCAAGCGAGCTGCTGGCTGTCTAGCTCTCAGGCTTAGTCTTAGCCACAATTTGCTCATATCGACTCAACCAGTCGCGATTAGGGTAAGCAGCTACCCCTCGGCTCCCCGCCGGTCACACTAACCGGGGGCCATCTTTAAACAGTCGGTCGTGCAGCTACTGCGATGCTGGGTTGCACTATGTACTCATTTCTTGTTTCGAGGTATCGCAAATTCGTAACGGTGCGAATCATGAGGCTATCGTATTGAAGCACCATGCATGAGATGAGATATTCTTAGCAATGGCCATTCCACGACTCAGCGCGAAGCGCTGTACTGTAGAACGAAGGCAAGCAATCATCAACAAGCCCCAAAATAGCAGCCCCCTGCAGTCTTGCTCCCCAAAGGCTTGGCACGAAAGCTTGTCTAAGACCTCCGGGCCAATGGTTCCACCCGATCTCTCCTCGATCTCGCAGTGGCAGCCCAGGCCCCTCCCGGTAGCGTATCTCTGGGATGTACCTGTACCTCGGGACCAGCACCAAAACAGCCACTTCTGAAGTTGTTCAGTAAGTTCACCAGAAGACAGATGACAGTCTGCATGTTCAATGTCGCGCTGCTGTGTCATGGTCACTTCTCATCAGAGCTGGCTCATCTAAGGATAGTTCGTAGTTCGCGAGGAAAACTGTAAGGGGTTTCTCGAAACATTGGACCCTGGAGACTCTTTCCCGCCATTGGCCTGCTCTCCCGCCTCCCCAAACCTACGCCTCGCCTTAGCCTGTCGCTACCACTGCCTACCCTGACTAGACCTGACTAGAACACCCCCAAACGGCTGAAGAACGACTGGACCTACATAGACAAGCCCCAAGTTGCCGACGCGCCGTCTGGGGCGGGATGGTGCATGGGGAAGTAGCTACCTGCAGCCGTGTTGCCATGCTCGGGTCCAGCTCCCCTGTGTCGGATGTGGCATATAAGTACATAGCAAGAGGACTGATTGCTGTCGGCGCTCCGCCATGTCTCACTTTTCTTCTGCCCAACCCGATTGATTGACCATCACTTGCATCCAGTTCAAGAAACCGTGTCGGCTTTTGACTCTCCAGCAGCATAAACCCAATCCCCATCTCTGACCCAAACTCTGCCTCTCTCTCAAGCTTCTTCCACACGCACTCAGCAACACACTTCCACGATGGCCCCCTCCGTCCTGTCCCTTGCCTCCGCGACAGTCCTGCTGTTCCTCTCGTCGGCGGCCCAGGCCCACTTCCAGGTGCAGTACCCCCCGACCATCGGCCCCTTCAACGACGACAAGGAGGGCGACTCGCCCTGCGGCGGCTACACGCCCGACTTCTCCAAGGCCAACGACTTCCACGTCGGCGGCGACGCCATCGCGACCAAGTCGGGCCACCCCCAGACGCAGTGGCTGTACCGCATCACCACGGACGACAAGGCCGCCGGCAACTGGACCCAGGTCTACCGCCAGGTCCAGCAGAACGGCGTCGGCACCTTCTGCGTCCCCAAGGTCACCGTCCCCGAGAGCTACATTGGCCAGAAGGCCGTCTTGAGCATCGTGGCCGCCGGCGACGACGGCATGCTGTACCAGGTGTGTTGAAGAGACTTGGTTCTTGACTTGCATTCCCATACTGACAAGGCATTTCACAGTGCGCCGTCGTCAACTTCGTCGCGGGCGTCAACGACAAGACCCCCTCGGCCTGCACCAACTCGTCCTCGGTCACGGCCGACTTCAAGGACGACTCCAAGCTGGCGGCTCTCGTCGGCTCCTCCACCAACACCACCTCGGGCGGCGGCAGCTCCACCAGCAGCACCCCGTCTTCCTCCTCGCCCAAGAGCGCCGCCGCCGGCATCTACGGGTCCATGAGCGATGCCCGTGCCCTGCTGGCTGTCGGGCCGCTGGCTGCACTGGCGATGATGGTCTTGTAGTAGAAGAGAAGGTCGGAATTGGAACGAGTCCTTGTCCTCTATTGAAAGCGGGGCCTGCTTAGAACTGATTACCTCGGAACTGAGGGCTGGCAGAGGCCACTGTATATATCCAGCCTAGTCTGAATACAAGATACCCACGCTACTGACTCAAGTGTCAGCAACCACCCGGTCACAGCATCAGATAAGCCAATGCGACTGCACCCAGTCCAAACATCGAAACCCTGTCAATGGCAATGTTCCTAGCAGCACCCTCTTCGTCACCCTGACCTTCCCCCTCCCCTTCCTTCCCAGACTCTCCACCTCCCTCCTCCTCGTCCTTCTTCTCCCATACTGGCAGTGTGCTTCCATTGACCGCTTTGTTGGGCCGCACGCAAAACAGTTCGGACCAGCGCGCAACTCCATTGCCCGCCCTGAGGGTGAGCAGCGTCGGCCAGGCCACGGTGCCCATATCGTTGTACGACGTCAAGTTGCCCGCGCCGCCGGGCGCCGGCTCCGTCGAAAACGCCATCAGCTCCGCACGGCCCCGGGGGAACTGGCGCATCGCGCGCGCCGGGTACCAGGCGGTCGTGGACGACGTGCGGAAGGCCCGGGTGTCGTCGTTGGCGCATTCGGGGATCGTGTCGAGCTGGGGGTCCGCACAGTCGCGCCGGGCCGCGGCCTGCACCGCGCGGCGGCAGTCCCGGCTCAGGACGCTGGAGCAGGTGCCGTCGTCGCCGCCGTTCCGGAGCGCGGGCGGGTACGGCTCGCTGAGGAGGTCCCACGAGATGATGCAGAGGGCCCACTCCTCGGCCACCGAGACGTTTTTCTGGTTGCTTCCCGCGTCGGTGATGTTGGTCAGCAGGGACGCGGGCGTGTGCAGGACGAGCTCGCCGGCAACGTAGTGCTTGTCGCGGTGCGGGACGCCGGCCGTCAGGGCGACGGAGAGGGACCAGCCTTGGAGCGCCGAGTTGCTCTCCTCGGTCGCTTGGCCCGACGTCGTCGCCGGCGCCGAGATGTTGGGGGTGGCGAAGTCGTAGGTCCCGGTCAGGTTGGGCTTCTGGAGGGCCTCGAGGAAGCCGTCGTCGTCGTGGACGCCTCCTACTCTCGGCGGCCAAGGCTCGATGCCAAGCCAAGTTGACCCCAGGTATTGGGGCGCGCCGGGGACCGCCTTCTGGGCACCGGCGAAGCGTGCAAGCAGGGACGCTACAGCAAAGTGGGTGGCATACATGTTGGCTGGGTGTGTTCAAAGGAAGTAGAAGTATGGAGAATTGAGCGAGCATCGGAGGAGGGGGGAGGAAAGGAGACGGGTCAAGGATAAGGGCGAGATTTTGGTCCCATTCAATAAAACAAAGGAACCAACACCACAACATGCCGCTTCGAAACGTAGCATCGGGTTGGCATTCGAGCCAAGACCGGTTGTGGCGTATTGCCATGTCAACGTATGTTAACGTGCCTTATATGCATCAATTTCGGAACGGTGGAGGAGCATGTCTGCGTCGGTTGGTTGGCCGAACCATCCAGTCGGGACGGCATCGCCTACCGTTTTCGTGTTACACCTAACAGTTGTTGAAGCCATTATTTAGCCGCCTTGGCTTCCAACGGGACTGCACCAACGAAATATCAATTTCCTCCGAGACGCTGATCTATTGGCGATGGATACGCTTCCGAGCATACTACTCCCACCAATTGTTCCTTCGTTTTCCTTGCCAGGGTTCCGTTATGACGACCCACTAACCTTACCAGAGCTCATATATATACATACATACCGTACTTTACAACTGGTGACAAGCATGTAGGGCAGAAAAGGTTGAAAGCAAAGTTGAGTTGCAGTAGTCACATCCTCTTTTTCGTCTCTTCCTCTTGTTATCGGCGACCAGGAGCATCCACTCATTAGGTTAAAGTGAACAGTAATTCTTGCATTATCTCATCATCTCGCTAAACCAATTTGTATATATGCGCGACAATGATTCGCAAAACGCATGAGGAGCCCGAAATCTAAATTAGAACTCTCATATGAATGAAAGGAAACCATAGGGGTAAGCTCCAGCCACTACGTGTACAAGTGACTTGGTCGTTAGAAGTGTTTTGCCACTAAATCAGGAAAACGGCGGCCGCCATGACCGAGAAGAAAAGGGAGACTCCTCCCAGGGTCTGCTTGAGCCCACCCGAAGTCTGAGACGAGGCAAAGACATCGCCGGACTGCGCCGAGGTGGACGAAGCTTGGCTGCTGTAGCACTGGCGTTAGTTCCATGATACACCAGAGAACATAGACTGAGTAAAGACTTGTACTCACGTTTCCTCCGGCTCGTAAGCGCTGGAATCGTCGCTCGTCGGGGAGCTCGAGGCGCTGTCAGCGCTGCTGCTGCTGCTGCTGTAGAGCCCACCGCTGTACGTGGTGAAGGCCGAGGCGCTGGCGCTACCGGATGCCGACGGGTACGACAAGGTAACCGGGGCCGTCACGTTCTTGCTGAACACGATGCCCGGGGTGCCGGTGGGGACGACGGACAGGACCGTGGTCCGGGCGCCCGTCATGGTCAGCAGCTGGCCGCTGTCGCTCTGTGAGAGGAGGTAGGTGGTGCTGGGAAGAAGGCAGAGGGTCAGTGAAATGGTTGCGCATAACAGTTGGCCAAGAGAAAAGGAAGATACTCACGTGTATGTCATGGTGGAAAAGCCGGTCGTTTGAGCACGGGTGCCGTTGAAAGAGACACCGTTCCCGCCCACCGCCTTGATGTTCAGACCGCCCCCGACGCCTCCTGAGCCCCCGAGCCCGCCTGCACCTGAACCTGAACCTGAACCCCCTCCAATGCCCGAACCACCAAGCCCGGACGAACCGCTACCGACACCCGAGCCAGAAGAGAAACCCGCGGTCGGCTGAGCCCCCAAGGAAAGCGTGAACTGACTTCCCGTCAGGACCCCACCCGAGGTGAAGGCCGACGCGGCCCCCGTCGGGAAGCCGCCATTGCCCGAGGTCCAAGCCGTCGCCGTCCCGGTCCAGCCCGAGGTGACGGTGTAGACGCCCCCGTTGCCGAACGACAGCACGTCGCCCGAGGTGACGGTGACGGCCGGACCCCCGGGGAACGTGTACGCGCCGCCGCCGTTGCTGGCCGTGAAGACGCCCGCGCCGTTGGAGGCGAAGCCGAAACCGCCTGCTCCTCCGCCGGAACCGGAACCCAGGGTGATGGCGGCGTCGCCGGGGAGGGAGGAGCCCCAGATGCTGGTGGCCAATGCGCCCCAGCTGCTGGTGCCGGACGGCCAGTTGCTGGTGTAGGAGGACGGCCAGTTGCTGGTGTAGGAGGACGGCCAACCGCTGGTGCCGGACGGCCAATTGCTGGTGTAGGAAGAGCCCCAGTTGCCGAGGTTGGAGGAGCCCCAGGTGGACGAACCCCAGTTGCTAGCCGCCCCCGTCGTCCAGAGACCGGCAGAGGTCCACGTGGAAGCTCCCCAGTTGCTCGCCGTGCCGGTGGTCCAGGGGCCGGCCGAGCTCCAGCCGGTGGTGGAGGCCGCCTGGGCACTGGTCGCAGAAGTACCGTAGACGGAGCTGTAGACGGAGCTGGTTCCGTAAACCGAGCTGGCAGCCTGGGCAGCACTGGTGGCCGCGGTGCTGTACACGCTCGAAGCCGGCGTGGCGTAGACGGAACTGGCGCCATTGCCCTTGGCCGTCTCGGGGCTGCTGGCCTGGGTCGAGTAGGGCTTCGCCGAAGACGTGGGGTATACGGACTTGGCCGTCTCCGGGGCCGCCGAGGCGATGCTGGAAGGGGTGGACTGCTGGGGAGCCGCGCCCGCCACCGAGTACGTAAACTTCTCCGTCGCCGTCTCCGTCTCGGTGGCGGTGACGAGGATGGTGTAGGTGTACGTGTTGGTGTAGGTGTTGGTGTCGGTCTCGGTGGTGGCGCTGTTGGCCACGGGCGCGGCGGCCGAGACGACCGTCTGGGTCTGGTAGTTGGTCACCGTCACCGGCGCGGCGGGGGCGGCCGGGGCGGCGGCCGAGATGATGGTCTCGTACTTGGTCACCGTGCTGGGGGCGGCGGCGGCGGCGGCAGCCGACACGACGGTCTCGTACTTGTACTTGGTGACGGTTTCGGCAGCCGCGGGGGCAGCAGCCGAGACGGTGTTGGGAGCGGCAGCGGCGGCAGCAGACACAACCGTCTCGTAGTTGGTCACCGTGTTATAGACTGTGTTGGTGGCACCGCCCGCAGTGACGGTGCTGTAGACGGTGTTGGTCCCAGCACCAACCGTGACAGTGTTAGTGACAGTGGCCGTGTTGGACTCGTAGTAGGTCTCGTAGTACGAGGCAGTGGCGGTGGCGGTGCTGTAGTAGGTGACGGTGGCAGTGGCCGAGTTGGTGTAGTATTCATTGTTGTAGTAAGTGGCAGTCACCGTGGCCGTCGCCGTGTTGGTGTTGTAGACGTTGTTGTAGTAGGTGGCGGTCACCGTGGCTGTGTTGGAGTAGGTAGCCGTGACCGTAGCCGTGTTTGTGACGGTGGTCTCTTCGGCTGACCAGGTCCATGTGTTGCTGGCCCAGGTGGGCTGAGTCCAGGTCGTCTCCGTGCTGGGCGAATGGTGGTCTCCCCATCCATGGTTCCCACCCTTGTTGTCGCCGTGACCGCCTCCGCCGTATCCGCCTCCTCCCCCGTGTCCTCCCCAGCGAGCCTCGACGGCGTCAGAAGTGTCGTCGTAGGGCGACCGAGGCACATTGATAACCGTGTCAGCCCCGGCGGCGCGTCTCTCAGGGCTCCATCGAGCTGCTCCAACGCCTGCTGCTGCCAGAAGCAAACAGCTGAGGTGGCCCTTCATAGCGATCTTCCGTTATGAAGCTGAGAGAGTAAGCTGTGGAAGAGAGTGAATTCTGACAGTGGCGGTAGATCCGTGAAGTGAATACTCTCAGACGCCAGGAGAAGATTCCGCTTGGATCTGTCAGACTCAAGCTCTTGGGAGGGTGGATGGACTGATTCAGGAGAGCGGATGTCTGAGCAATTTGAGTCTCTGGCTACGGCTTCTGCTGAACCTGTTATCTATGAGTGCGAGCATTCAGGATTCTGTCACTTGCGCTTCGGGTAGGCTCGCGACAAACGCGCCCCTACGTAAGCCCGGTTCTATTTCCATAGACTCGATCCTCCCGTGGCCTAGCTACCTTAATTGGCCGTGGCTTGGACATTGTTGGGTGACGATCCAGCCCTGATGAGGTCTCGTTGACCATGATTTCTACTTTCAGGGGCCCTTCCTGCACCTTAATGGGTCGGTGGCGAGCTGCGAAGGATGCGCGAGTGGGTGGTCCCGTCGGGTAGCGCACAGATGAAGTTTTGCGCAAAGCGATCCTATACACTTGGTCCCGGCAATTGGGGGGCGGTCCAAAAGTTTGTCGGCCCGCCACCTTCTGCCATGTCTCACACCCGATAGCGCAGTAAGGTGAAGACTGAAACATCAACAGCTGTCTCGCTGCTGGAGACGTATAATTTGACACCTAGACAAGGGTCATGCCAGCGAACTTGGCATAAACCCGGGAATACGGGAGGACACTCTATATGTAACCAGGGAGGTGATGCAGGCGGCGGATATGTTGAATTGGCAGGCTGCCATTATGCAACAGGTGAGTGCACGGCTCAACAACATGCACCCCAGAGAGAAAAGCCGTGGCGAAAGCAGGTGACTGCAGGACTGACAACATTTACATTTGGCTGCACCTAGTAGAATTGAGGGATCAAAACGACAAGGAAAGGGGCTTTGTGAAGAGAACACTGCATACTTGGGCACCTTCTTACACCAGGGCTGCCAGCATTGCCTGACCATGCTCCGTGTCATCCGTCTAAGCGATGAACGCAGCTGCTCCCCAGCCTGGTTCAACAATACCAAGCACCCCCAGCAGACCATTCCCATAAGAAACCAAGTCCATCTTCGCCCGCTATCATGGATACCCCCACTTCGTTGTCATGATTGACTCCCCGAATCCTCAAAGACCCCGGTACCACCCCCTCTGCACCAGCATCCACACCAGCCCCGCCCCCGCCGTCACGAACGGGACCGACGCCTCCCGCAGGCGCACCGTCTTGTAGAGAGCCAGCTCCGTGCCGTACAGCCACAGGACCCCCGCGAACGTGCACGCGGCCAGGTCGTAGAGCGGCGGGTTGTCGGCGACGTGGTACGCGGCGTACAGTCGGATCAGGCCCGTGTACAGGTTCTTGGTCGCGTAGACGCGCGCCAGCAGGCCCGTCGGCGGCGGTCGCGCCGGGCCGCTGAAGGCCTGGAGGGAGCGGGCGGGCTCCAAGCGGTAGCAGGCGACGGAGTGGAGGATGGCGGACACGCCGGACTGGTTGTTGATCAGGGGAGTCTGTGCATGGTCGAAAAGGTTGGATGTAACTTACGTAGATGAGGTAGTAGGGGAGAAACCCTTGACTCTGGGGCAATAGCGATGAAGCCATGGTGACTCTGGACCGCTACGGGTTGATTGTGGCTCAGTGGATTCAATTCGCTATCTGGACGTGGGAATAGACTGTGAAGGAAATGAGTTAAGCACTTCAACCGGCACCTCGCGGCTTCTTATGAGCACCGGCGCGATGCAAGGAGGCGGAGGAACCAATGTAATCCCCCCGGACCTAGAACCAACACAATCATTTCGCTTAAGCTGCCATTGGTAAGCATGCGATGGTCATTCAAGGGATGTCACCCATTCCCATTTGTAGCTCATGCGCTTTTCCGTCTACAGAACCCGATTGACCAATGGACGCTCGAGATGCCCAAAGCAGTGGAAAGCTCAATTGGCGGTTTTCAGCTAGGTTATGCCAGGAACCAAAAGGCTCCCACTAGCTGGCGCCCCAAGCACTTCTACGATATGCAGCGCACGCACCCGTGAGCCACACGAGTATCGTTACCAACAATTATTGCAGAAAGGACAGCAAATGCAATTGGCAAAATGTAATCCGCTTGTTTGAAGACGAAAAAAGAAATCCATTGCACTAGCCGCGAATCGAACGCGGGGCCCATCGATGGCAACGATGGATTTTACCACTAAACCACTAGTGCTTTGTCTTGCAGAAGATACCTTTGAATAGACAAGAGTAGACTTATCACACAATATATCAGCAAGACATCCTCCCTTAAAAAGCAAAATTATGATCTGATCAATCACAACCCTCTTTGTAGGTCATTTCTGCATGGGGGCAATCTTTTTGCCTAACAAGGTCTTGACAATAGACTTTTCAATCTAGACCTGTAGTCGCAGGCGACAATGCCGGCTGCGATGGAACAGCAACGTCGGTAAGTAACTCCAATGGCGGCTTGGCTTTTACCCATATAGATATCGAAGGGGCAAAGGTCTACCAGTCGCGGATCCAAAGGTCGCCCTAAAGTACAGGATCCAGCACAGTCTTATCTCATGCCATCATATCAGCACTCTACATTCAGTTTCCACCTTCCCCGTGGCCAGATCGGCAGCCAGGTCGCCTTCGTACACCATCAAGTGCTCAATGTAAGCCTGCTCAATATAAGCATGGAAACCCGAATAATGCTCCCCTTTTTGGCCCAACTGTGGTTCCTTTACCTCTCTCAAGATAATAGGTACCTGGCAGCCCAGGGCAATGCAGATTTCATCCCCTTCGCGTAAAGTCTCGTGTCCCAAGCCGAAGCTTCCGCATTGAGTTCTGAAGAGCCTCCTTCTCGTGTAAACCGTTTCCCTGGGTATGCCACCATGAGATTGACTTGTTGAATCGTCTGCCGGTAAATTTCTGAAGATTCCACGTACCCACGCTGTCCCGTCTCTCTTTCCTTCGTCTGGGGCAGATTCTATGGATGGTTCTGTAGCAAATTTTGACCAAGTGTCAAAGACCCTTTCCTTGTCCAAGAACACCATAAGAGAGGACTGCATGCTGGCAGGCGTGCCAGACATGACATGTAGCAACTCCCGCTTCAGACTGTCAGCGGAAGCATTGTAGGCAGGCCCGATTGATGACACGGTGAGACAGACGTGCCGGAGGACTTGTACCGACAACCTGGGCATGATGTGGGAAACATCTAGTCCGAAATTATTTGGTCCGAAAGTATTTGGTCCGAAAGTAACTGGTCCGAAAGTATTGGTATCTGGTCCGAAAGTCTCAGGGCTCGCCAGATTTCCCGCTGCGGAGTAAGCCCCAGAACTGTCGTCATCTGGAAGCCCGGTCCAGAGCGGTTTGAGATACGAACCCTGTCGTACAGCTTCACGGTCTGTGAACGCGGGACACCAACTTGGAAGAATCGTGCCCCAATGATAAGAATTATGCTGCCGTACGCACTCCGCCAGAGCCAATATGGAGAGTGACCGGGAATGGCGAATGTGTGCTTTGGCAAACTCGATCATCAGCTCTGGGGCTGGACGGGTGTAGCTAGGCACGCAGAGTTCGGGCCCTTCAGAGAGACCTTGCAGGGCTAAGATCTTGTCCCTCGGGTCTGTCGCCTCTCGCGCGCGGAAATCGAACATAAGCGCCAGCAGGTTGACCCCGCGCGAGGTACTCGCAACCGGTCGTGAAAGGTCTTGGCCATTGATATGGCTTTTTTGGTCCAGCTGAGCGAGTCTCTTTCGTTGGTAGTAATGCGTGTTTATCGACCGAAAATCTTCAAGGTGCACTCCTCGAGATTCTGCACGGAAACAAGGATGAGACGATGCCTGGTGAATAAAGCGACAGAACTCGTCCCATGCAAGCTCGTGTGCACCGCAGTGGACTACTGCCCGGCGTGCAAGAACGACCTCCTGGATGACCCATGTCCTCGTCCACCACGGGTTACTGAGCAGCTCTGTAGCCACGCGAACACCGCCGTAGTGGATATGACTGGCATCCGGCTTCCTATCGGCAGATTCAAACGCTCTCCCCAAACCCCACGGTAGGCGCCCATCAAGTAAAACGACCACCTGCTGTGCAAAGGAAAATATCTCGGACATACGGCGCACCTGCCTCGCCCGCTCATCCAGGTCGCCCTGGTCAATACATATCGCATCGATCCAGACCGTCCTAGGCTTTTCAGGACTGCGCAAACGAATCAAATTTCGATAGAGACTGCGAGAGACGAGGAAAGAGCGCCCGTTGATAGTTACGCTGACGCTGGGAGGATCGCTTCCCCAGATATAAGAAATAGCTTCAAACTCCTCGACGTGCTCATTCCCGGAGAGCCGCGAAACCTGGAGCGTGCAAAATAACGTCTCCAGGCGAGACCCAGGGTTTAACGTTAGAAGCCGGAATGAATTCGCCTCGGTAAGAGGCAAGGCTCCATAAATTTGACTATTGAAGCGATGTGAGTTTTGCCACTTCTGCCGACCTAATTTCTCGTATATAGATTTAGCCGTTAAGAAAGATTTAGTGATTCGCTTAACTATAAAATTCGGGGCTTCCATTATCAGAGAATTCAATGGGAAAAAAGTCCACTCCTGGTTATCTCTTTTTCTCGTATAAATGCGTAGCGTTGCGAGGAGGATAACCGCCGCAATCTTAGTAATAGCTATACTTGGTTGAAGTCGTGTTTTAACTTGGCGTACGACTAGGATGAAGCTATCAGTGAATGTGTTGTTGATGACTGGCCAAAACCAGCGTAAGGGTAGGGCCAGTTCGAGCATCGCATCGGCCTTCGCCCCGCCTCGCTCTCGCAAAGATTTGGCTTTCAGAATGAGGACGCGGACGGGACGGATAGCAGTCGTTTGTAACCACGTAGTAGTCGAAGGGAAGGTCCAATGAAAAATATCAAGCCAGAAAATGAAGGACAACATCGGGAGACATAAGAGAGTAACAAGGGAGATAGATGCTATTAGCGGCAATAGATGGGGGATACCGAATGTTAAATAAGCGTGACAGTAACCCGCAAAGAGGAAGAAAGGGCGAAATTGATCTATTGCTCGCATAACAACCACGGCGGCGCGGTAGAATAACGAGGTCCTTTTGCTGCCGGCGACCACAAGACCAGAGAAAATGTGGACTAAAAGCAGCCCGATCAGGCACAGGTCCGCCAATATCAGGAGCCCAGTCCATGGAATGCATAGGAATAGGTAAGATGCAAGAATTGTAAGAAAGAGAGCAATGTTAACCCACAACATGCCGGGCGTTGTCCATGTAGGCTGAATGGAACGTAGTACTCAGAGTTGTTGAAGTTGAGGCCCGGGTTTTAGGTACGATACCGGTTATCTCACATAAGCTGGCGCAAAGTTGTGACATAAGTGGCTGGCGCTAGCAGGGGCGTTCTATTTTTAGAGAGCCAATCAAAGAGCAGTTCATCCTACGCCGCCATGACTTGTGACCATACGCCAAGAACCCGGTCTTCTAGTACTAGTTACACCGTAACGGGTTCCCCAAGCTCCTTCTTTACCAACACCATAAACTCGGACACCCCAATCTTGTCCCAGTATGCCACATTATGATGCATGGAAAGCTGCGACGTAAGCACCGACATGTCGGAGATCTTGTCGGGCGGAGCCTGGCCCTGAAACAAGCAGCCCCGGATGGGGACATACTTTATCCTCGAGTCGCGGGCCAGGCTTTTGGCCTTGAGAACCACCGCATGCGCCTCCGCCCAGAGCACCGGGCCGGTGACGTGGTACATGGCGGTGAGGATCCTGTCCAAGTTGCGATCCTGGGCCTCGTCGACCGACCAAGCCTGCGGCACGGCGTCATAAAAGTTAAACAGGTTCGTGTTGAACCTGTGGCGGCGTCCCGAGGCATTATCGTCATCGGGATCCGGGGCCGGGAAGGTGCGTTCAAAGTCTTGGGCGAAGCGGCCATTGCCGGTGGCGGGACCGGCCACGGGGAGGACGGAAACGGGGTTGGCCCCGGCCATCTTGGCGCGGACCAGTCCCAAGGCCGCCGCCGGGGCAATGGACGCTCCATGGCTGTGGCCGGCGAAGACGACTTCGTACCCCGAGGGCAAGCCCTGCAGATACTGGTCGATGCGCTGGCCGGTGCCCGAGCTCGTCTTGCCCAGCACGATGGAGACGCCCAGGCAGGCCCCCTTGGCGCAGTAGGCGTGCGCCTCGTCCTCGGGCGACGCGTCCGTCTCGAAAGGAGGGATGCCGTCCGCCGCCGACCAGGACCGCACCCAGGCGCCGAAGTCCACGACGTGGTCGACGGCGCAGTTGAGCTCCCGGAGCGCCATCTCGGACGCGGCGGCCGTGCCGGCGATGGCCACGACGCAGAGCTTCTGGCTGTCGTTCTCGGCGGCGAACCAGGCGCAGTCCGGCCCGTGCGTGTCGTCGTCGGGGTGCTTCTTGTAGACTTTGGGGCCCCACGAGAGCGCCCAGTTGCCTGGCAATGTGGGCAGGAGATTGTCTAGTGCGTTGTTGAGGCGGGCTTGGAGGTTTTTCTCCGTGTCCTTGTAGTCTCCAGCTGCACCAGCAGCAAAGCCGAGGCAGTAGAGCTGTTGCGTCTGGGTATAGTCGAACATGGCCATTGTTGAGAGCCGTTGCCGGTAGAGCAGTGTGGGAGAAGTGGTTCAGGATGCAGTCTATAGGCATGAGAGATACTCTTGATGATATGCGACAGTAGCTGAAATTCCATGTTTAGAGATGTCTTATATATAGGGGACATTGACTCGACTCAGAGGCAACAATCAGAAACCCGTTTTTACACAAGGAACACGGTTGATTTCCGGCGAACCAGTGAGAAAGAATGAGAGGCGAGTCTTGAGACAAGGTATGCTACGCAGATGATGACATTGTACTACTTCATGTAACATGCGGGTTGACCGTGCCACTCCAGGAGACTCCCCATCACATCCCGCCTAAAACACCGCAGCCAACTTGGAATTCGTCACGAACCGCGATAAGCCAATCACGGCGCCTCCCGCCACCAGCGTCGCGCCTGTCCACATGGAGAGGGCGAGGTACCCCGAGTGATCCAGGATTTGCCCGCTGATGGGCGTGCCGATGAGAGCACTTCACGACATGGTTAGCGTCCGCTACCTTTGTCAATACGAGGAACAGTGACTTACGCAATGGAGAGACAGCCCATAAGACAGCCAACAGCAAGGCCCTGGTGTTGAGGCGGAGCTATCTTGCCCGCACACGCGTTTTGCAGACTCATGACGGCCTAGAGAGATGACCAGTTAGCGGGAAACGATCGAGAATGCATCATCCGAAAAGGGGCAGCACTTACACCCGAGCTGAACCCATACGCCAAACCCCACACAATTAACCCCGCCAGACTCGCCGCCTTGGTCCACGTGAACCCGATCAGGCCCGACACAAACGTGAAGATGGTCAGGAGGTTGTAGTGACCGACCCTGTCGGCCAGGTGGCCCGGCACGACCCGGCCAAAGAACGAGGAGGCGTTGACGGCCGACAGGAGGTAGAAGGCGGTCGAGGTGGCCTGTCCATGCGCGATGGCGTAGGTCGAGATGTAAAAGAGCGGCGTGAACAGGCCCAGGTAGGCCAAAGCCAGACCGGCACACAGGAGCATGTAAGTCGGCTTCTTGAGGAAGTCCTTGGGGCCTGGCTGCTGCTTCTCGGTCGAGTCATCCGTGACATCGAGCGAGCCTGCTGACTTCTCAGCTTCGCCGTCGGCCTGCACGTTGGTGGTGGCGGGAGTAGAGGCTGCAGACGGCGAGGGCTTCTTGGCCGGCTCGACGACGGTGAAACAAACAATGGCCAGCAGGGGCATCATGATGAACGCCACGGCGCGGATGGTCCACCCGAAGCTGACCTGGTCCTTATTGAGCAGCTGCTCGAGCATGATGGGCCACACGATGCCGCCGATGGAAGAGCCGCCAATGGTGAGGCCCATGGCCAGGCCGCGGCGGTGGGGCATGTGGCGCAGCACGACGCCCAGTGGCGGGCAGAAGACGAGGGAGGCGCTGACGCCGAGCAGCAGGGACTGGGCCAGCATGAGCTGCCAGTACTGCGTGCACAGCGACGTCATAAACAGGGCCAGCAGCAGGCCCACGCTGCCGACGCACAGCGGGATGGTGGGGCCGATCCGGTCGACCAGGACGCCGCCGAAGGGCGAGCCGGCGTACAGCAGGAAGATGGACAGGGAGCCGATCCAGGAGATGTCCGACGAGGAGCGGTCGCCGTGGAGGTAGGTGGTGTAGTATTTCTGGAAGACGCCAAAGGCGTTGAGGAAGCCGACGGTGCAGAAGAGGGCGAGCGATGCGCCCAGCAGAGCCAGCCAGGCCCGGGCACTAGTTGGAGTTGGATTAGGATCTGGGGTGACTGCTGCGAAGTATTTGATTGGCGGATTCAACACTGCTTACCTGGTTTTGGGGTGCCCGCCGGTGGGATTAGGGGTCGACATGGCGGGAGTGGGCGCTAGCAGCCAGTCAATTGTCAGCGGTTGGACGAGACTGCAATTGAACACAAACGTGCATTGATGAGGAAGACAATCTTGGCGAGCAGGAACTGATGCATTCTTATTGTCTTGGATCAGGTGCCAAAGATGCACCATTCAATTGAAGAACGCTGTCTCAGTTACTGCCTACCAGCTCTGCTGTCGGAGGATCCGCGGATTCTCCGGTCGCCTGTCTCTGCCCCGCGGATAATCCGCGGTCAATCCGCGCCAGCACCATCCATGACTCAGTCCAGCATCACCAACCATCCCATCATCTCCGCCAATCCCAGAAACCCCACGGATCTCGGGACGGATGTCACCAGATTGGCGAGTGTTACTGTTTGCTCTTTTTGTCTGATGCGATGAAGCGCAAGGCCGAGGGCGACGCGACACCGTCCCGCAGGCAGCCGCAGGTCTCGTGCGACTCGTGCCGGCGCAAGAAGCTCAAGTGCGACCGCGGACAGCCGTGTGGGAGCTGTCGCACCCGCGGCATCGCCTGCACAACACCACCCGCGCCAGGGTCTCGGGAGGAGGGCAATGGATCATTAGCAAGGCAACAACATCCTTTGGAGACTTCTCCTACTGTTGTCGAGTCTGATGTGTCCGTCAAGTCTCTGCTCGCCCGAGTGGCCGTCCTGGAGCAAACCGTCTTTCGAGGAGGCGCTGCACCTGCCGTCTTTCATCATACACCGGCTACTTCCAACGCGTCGTCGTACAACACGCCATCGCCGCGCTCGGTTCAGGACCACGAGCGCCGTCAAGAAGCCAAGTTCCTCGACTCGGCCATTGACAGGAGCAAGTGGGCTGATCAGGCCGGCGCACAGACGGTCATGGACTTCCGAGTGGCTCCGACGCAGCAGCATCCTCTGTCTACAGACTTTCGGAACTCTGGTCCCAAATACCAAGTCTCCCACTCCGCCCAGCAGGGCCCAACATGGCTCATGTCCCGGAGTGAGGCCCTTTCTCTGTTTCACGACTTTGTCGAAAACGCCTACCACCTGCTGCACGTCCTGCAGCTGGACGCCACGCGCTTTCTCATCAGCAACTTCTACACCCAGCTCGAGCAAGATGGCACCACCGCCGTCAACCCGGCCCATGCAGCCCTCATCCTCGGCATCGCGGCCACCACCGCCTTCTTCTGGGATGCGCGAGTACCGTCTCAGCACGTCTTCGAGTCGGAGAAGGCGGCACAGCAGGCCTCTCTCACCTGGCGTCGCTCGGCCCTCGACTTGTTGGGGTTAGTCCAGCAGTCGGGCACGGCGTCGCTCGAGACCGCCCAAGCGTACGCCATCGTCGCCTACCTGTACTACAACGTCGACGGACAGTCGGTGCAGTTCCGGTTCCTCCACGCCAGCTCCGTCGCCGCCTGCCGCGAGATCTCCCTCCACCTCGTCGATAGCCCCGGCAGCACAGACTCTGTGGCGGACGACGCCGCGACCAAGGAGGTCAAGAGGCGGCTCTGGTGGCACGTGGCTGCGACGGACTGGATGCTGGGCCAGTGCGGCGGGCCCCTTGACGGCACCTACACCATCCAACCGCGCCACATGATCGTGGTCAAGCCGCGCAACCTCAACGACGCCGACCTGACCCGGGCCGCCGATGGCCTGACCCACCCGCCCGAGGTGCCGACGCAGATGAGCTGCTTCCTGCAGCGGCTGCAGCTGGCCGAAGCCTGCCGCGCCGTGGTTGACGGCTACCTTCCCGGCCAGGCCGAGGTCGGCGACTACGAGCAGGTCTTGGCCCTGGACCGGCTGTTTGAGCAGATCCTGACCAATTCTCCGTCGTGCCTGGCCTTGCATGCACCGGTACCGCCGGTGGCCCCGCGATTGCTTTGCCTGCAGCGGGCCACGATTCATTTGGGGATCCACTCGCGGCGCGCCCGATTGCACCGCCCCTTTCTCATGAGAGAGGATGCCGAGGGCCGGCCGGGCGACGCCAAGTACCACCGGTCCAGGGAGATCTGCATCCAGTCCGCGCGGACGGTTCTGGACATTTCGATGGCGTTACTGGAGAAGTCGCTTTCGGCACCTCCAAATCCACAGCAGCGGATGCCGCATATCCTGGACCATGCCAACCATGACCAGTGTCCGGGCTGTCCAGTGCACCGCCTGGGTATCGTCATCAACCACCTTTTCACGGCGGGTGCCGTACTTGCTTTGGACTCGAGCCTACGCATGAACCGCAGTGATGGGGACCAACCCAGCAATCAGGTAGCTGATGGTGATGTCCAAGATGCTTTGGCATGCGCCTGTCGCTTGCTAGCGGCGGCAGGAAAGGAGTCGCCGGTGGCAGCGGATTTGGTACGTGGCTTGACGGGCGTGCTCGAGCGATACCGGATCAAGATCAAGGGGGCCGAGAAGTGGTCCGACGGTCAACAGCAGCATGACGCAGACACTAATAACGACCAACCACAAATACCAAGTCACAATGCGGGACAGCAACTACAGCATCAAGATCTCATGGAGACTGATACCGTCGCTGAAGTCAATCCCCAGTCAGTTGACAACAGCGGCGCATTGGACAGCTTTGGCCTGGATCACTTGTGGGACGACTTTCTAGGGTCTGAGCTGATGAGCGAGGACTGGGAGCAGATTGTGACGGGGCTGGATTCCTACTTCAACACGACACAGTTCGGATGACACAACTTCATTAGACTCTCGTACCACACATTTATCCCAAATCTGATACACCTTTCTACTGAGCTTCCCCTCCATCCCCATAGTTGGCATGATCAGACGGCAGCGAAACCACCTTGCTACCCCCCTGCCACCACTGATCCGACGCCTCCTTGAAAGCCTTGCTGAAGTGCGCCCGCATCATTCTGAGGGCGTCCTGGTTGGCCGGGTCGACCACCCCGTCATCGCTGGTCATGTACGGCGTCGGGACCTGCAGGCCGCGCTGCACACCCGGGCGTTTGGCCAGGGCCTCGCACCAGGCCTGGACGTGGGGGTACTCGCTGATGTCGATGCCGCACCACTTCGCTGAGTGGGCGTAGATGGAGACGGCGAAGTCGGCAATGGTGGGGCGGGTGCCGGCCACGAAGGGGGAAGTGGACTGTGCGAATTGACAGGTCAATCCACTGCTTTCAGACGGATAGGGGTATGACTCACCAGCTGCTTCTCCAAGACGTGGTTCAGTCGTCGACACTCCGCGCCGTAGCGCCAGGCGCCGTACGGGACCGGCTCGGGCGTGTAGCGGTGGAAGTGGACGGCCTGGCCCATCATGGGGCCGTAGCCCGAGATCTGCCACGACAGCTGCAAGACATATGAGACTAGGATCCAATGCCACTCTTCCATATTAGGAGACTCACCCAAGACAACTGCTTCCAGTACCCCGACGTACCGACGGGATCATGGAACCGGTGCTCCTTGTCGAACTCGTGGGTGAGGTACAGCAGGCAAGCGCCGGACTCGAAGACAGTCTCGGAGCTGCCGTCCTCTCGCAGATGCACGAGGGCCGGGAGCTTGCCGTTCGGGTTGATGGGCTCGTACCACGCCGACTTGATGTCGGCGAAGTCCATGCTGATGAGGTTGTAGGGAATGCTGCCAGGGGAGGTTGTTAGTGGCGTGTCCCGGTAGAGTTGTGCATGGGTATCTTACCCGAGCTCCTCGGCCATGATGGTCAGCTTGGCGGGGTTCGGGACGGTGGCGGCGTAGATGTTGAGGCCCGGCTTGGGGGCCTTTCCGGCGGGGTATTCGGCCATTGTAAGAGTGAGAGGAGCGTGGAAGGGATGAAGAAGGATAGAAGGTTTGGATGGGAGGTTTAAGAGTAGTGGTGTATCATAACAACTGAAGAGAAGCCTAGCTTCTTATACATCACGAAGTCCCTCCTTTGGCGCATGAAGGAAGCACCTGGAACTTATCGACAAGCAAAGCAGGGCTCACCCCGATGTTGGTTCGTATGATGGACCGTGAAGACTGTTGGTTCAATTGCTAATGCTATCATCGCCAGGCCAATGATTGTTCGTTCCAGGGAACCGGCCAGCCGGCACGCCAGGGGTTCGTGTCGTGGCTAACCCGATGCGGCTCTCCATACGCTGGATAACTTCCCAGCCAATCGATTCGAAAATCCCTGACCCACAAACGCCTCGGCGTCCGACACAACCCCAGTTCACCACTTCATCAATGCCCACATGGTCAGGACAGCAGCTTCTAGGGTGGAAAAGTCACCTAGAGCTCTCCGTGGCTCTGCCGCTTTCGGCGTCATAGCCCCCGAACGATGTTTCGCACCGGGCACGCTCGTAGACACGCAACTGGCGCTTCAGCCCGTCTGTGTTTGCCGACCCGTTCTCCATGTTTCCCATTTTGTAGTAGCTACCAGCGTGAGGGAAAGACAGTTCCGAGAAAGACCCGTCGCTGCTGGCCTTGGTATTCTTATGACCATGAGACCAAGTCTTCCTTATCCTACTAAACCTAATGCTCAGTCCTGACGCGAGCTTGGAGCTCCGGATCGAGGAGAGAGCTTGGGGAATGCTGGGGACGGTGATGGTCAGGAACCCGCAGGTGAGCTCGGAGGCGCCTAGGCATATGCCGGCCGAGTACGCGTGCATGACGTCTGTCTTCAAAAGGAAGATGGCCCATTCGACGGATCGGATCACGTTCAAGATGCACGCCAGCAGGCCAATGGCGAAGACTACCGACACGCTGAATTTCTTCTGGGTCGTCATTTGAAGGGACCAAATAGCCTTCTGGGGAATGAGCAGGATCATGCTGCAGCGGCCCAAGTCAGTCTGGCCATTCGACAGTGCAAAAAAAAAGGGGTAAACGGAGGAGGTATACTTGCATGTCGGAGACGATTTGGAAAATGCAGGTGATGAGGTTCGCGTAGTACTCGTTGACGCGATCGCAGCTGCCTGTCAGCAGGATGTTCCAATTCAAGGCGTACGGGGTACAGGGGACGTTCATCACGACCAGAAGGGCGACGTAGAAGCCGATGTTGGCCCAGATGGTGGCATGGCTGACCGAGTACACCAATCCCGTGCGAGTGGGGGCAAATATGCGAATCCAGTCCAAGAGAATGGCCACCTTGATGAGGCACATGGCGACGGTATTGAGTTGCTTCGCGATGAAGATGTTCTGTTTTCCGCCTGTTGAGAAAAACCAAACATGGTCATGTAGCCACAAGATAGTCGACGACTCACTTTGAGAAAGACGATAAAGTCACCCAGGCGGATATCGTATTGATGGACAAAGATCCCGGGGTTCTTGATATCTTGTACCGAGATGCCCAAGCTCACCAGGATGACGCCCTTTGTGAACATGTGAGAAGTCAAGTAGCAGGTGTTAGCGAGATGCAAAGACGTACATAAGCCAAGATCAGAAGATCTGTCAAAAACTCTGGTCAGCATCCGCGTAGCTACGTGTCACCACGCCGGGTCTGGAACGAGAAAATGACGCACAGTCTACGAGTGCCTTCTCTTTGGTGCAGAAGAATCTCGTGTAGACCCGAGCAGCGAGACCCACTGTCACCAGGATCATGCATATGGCAAACAGCACCGCAACACCTGCTGAACCGTTTGGCGGGTTGTCGAAGTTGGGCTGTTGGCCGGCAGGCGGGTCCAAAGCCGGCTTGTTCCGGAGTATGTAAGCCTGCGTGACCGGATCGAGCGCGTAGAAGTCGGAGCCAGCCGTCGACATTCTGAGATATTTCCTCTCGTGGGGCGAGAGCTAAATCGTAGGTTACGTGAGGAAGCAAAGGCGAAGAAGATTCATCATGCTATATATGGATGGAGTGCCTTCCGTAAATACGGCGTAAGATAGCAGGCGTGTTACACAGCATATCAAGTCAGCCGCGAATGACGCGGCGGCCGGCCAGTCTTTCCGCCCATAAGACACCCATCAAACCAGTGAGAGGTTTGGTTGATAAAATCCGAGCTTGCCGAGGTATATCAGCCTCCACGGCATGCCAATCCCACTTGATTAGGATGGTGAGACAGGAAAGTAAAGTCTAGGGATGGGCCGAAGTGGCTTTGCTCCGCCCCAAGGCATTTTTTATGTACCTCTGTAATCACAGCGCGTAAGCTTGATAGACAATGACACAAAGCTGAGTAGCGATCCTTCAAAACACGAGCCTTCCCGAGATTATGATTGTTCCGCACAATTGACATTTCGGATACGATATTCCACATGTCTAGCAAGGCCTTGGGACTAAAACCCGCCATCAAATAACACAGGATTTCGAAAGATATCCAACTGCCTGATCCTCAACTCCGCCGTTCTTGTTCAGCAGAGCCTGGAGGTTGCTCGAAATAATCTTCGTCCACTTGTGGTCCGGCCCCAAGTGCGCCCTTGCCCCTTCGAAAGAAACTCTGTAGAGAGATTCTGCCTTGTGATAATTCCCCCGACTCTCCATCACTTCCCCCAAATTGGAAATGCATGCCAGAGTAACCGGATGTGACGGTCCCATTAGCTGCTCCTGTGCTTTCAAAGTCGACTTAAACAAGTTTTCCGCCTCGTCGAGTTCTCCAAGTTCTTTCAAGGCGAGTGCCAAGTTGTTAGCAGTGTGAAGAGTCGGCGGATTTGTACGACCGAAGACTTGTCCCCTGATAGACAACGCTTTACGAAGCATACTTTCAGCTTCGCGAAGCAGCTCCATGTCTTTTGATGCCTCTGCCCTTCCAATTAGGATGAGTGCGAGGTTGTTCATACTCTTAGTCGCCGCCCAGTGATCTGGACCGAACAATGACTGGAGAGTCCGGAGCAGCCGCCGTTCGATTTCCTCCCCTCTTCGTATCTATTTATGTAGTAAAAGACCCCTGATATGTTGCTCCAAGAGTCTAACATACTTGGATCTGAAGATCGAAAGACATCCGCTCGAGGCTGAAATACCTTCCGATATAGAGCCTCGGCTTTATCTAGCTGCCTCTTCGGCCTTAGATTTGCACCTCCTACAGTCATGCTACTAGCCAGCGTAGGCTGTGTCTCTCCTTGTTTCCTCGTGTAGCCACCAATGGCACGTTGGTCAGAACTTTCAGCCTCATTGAAGTTGCCGTAACAAGGCATATCCACCGGCAGGGCCAATACACTCTCAATAGATAGTCCATGGTTTGGGCTGTGTATCTGATTTCTTGGACCCAACCCTTCCTCCCACTTACCTAAACAGCGCATAAGGAGGCCATAACCGCTCACGATGTCCATGGTGATACAATGCGACTTTCCGATGAGCCTTTCCCGAGAGGTGATCGCTCGAAGACACAGCCTGGCTGATCGGTCGCACTCCGCTCGATGAAGTAGTAACCATGCGAGCATTTCAACGGATACTAGTGTGTCCTCGTGGTCGAGACCCAGTATTGTCTCCTTTCCGATAGTGCTTCTTGTAGACGCAGTTCTGCTTGTCCGTACATCCCTCTTTGGAAGAGATACTGTCCTGTCTTGCTGAGTAAACTAGCCCTTTGGAGTCTTTGATTCAGGTCTCCTTGGGTTGGATACTTGAGGACCGCATCTGCATGGTGGAGAAAAGCAGCGCATATGCGCCAGTTCTCGAATTGTGGAACTGGGAAGACCCTAGCCAGAAGCCCTACGGCCTTTTGTTGCCAGCTGATAAGGAGCCCAGTGCGGCGGAGCCAAGCTTGAAGGGTGATATGGACCAGGCGATGCATATCATACGTCTGCCCGCTCTCATGCGGAACCAGTAGCTTGAATCCCTTGAGCATTCCCATGGCTTTCATGGAGTCTTTGCGTCCATAGTCGGTAAACTCATCGAGTAGTGAATGCGGAATCCTCTGCCGATCAATGACACCAATGAGCGACATAATCTCAACAGCCTTTGGATCCTCCCTTTTAATTTGTTCGAAAGAGAGTACTCCGGTAGCGATAACAGAGTTGGGAACATCTCGGTCGTCACGACGCAAATCCGTGTACGCCTCTTCCATAAGTGCGGCTTGTTCCCCGGGATCTTTAAAGATCTTCAAGTATTCGGCAACTTCGATTGTGTTATGCTTAATGAAAGCACTTGCTTGCGTCACAGCTTGGGGAAGGTATTCGAGGCTGTCGAGTAGCTCGTGGACTTTTGGATCTGTGGCATACTGTCCCCCAAGACGTTTCTGGAGTAGATCCAGAGACTGCTGGCTGGTCATCGCAGGGATGTCGACAATATTGTCCGGATCACAAATAGCGACAGCCGTTTTCATGTTCTTGGTGGTAACTAGAACCGCGCCTTGTGGGCTTTGAGGGATGTATTGACGAAGCTCGTCTTCACTGCCCGTTGTTTGGGGGTCGAAGAACATCAGGGAATCGTCGGCGTTATCCAGTATGAGCAGCCATGGGTCCATAGACTGTCTGTCAAGCCAATTGGATACCAGACGCATTTTGTCTGCTTGGGGACTGTCTCTTCCTGGTATGCAAAGATGATCTGCAATCCTCATGTAGTCCTGTTCCATCTGGTGTCTGCTTGTCGTGCTAACCCAAAACACAGCAGTTCTCGGTGAACTGACACGGATTTGATGTGCTATCTCGTTGGCTAGCGCAGTTTTGCTGTATTCCCGCTATTGTTAGTGGCGATGCAATCTGGATTATCTGGACCAATGCTTACCCTGCCCCTCCTCTACCATGTAGCGCAAGTCGAGCATGGACTTTGTGATCCTTCACTCTTGATACCCACCTCGATAACTCGGAAGTTTCAGATTGGAGATCCTCTCGAAATATAAACTTCGCGTCCTTGCCAAACGGAACTTGAAATGACGGCATGAATGTGTCCATTCCTACACCTGTTTGTAAGCAGCCGACAAGAATTGTTCACCACTATCCTGTGGGAACCCACTTCGAACACCTCGTTCTCTTGACCATTTGTTATCAACAACCGCATATGAATCTCGCTCCATCTCTCTCAAAACATCGACTATTGACCAATAGTCGGCGTCTCTCTTGTTGAATTTGACCATGTTGATGTGGTCTTTGTCAAGCTTGATCGGCTCCTGGTTCACGGAGCCAGGAAGCGATGCTGAGTATTTGGGAACAATCTATGTTGGACTTGGTCAGTCAAAAACGTACGGAACCTTCAACCCCTTGCTGCGGTGTGCCAACGAATAGGATGCCACATGTCGAGATTTTGATTGATCGATGATGTGCAAGGTGGGTCGCAGTGGCATTGTGGGAACAGAGAAGAGCCTGCAGATGTTAGTACAATAGCAATATACCAGAATTATGTAAAGCATGACCGACGTTCTTGAGCACAATTCCTCCAAGGCTATGTGCAATGAAGATTATAGGCCTCTCAGTACTCTGGTTACTCTGGGTCAGTAACAGTATCCATGTTGGTAATGAAATTGGTCATTCAAAGTGTTTACATCGGTCCGTTTTCTCATTTGCACAAGCTTCGTTACAAGGTCCTCCTCATGATCGAAGATTGTCTGCTGGGAGATGGGAATGTCGGCTTTCACTCTGGCATCGTAACCATAAGATATGATTCGACGGTTGTCGGTATCCTTTGGCAGATAATCCTTGAGCCAAAAGATGCTGTCTTTGGCGAAGGACTCTTTCCAATGCCCGTTCAGTCCGTGGATGAAGACCACGCTTCAAGTCTGTTAGCTAAGATCACGGGGGAAAATGCAACTGGATCGCCTACTCAACCTTGGCCGATGGATGTTCATGCACGGGCATCAGTCCATAGTCGCCCTCGATTATCCGACCTTGGTTGAAACTCGCTGACTCGGAACCACCTTGGTACGACCCGGCGATCCCAGGAAGCTTGGCCTCGCCGGTCTCGAGTGAGAACATAGCCATAGCCTTACGTACCTTCTTCATACTGTGTTAGGTCGAACAAATCAAAATGCTGTGGTCTCGGGATGATCGAGATGAATATGTAGCGGAGTACTGGGTGTGGAAAATACGCGAAGTATCCATGAAGCTTCCAAAAAATAAGCGTAAAGTCGGTGAGAGCACATCTTATCCAGTCTGCCTGACTATACGTCAGCGGCGTGGTTAGTGTTCAGCCGTAGATCAGCTGTTAGCCGCCGTCATACCAGGAATTGCCCTGCTTCCCTCACGCAACGCCACGAAGATGGAAAACTTGAAACAGACAAAAGTACCATGCATTACTAGTTTTTTGGAGAGAGCCCTCAGCCAACCAAGCCTGTATCTGAATGGGAAAAGGCAACCGGGTCTGCCACTTGGGAAATGTGCCTTGGGTGCAGCCGCATGCGATCCGTTAATGGTGCTTATATTTCGGCAGCAACTGCGAGTTGCGAAATCAGCTCAAATGGTATAAGTATGGTCTAGGACCTTCGCATATTCGTGCTTTGGACAAAGCGTTTGAATTCAGCTAATGTGTCACGATAGGCATCAGCAAATTCATCCACCTAAACAGTTTGTTGGTCTAGTTTCATCCACTGTCGCACCGCCTTTGGAGAGGGGTTGTCAGCCAATCAAATCCTTCCGAAACCCACCCCGATCTATCCTTAGAATGGCTGCCACGAAACGGTGGCTGCAGATACTTTCTTGTATTCTTACTGCGCCTCTATGCAATCTCTACTCTTCTTTCGCGGAGGTTCTGGATGTATCAGACGTGGAAAAACAGAGCCAACGGTCCATCCATTGGCACAGGTCCACGAAGCAACAATACAAACTGGCCAGTCTTGCTGTATAGAGCCTTGCTCGTGGATGAAGATTGAAGAACCGTTATGCTAATTTAAGTTGAAGGGTTCTGTGATGGCCGCAGCTGTTACAGGGTCGCTGCAATGGAACCAAAGCGAAGACTCGCACTGGATCGTCAAAGCATCCTGGTTCGGAAGCCTGCTCTTGAGTTTGTTTTCCGTAGTAACGGCTCTGCACCTGAGTATACTGATGGGCACCGTGGAAATATCCGGAGATGGAATCAGAGACCTCGTTAGCCGCGCCGCGAACTCAACAGGGGAAGCACCCAGCAAGCTGGGCGTTTTTCTTCTCCAGTCACCCATCCTCCTCTTAAGCTATTCCATCATGTCTTATATTGCCGGATTGACGATCATGGTCGTGGGAAAGCTACGGCAAACATCATCGGGAGACGATCGCAAGGTAAGCAATCACATCAAACATTCATCGGTACATGCTAACTACATACACGCCCAGGTTGCTGCACTGTTTATTGTGTATCTAGTCTTCTGTCTGGTGGTCTACTTTGCCACGTGTTGCTGCATCTATCATAGACTCCTTATTGGGAAGAAATGCCAGAGTGAATAGCTGATATCTTATTTCGAATCGCAGTTACTGCATCGTTCTTACGTTTTGAATAACCAATAATGCTGCATGAGTATATTTCTCCGTTCAAATATATGTGATATGCTATGACATACACAGGTCGGTAAAATGCCCATGCTGCGTGCAGTCATCGCCCGTTACTTCGTATGAAACAAAGGCTTCTCTCGTCACGAGTATATATGCTTGCTGATAACGGGGTCTCTCGAAATAGGGGGGCTCGCAGGCTCTTATGGCCCATCTTTTAGAGAGTGGGATCGACCCGCACCGGCCTCAATATAGAAACTATACAAATCACGACTCAAATATGGCTTTCCCCAATTTCCGAAAGACGCCCGAGGGCGTGCGCCACATCATCGAACAGTGTACCAGGGGCGTACTGGAGTGGTCCGGGCGGTTCCCAAGCGTGGCCAGGGCCCGGGGAAAGCTTTAGCCGCGCGGGCAAAGCGGTCGGACAGGGGAACCTTGGGGCTCGGCTGAGCAGACGCAGGAGGCCGCTAGGGTCTGGTGGACCGAGGAGCTGGAGCAGGCTGAGAAACTCGTTATGGCCCGGAAGCGAGAGAGGGCCATGGGGCGGGTTTTGGGGTCTGATTCGGCGGTCCTTGCTTTCATGAAGGGGCGCCCGTCGTTGGAGGAACTGCTTCGCATGATCAGAAAAGAGAAAGACAAGTGAGACGTATGCCCAGAGACAACCCTCGCATCAATAAAGAGAAGCTGCAACAGGTCTTGATCGCGGCGCAAATTCTTCGCGGGGGGGGGGGGCTTCAAGGTATAGTTAGAAAAGTGCACAACTTGGCAACGGTAGATAAAGACCGTGATAATGAAAAGCCAAACAGGGATCCCAACCAGTGATTCTTTAAGTGGATATTAAGAAGAGGCTGCAGCCTGGCCAGCAGTAGGGCGCGGTACGGAACCTTGAGTGCGGATAAGGGTAATTAAATATAATGGCGCTTACTTAACCATAGTACTTGATGTTGGGCGGTTACACTGTGGGGGCGGCGGATCTGGGTGGCGTTTCGCAGACCAGGCGATGCCCAGGCATTTCGCACCTTTGCTCTTTCTTCTATCTCCGTCCCTTTCGTTTCGTCATTCTAGTGTTTCAGGAGCTGCTTTAATCCAGTGAGCGACGTGAATAATCCCATCAAGCGAGTTCTTGGTTACACGACCTCTTCCCTACCAAGATGGCATGTTACGGAGTGTACGACTCAGGGCTCCAGCTCGTCAAGCACATCTACCCATGCGGCCCCGTGAACGCAACGTCGCCGCACATCATATGCTGCACAGGGGGAGACACCTGTCTCCCCGGCGGCTTGTGTGGCTATTCGCACTCGCTACAGGGCGGCAGCGGCTTCTATGCTGCAGGCTGTACCGATCCGACCTTCCAAGATCCGGGTTGTCGCCGACTATGCCGTAGGTCCACCATGAACCGTCACGGGATTGTGTCCTCCAAAACGGGAAAAGGATTTTGGTACTGACCACTTAGTCGACAGAGAATCACCACTGGCCTGATGTCATGTACATCGCCTCCAGGGAGCTTTGGGCATGCTGCAGCATCAGCGCCGATGGCAGACCGGACTGCACCCAACAATCCAACGAGACATTCGATCTGGCGCCTCCCCAGGATCTGCGACCGTTTTTCTCAATCCCGTCATCGGGGAGTCCGTACTCCTCCGCCTCCATGCATGCTCACACTTCGTCTGCTATGGCCTCGGCTCCCAGCACCACAGCCTCGAGTCAGCCAGCTGCCTCGCGAATCTCTAGCAGCAGCACTCATACCAGCAGTCTATCGCCCGGGGCTGCTGCGGGTATAGGGGTCGCATCAGGCATTGCTATCTTGTTATTCAGCGTGGCTGGCATAGCAACGTGGTATCGCAGACGTAACCGTCGGCAGGACAGGGAGCACCAAGTGGCTCAACTCCACCAAAAGGATGAGAAAACGCCAGGTCCCAGGAACATGGGACAGCCGGGGGCATTGGGGAAACCGGAGCTGAATGGCCAATGTCTGCCGCGAGAGTTGTCGGGCGAGATGCTATGTGAAATGCAAGCGTAAAGCCTTCTTGGCTTGATGGTATTCGGATATCAGCTGGAATGGTTCAATTCTCGGGAAGCGTCGATGTTTAGTACATGAGTAAAGGGTGTCATGGGCAAGTCGGCAGAGACAAACCAGACGCGATACCAATAGTTTGTACAAAGCGGCGTTATTTACTTACATAAGATGTTCAAGTTCGGTCCGATAATGCTGTTGTACAGGATGAGGTGGCAGCTTGCCATCATTGAGGCGGTCACTGGTAACGAGCATTCTGTCATTCCCAATCTGACCTGCCTCGGGTGATGTAGTGTCTATGTTTGCAGGTCGCAGATGGGTAACCCAGTCATACGTACGATGATCCACATTGCTTCTGATGACGATGTTGTCGCTGGTGTTCAATGCGGTCAATCATGGCTGTGGATGTCTTAGTACCTACATGCATGTCAGGTCCATATACCCCACGATTAGGGCTATGCACCGTCGCGGGTGGCTTCGGCCTGGCTCTGCGCTAAAGTGAGTACGGGGGGCCGGCGTCGTGGTGGGGTACGGGTTTCGCATCCTTAGCAGCGCGATTGAGGGATGTCTTCTTGATTGCATAGTTGTGCGACGGATGCCGTCGTCATTGGAAAGAAAAACTCGGGCATCGTCACCTTGAACTTGGTAGTTTTGAACTATTGGGACACAAGGGTTGAGTTGCCAAAACATGCAGGCATGTTAGGTAGTTCGCTGGACCGGGGATGCTCGCAGGAGATAACGTTACATGCAGCCCATCCCTGATAGCAATCCGGCCAGAGCCAATTTGTCAAGGGGCCAGAACGCTACACATATTATCCGGTACTGTATCTGTGCCAATTGGCATCTGAGGTTGGACGAGCTGGTATTTGAAGGGCTGGGGGACTGATTGACACGAGGGATGCAGCTAGCCGGACATCAGTGAGCATGTCTTGTTTGCCCGCCACAGTAACATAACTCATCTGTGGTGGAATCAATCACTTACATGGCCACAGAAGACATGCTGGGTGTGCCATTGAGAGCAAATTGAGCTCAATTGAGCTGCATGCTTATCGCGCCTGTCCAACGTCAGCTCGCCACCGAAGCACAGCATCGGAGAGCGACTTCCGACTTGTTTGACCTGGCCACTCACCAAGAGTGTCTTGGTGAAAGACCCCGGATTCCTCCAAACCAACAACCAACCAACCCGGCAAATCAGAGACAAATTAACAGGCTGGGATCATGGCCGTTACGCGGGCCAGTCCCATGGGCGGTCAGTGGCGGGAAGTGGTCACCCGCTGCGATTACACTTCTACCCCGCATCCCCAGGCGCCCCAGGTCTGTCCCGACTCGGAAGGAGCTACCACGACAATGGGCGTGGGCGATCTAGCTCGGCTGCCCGTCGGCTCTGCCACCGGAAACTGCGTCCCTTGCGGCAGTAGTAGCAGCAGCAGCTGTCGAAGCAATCAGTCCATTGGACATTGGACGATGGCCGACGGATCAGTCCAGCTCAAGATGACCATCTGGGCGCCAAGCTTCATCTGATAAAACCCGGGCTTTGAGGAAGCCATCAAGGTTTGCCCCATCTTCTTTCTTTGCTTTCTGTCGTGCCCGCCTCGCATCCCGCTACTGGAGTGCATTGCATTGCAGCATGAGCATGGCCACCAACGTGGACTACGTCGGCGGACCGCCAGACGAGAAGCCCGAGGTTGCCGTGGAGCAGAACGAGAGGCAAGATCACCAACACCACGAGAAGGGCCGCACTGACTCCCCCACCCTCTTCCCTCCTAACGAATGGCTCGACCGTCTGAAGGCCGAGTACACTGGCGACCACGGTGGTGAAGCCCTACCTGCCGGTGCCGATCCCGACCGCATGGTGGAGTGCGTCCTGACCCTCAACGAGGAAGAATCGGTCCAGGTGCTCAAGGACCTGCTCGAGAGCCAGCGGGAGGACTACAGCATCGACCGCCAGATGATGGCCCGCCTCGAACAGCTCGTCGAGGGCTGCGAGGCCTGCGGCATGGAGCAGGGCGAGTGGGCCTATGAGGTGTGCAAGCGCGCGGGCCTGTACCACAACTGGTCGCCCTACACCGAAGTCCGCGCCGTCACGCTGCCCTACGACGACCCGGACGAGGCCTGCGAGAGCCTGCGGGCCTACTTCCTCGGCTTCTTCTGGGTTTGCGTCTGCACCGCCATCAACACCTTCTTCGCGCCGCGCCAGCCGGGCATCACCATCCCCAACTCGGTCGTCCAGCTTCTGCTCGTACCCATGGGCCGCGGCTTGGCCTACATCTTGCCCGACTGGGGCATGACCATCCGCGGCACACGCTACACGCTGAACCCGGGCCCGTGGACCAGCAAGGAGCAGCTGTTCGCGACCATCATCTTCTCCGGCGCCTCGACCATTGGCAACTTCACCGGGCTGCTGGTCCTGCGCCTGCCCGTCTTCTTCGACCAGCGCTGGGCATCCTTCGGCTTCAACATCATGCTCGCCCTCGCCAACCAAGTCTACGGTCTGGGTATGGCGGGCATCCTCCGGCGCCTGACCGTCTACCCCATCGAGGCCGTGTGGCCCAACGTGCTGCCGACGCTGGCCCTGAACCGCACGCTGATCACGGGCGACAGCAAGCGCGAGAAGATCAACGGCTGGCACATGACGCGCTACACCATGTTCGTCTGGGCCAGCGTCGTCTTCCTTGTCTACTACTGGGTCCCCAACCAGTTCTTCGTCTCCCTGCGCCTCTTCAATTGGATGACCTGGATCGCGCCCAACAACTTCAACCTCGCCACCGTGACGGGCTCGTACGGCGGCATGGGCTTCAACCCCTTCTCGACCTGGGACCCCAACGTGTCCGGCAAGGACGCCATGAACTCGCCCTTCTTTGCGCAGCTGCAGCAGTACGTGATGCGCGCCCTCTCGGGCCTCGTCATCCTCATCATGTACTACCGGAACGCCTTCTGGGCCGCCTACATGCCCATCAACTCCAACGGCGCCTTCGACAACCAGATGGGCCAGTACAACGTGTCCAGGGTGCTCGACGACACCAACGGCGTCGACATTGCCAAGTACCGGGAGTACGGGCCGCCGTACTACGCCATCGCCAACCTTTTCGTTAGCGGGGCCAACTTTGTGTACTACACCTTCTCCATCGTCTACGTCTTCACCAAGTTCTGGAAGCCCGTCAAGAAGGCGTTTGTCGGCATCATCGTCAACACGGTCCAGCGGCGCAGCGTCTACACGGGCTTCGCCGACGGCCACACGCGCATGATGCGCGTCTACAAGGAGGTGCCCGAGTGGTGGTACGGCCTCGTCTTCGTCTTCGGCTTCGTCGTGTCCATAGTGAGCGTCACGGCCTGGCCGACCCAGACGCCGTGGTGGTCCATCCTGGGCGTGACGGGCGTCGGGGCGCTGCTCACCATCCCCTGGGTCGTCATCGAGTCCATCGCCGCCACCGGCATCCAGCTCAACGCCATCTGGCAGGTGCTGCCGGGCGTCTGGTTCCCCGGGCGCCCGCTGCCGCAGCTCATCATCCTCATGCTCGGCGCCGCCTTTGAGCAGATGGCGGGCGGCTTCAGCGCCGACCTCAAGTACGCCCACTACGCCAAGATCCCGCCGCGCGCCGTCTTCCGCGGCCACGTCGCGGCCTGCGTCGTCAACTGCTTCATCTACTGCGCCATCCTCGAGCTCCTCATGGTCTACGCCAACCAGGACAGCACCCTCTGCCAGTGGGACAACAAGCAGTACATGGTGTGCCAGTACGCCCACTCGGTCTGGTCCTCCGTCATCTTCTTCGGCGCCTTTGGCACCAACAACATGTTCAAGCTGTACCCGATGCTGCCCTACTGCTTCCTCCTGGGCGGCGTGCTCGGCGTCCTCTGGATGGCCGGCGAGAAGCTGCTGCCCCGCCTTCGCCTCGCCCTCGAGTCGCGCATGGAGGCCAAGCGGTTCGTCTCGTTCGACCGGTACTTCTGGAACCCCGCCGCGGCGACCATGGCCTGCCTCAACCCGGCCATTGCGCTGTCGGGCGCCCTCAGTTGGGCCGGCAACCAGAACCTGAGCTACGCGACGCTGGGCATCTACGTCGCCTGGTTCTTCCAGTACTTCCTCAAGCGGCGGTACACGGCGTGGTGGGGCAAGTACTCGTACCTGGTCTTCGCGGGCCTCAACGTCGGCGTGGCCATCTCGGGCCTCATCGTGACGCTGGCCTTTTCCTTCGGCGCGGGCAAGAACACCTCGTTCGCGTGGTGGGGTAACACGGTCGCGCAGGAGGGGGTGGACTACCAGCTCTACAACAACAACGCGTCCATGTTGCCGGTGCCGGCGTCGGGGTACTTTGGGCTGAGTCCGGAGGAGTATCCTTCGCATTGGTAGTGGCGTATCATTTGATCAGAGTGTCGAGTTGGTCAGAATGTCGAGTTAATCGGATTATGACGAGTTGGTCGGATACATGTAGTCACTTGGCCACGGTATTATCCAGTTAACTAGATACTCAATGACGAATTATGTTTCTACTTGTCCTAGAATGAGTCTCCTTTAAATTAACTCGAGAAGGAGTTGAAGCTCAGACAGCCCCGCCGATTGGCTGGATCAGCGTGTAGCTTGCGGAAGCATTGAACTCCTGCACCCCATTGACCAAGTACAACGGCCTCAGGAGCCCATCGTCACTGAAGAACAGCTTGGGGCGTTCGCGCCGGTAGTAGTCGGTGGTGCCGCCGTCGGTGAAGTGGACGGTCGTGTTGTAGACCTCCTGCAGCTTGAAAGTCCACTGTCCGGTCAGGTCCCGGGAGAACAGGTGTCCGCCGACCCGGGGGTACTTGGCCCCGTGGACGGCGATGTCGATCATCCAATGGCACAAGATGTGCCAATGGCCGCGCCTGTCGCGCCACAGAAACGGGTCCTCGGTCCAGTGGTCGCTGTAGTCGGAGGTGTTCCAGGGCATCGTCTTGACCAGGTCGTACGTGTCGGCGTCCGACCACCGATCTGCGGCGAAGATCTTGTTGTCCTCGACGGCCAGCACGATCCGAGAAGTGGGGGACGACTCCCCGCTCCAGGCCGGCCAGGGGGCGGGATTGGTGCCGGCGTCCACGACCAGCTGTGGCGGGGTCCAGGGCCCTCGCACGTCGGGGGCGCTGGAGACGGAGATGTTGTTTGGCCACTTGTAGGATGCGCAACGGGTCGGCAGGGTATTGGTGTCGATGCCGATGCTGTACAGCAAGTAATGCTCGTCGCCGGGGCTCCAGACGATGGCGGGGTTGTGGTGGAAGGGCCCGAAGAGCTCCTGGGCGTAGTGGTAGGGTCCGGCGGGTCCCGTGCGGGATTCCGCGCGGATGATGGTGCTGAATGGGCGCCATCCGCCGAGGCCGCAGCCGTGGGAGAATTGGGAGGTAACGAGGTGGAAGAGGGACTTGTCGTGTCGGTCTCGCACGATCTGGCCGCCCCAGGAGGAGTTGCCGCCCTTGGTGCTGTAATGCCCCGGGAGGGTGACGTTGGTGTGGTTGTAGCCCGTCCATCTCGTGGCGGGTTGGAGGTCTAGTTGGTTGCAGTCGTGGGACGTCCAGCCCGGATCGCAGTGGCAGCGGCCGTGGGGGAGGCAGATCCCGTTGAGGCTGCAGTTGTCGTCGCTCGCGCACTGGTATGCGGTTGATGCCAGGGCTTGGGAAACCGCCAATATGCACATGAAGAAAGGACCCATTTTCAACTTGAGACATTTGCTTTTGAGCGAAAGAGATGCATTGAGAATCGGGATCCTATACTTTTAGACGCCGGGCGTTTCGGTGTAATGATGTTTTCAGGTGCGGCATCCTTTGGACGGCTCTTTTCCGACCGGCAATGAGCCTTCGCCCGTAGGCCCCAACCGCGCCATGTCATCTTCTAGATTGGCAACTCACATTCGTTAAAAGGGCTCTCGAAAACATGCTCTGGTATTTTCAGCCATGCTGATCCTGTCAGAGCTCATTGAAATATGTCTTGTCGTACTCGTCCGAGGCGGTGTCGGCCATCACCACGCTCTTCATCGCGGGGGTACCGCGGCACACCATTGCCACCGCGTTTGGCACGCGGCGGCCCGCCACCGTCAACAACATCGCCAGGCGCTTCATCCAGCGGAAAACGCCCAAGACGAAGCCGAGGTCTGGACACCCTCAGACAAGAGCTGGACGTCCTCAGACAAGATCAACGGCACGGCAAAACGAGGTGCGCTAGCGGGGGCTGTCCAAGAAGGCTGTCAGCCATCTAATCAGCATGCATAGCTAGTCTCTAAGAATGCCCGGAATCATCTCTCATCTCTGCTCTGCCAATCTTTTCAAGCCCATCATGGTAAATCACAAAACTTCCAGTTCTATAAAATGTTTCGTTGCTACAATGTTCATTGAGCACTGAGCGACTAGCAATGCATCCAATTGTCGCGAGTTTTCCCATCGACGGCCCCTTTGCGGCAGTGCTCTCGATCGGTTGCATCATTCAGTGACGTAAATCGGGGAAAATGCCCCGCCGCTGGCAACACCCGAAGAAACAGCAGAAAGGCAGCTGAACTGCGCATCCATCGCAATTGCAACATCTTCAACGCCCATTCTTGTAACAATCATTGATACTACTTGACCTGCGAGCTTTTCAATACACTATTTCATGTTGAGAACCTTCTCGCGCCTGCATTCGACCTGCCACTCTCCCAACCCGGCGCACACGATGGCGGGACAGCAAAAAGACATCACCATTGTCGGCGGCGGCATCATCGGCTGCTGCGCCGCCTACTTCCTGACCCGACACCCCGCGTACTCGGCCGACACGCACCGCATCACCCTGCTCGAAGCCTCCTCCACATCCACGGGCGGCCGGACCGCCGACAGCATCCAAGACCCCGGCAGCCTCCTCGCACCCGAGTCCGCGTCGAAGCGCAACCCGGCCCACGAGGGCATTGCCGGCGGCGCGAGCGGAAAGGCCGGCGGACTGCTCGCGCTCTGGGCGTTCCCGCAGAACATTGTGCCCCTGAGCTTCCGGCTGCACGACGAGCTGGCCAGGGAGCACGGGGGCGACGCCAAATGGGGCTACCGTCGCTGCTATGCCAGCCAGGTCGACTGCAGCGCCCGCCTGCCTCCCGGTTTCTCCGGCGGCCAAGACGAGAACATGACGGCGGCCGACAACAACGGCGAGCAAGGGGCCATCAAGGGTTTACACAAGGATCACAAGAAGTCGGCCAAGGCGCTGAAGAAACTGGGCGCGCCCGAGGACCTGGACTGGCTCGACACGGACGCCTTGGGCGGGTACGACAACATGGGGACACCCGAGAACACGGCGCAGGTGCACCCCGAACTGTTTACGCGGGCGATGGCGCAGCTGGCCGAGGACAGCGGTGTCAAGATCGTGACGGGCGCCAAGGCCACCGCCATCAACAAGAGCAGCGACGGCAAGAGCATGGCCAGCGTCACCTACGAAAAGGACGGGAAACAAGAGACGCTGCCTACTACAGATTGCATCGTGGCGGCGGGACCCTGGACATCGAAGTTGTTGCCCCGCATCCCCGTGACGGCGTCGCGAGCACACAGCGTCGTCATCAAGACGCCCAGCACGGTTTCGCCGTACGCCCTGTTCACGGCCATCAACCTGCCGTCGGGATTCCCCTCGCCGACGCCAGAGAGCAGCGCGGGTGGGTCGGCAAAGCGACAAGCCTTGAAGCGCATGCAGATCGTGGAGCCCGAGATCTATGCGCGCCCAGACGGCACCGCCTACGCCTGCGGCCCGACCGACCAGACCGCACCGCTGCCTGCGACCAACGCCGAGGTCGAGGTGGACGAGGCGCGCTGCCGCGACATCATCGACCAGGTCAGCAGTATTAGCGACGATCTGGGCAAGGACGGGCAGGTGTTGGCCAAGCAGGCTTGTTATCTTCCCCAGGGCGGGCCCTTCATTGGGGAGGTGGGCGGCACCAGGGGATTGACGGTGGCGGCCGGCCACACGTGCTGGGGCATTCAAAACGCGCCCGGCACCGGAAAGCTGCTCAGCGAGATTGTGCTCGAGGGCATGGCCAAGAGTGCGAAACTCGGTGGCTGCGATGCCTCGCGATTTACATGAGCGGAAGGGGGTTGCATCCGCAGGTAGCCTGCGTTATGTAGTCGTAAGCTCAAAGGTATGCACTCGTCAATTCCAAGGCACTAGCACTTGTTTAAAACATGGACCGAGGGCCCTGGGGAAGGGTGGCGCGTCTTCGGGGCAGGGGGCCCTGCAGCCAAAACGCTGCTCAAACCATTAATGGGTCTCTCGATCAACCCCAGCTTGACTCGTGATTCAATGCGACGTGAAGAACCGTAGAGGCAGCCGCGACGGTTGAATGCACGCCAAACAAATGGGCCGCCACATGGCCGGGCTCGTTCTAGACTTGGTTTTCGACCGGCTTCCACTTTATTAGGTCAGGCATGGAGGGCAGAATTGAGGGGCCTCCAGCCGTGCTTCCTGGTTTCACCATGTGCCTCATCGCCGCCAAGAACCCTGCCGTCGATCACCAACCCTTCTGCCATTGGACGGTCCGGCCTTGGATATCCATTCATGGCCGTCAACTCAACAATACCCCGGCAGGTAAGAAAACAGATGAGATTGATTTTGCCAAGATGGATTTCCTGCCGAGGAGTCAGTTCAAACCGTCTGTTTATGTTTTCCGGCCCATGGCACATAGTACCCAGCCGGTTGGGACGAACTTCTGGGTCAATTTTAATAACTCAATTATATTCTACTTTCACCACGCCATGGACTGGTATTAATCGCACATAGACACTTTGCTTCAGCTGCCATTCTCCTATAATATGAATAATCTCACTTCATAATCTTCATCTCATTCTTTCTTATCTTCTTTAATCACCATGGTGCGAATGCGACTCGCCCTCTCGCTCCTCGTGGGCGCCCTCGGGCTGGTAACGACGCAGGCGCAGTTCGTCAGCCCGCCCGACGACCTCCGGATGGTCATGGGCCACGCCGGCGTGCCGGTTCGGTACAAGGAGGTGGAGGCGGGCGTCTGCGAGCTCGACCCCGACGTCCGCAGCTTCTCGGGCTACGCCGACGTCGCCGAGGACCAGCACATCTTCTGGTGGTTCTTCGAGGCGCGCCACGGCGACCCCAAGGAGGCGCCCTTGACGGTGTGGATCAACGGCGGTCCGGGATCCAGCTCGATGATGGGCCTCTTCCAGGAGCTGGGCCCCTGCGGCGTCGACCCCCACGGCCAGGTGTACAGCAACCCGCACTCGTGGTCCAACGTCAGCAACCTGCTCTTCATCGACCAGCCCACGCAGACGGGCTTCTCCTACACCAAGCCGGTGCCGGCCTACAGAGAGAAAGACGAGGTGGTGGAGCTCCCCGACGACGGCAACAACGCCGGCTGCATGGTCTACGTCGACGACCCGGCCTCCTGCGGCACCTACACCCACCCCAACCTGACCCTGACGGCCAACTCGACCGAGGGCGCGGCCCGGAACTTCTGGCTCGCGCTCCAGGGGTTCGCCGGCGTCTTTCCGCAGTACACCCAGAACGGCTTCCACCTGGCGACCGAGAGCTACGGGGGCCACTACGGCCCGGTATTTGGTGCCTACATTGAGCGCAGGAACGACCGCCTGACGCCCAGCACCGTGAGGATCCCGCTCCAGACCCTGACGGTCGGCAACGGATGGTGAGTTCTATTCGCTGTTCTTGATGTCTGCACTATCTTCTGACTTGACCCCCAGGTTCGACCCCATCCTCGGCTACCAGGCCTTCTACAACTTCACCGTCAGCCCCGGCAACACCTACGGCTACGCCCCCTTCGACGACGACACCGCCGCCGCCCTGCACGACGGCCTCTACGCCCCGGGCAATTGTCTCGATCAGCTGCGGGACTGCCGGCGCTCCGGTCTGGACGCCATCTGCGCCCGGGCCGACGACTTCTGCGCGGCGCAAGTCGAGTACCCCCTCGTCGACCTGCTGGGCCGCGACGAGTACGACATCCGCCAGCTGGCGCCCGACCCGTTCCCCTACACCTTCTACCAGGACTACCTCAACACGCCCAAGGTGCAGAAAGCGATTGGCGTCTACACCAACTACACCAAGAGCAACCCCCTGGTCGCGCGCGCGTTCCGGGGCACGGGCGACGACGCCCGGGACGTGCACGTCGCCGACGAACTGCGGTTCCTGCTGGACCGCAACGTCACCGTCGCCCTGTACGCGGGGGACGCCGACTTCAACAGCAACTGGCTGGGCGTCGAGGCCTTCGCCGAGGAGCTACTCCGAGCCCCTTCGTACGGCTACGCCCAGGCGGGCTACACCGACCTCCGCACCAGCGACGGCGTCGCCCACGGCCAGACCAAGCAGGCCGGCCGGTTCAGCTTCACGCGCGTCTACGAGAGCGGGCACATGGTGCCCTTCTACCAGCCCCTCGCGGCCCTGGAGCTGTTCGGGCGGGCTATCGGCGGGCGGGACGTGGCGACCGGGAAGACGGCGGTGAGCGCCCAGTACCGGACCAAGGGCACGCCCAAGAGCACCTACCGGAACGGAGGTTCGACCATGCAGTGGGCCATCGTGTCGGCGAACCGGACGTACGACGTCAAGACCAACGGGCCGGGGGCGTTTTGGGATGATCTGGTGCCGGCTCCGAGATGAGGCCGTTCATCAGTTCTGGACTCATTCCGAAGAAGCTCATGTTCTCAACCTCCAGGCCCATCAACAGCTGATGCATTAGGTAGTCACCAAAGGCACCGTTACTTGCTGCTACTTTGACGGCGCTGATGCCACACGCTCTTGGGCTTGGCGATGGAGCTCTTGTTACCAATGCCATCACTCGGTGCCAAGCTGCAGAAGAGTCGAAGTCATCTACATTCACATTATGTTCAAGTTGAATAGTACCACGCACACTGCAGCTGCATCCATTCAATTGGTTTGGTCAATGTTGGAGTACTCTCTCTATCACTGCATCCAATCTTGCGATCGAGAGGTCATAAAACCTGAACTATTTTCAGTTTTCCCGCGGCCATCCACCACACCCAGGAACAACATCCTCCCTACCAAACAAATCATCACCACCATCTCCCTTCCTCCTCGACAGCCATACCCATACCAACACTCTGCCGATCATCATCATGGCCGAAATCAAAAAAAGCGCTGGCGACGACGCCGTCCCCGCCAACAAGGTATCCGGATGGGAAGCCCTGGATAAGCACATCAGCAAGCTCCAGGAGAAGTACGAGAAGCTGAAGCAAGACGGCCACATCAAGCCCCCCAACACGACAGTCCAAGGCACCAACAGCCCTGCCGCAACGGAAAAGGCCGGAAAGCAGGCCTGCGACTCGGACAAGAAGTCAACTTGATCAACCATCGTCAGAGATGATTCAAGCGGTTACACCCATCGGAAGAGCGAATTGGCATTCCGAACGCTGAGGCAAGGAGGAAATGATACATGGACGACGGCTGAAGACATGATACCCTTTGCTTTAGACGACGCAATCAACATTTAACCCCCCATGATGCCTTCCTGATTTGATCTGTGACATGTACTTGCGGTGATGCAGACGGTGGGGATGAAGTGCTTCAGAATGGGGACCATGCATTGACCAGCTGCAATCTGTCTATTCTTTGGAGTCGCGCTCTGTTTGGGAAGATACTGTGACAACAATCCAAGGGTGGCTACATAGGTGTTCTCGATCCTGGAAAAGCAGCGTTTGAACCACGGAGGGCTACGGCTGGAATTACTAGCAGCTTCTTGGTGTGTTCAAAGCCCCTCATTTGCGTTGAGGGGCACGGAGCTTCAGCGGTCAAGCCCTGTAGCCCACTGGAGCTACTGAAGCTCATGGAGCCTGCCGCCAACTACAACAGTAACAACGAGACGCAATTGAAGCTGCATTCAATGCAAATACAAAATGTCGAGTGAGAAATGAAAAGATAAGCATAATAATTTCCATCATCTAATCTTTGTAGTTACTTTAAGCTACATGCCACACATCACGACAGATCTGTCCGGTTTTGACCGTTGCCGCCAGCTTTGCGCGCCTTTTCCCAGAACAAGATGACTCTTTCTGACATCGCCCCCTCCTCCGCATGATACCATGTTGGCAAGCGTTGACGCGGCTGAAAACCGGCTCTACATCCTTGCGAGGCTCTTTGCCATGACCATAACTTCTGCCCACCACGTTCGTTGCCCAAACATGACTCTTATGAAAGGACATCCTCTATCCTCTCAGTGCGGCAGCGCGTCAGATGAAGCCGCGATCCTGGACTACCACTTCGACATCCCGAGCTTCTCCTGGTTTTCGCTAGCATGCCTCGATGAGTAGCATACGCATGAGTCCGAGACTACAGCTTCTAGCTTACTGCCAATCACCGATGTAATACAAGAACGCTTTATCACTGTTGATGTCTATAACATGTACCTGGGACTGGAGAAAGATACATTGCGACACCGTGAGAAGCAAGGCGGCGCTGGCAAAGCCTCGGTCCGTATTCGCTTGACTCGTTGAGATGCCTTGTAGGAGTTGGCTGCGTACGTCAACGGGCGATTCATCCTCTCACTGCCACACGGTATGCTGCCTGTCTCAATTGTCTCTCGTCTCGGGAGGAATGAAATCTGTGGTTTCTTGGGTAGTAATTGTTCCCCGAGGGTATTTCTAGACTTGCCTTGGTCCGAGATACTACCTCAGTCGTCGGCGTGATGCTGCTGTGGCCGAATCTTGGTGGTGAAGGTTGTAAGCAGCCTCTCGGCAAAGATGGTGCCACGAGACGTTGGTAGTCAAGGGCCAGGGGAACGTGATAACAAAAGACACCTTAGGGAGCTCTTGGACTGGCTTTGCAAGTCCTGCAGTGCTTGACGGTCTATTCATACTCGGGCAATCCCTTCTGTTGCTTGGGTGCAGTGCAGGGGGGGGCACCGGTATTATGGCAGGTAACAGAGCCAGCAGTCCAGCCGCATTGACCGATCACAGATACAAAAATGGTACCGGGCTCGGGGCGGATGTCGGCGTCCTGCAGCAAGCCACCAGCCACGCCGCTCTCGGACAGTGCTGCGCATTCCTTGGGGATCGCACTTGTCAGGGATATGTCCATTGACCCGTATGTAGCAGTGACGAGGGAGCTCATATGAGCAGGCAACTACGACGCGGAAGCCAACGCCGACAAAGCAGGGCTTGTCTTGGGGGCGGATGTTGGAAGCGTGGCTTGTGTCGATCAGCTCTAAAGGATTCCTTAAGACAGCTAACAAGAAGCAAATGGCTCAGAAATAGTCAAGAGTAGAAACAGTTTGGAATATAAATAAGAATAGTCAACGATTCAAATCCACGGTGACAGCCTCTCCCTCCTCTTCCTATCCCTCTCCCTCTTTCCCTCTCCCTCCCCCCCTTCCTCTCCCTCGTCCTCTCCCTCTCGGAGGGCGCTGTAAGCGCGATCCATATTTTGCTGGCCTTGTACATTGTTGGTTGTGAATTGGCGGTTGTTGCCTACACGTTGCTGCCTTTTGGGCGGGGTTGCTCGGCGGCTTTATCCTCAAGGCCTCGTACACCGTTTATGGAGAATTGGTGGTGGTTGCCCATACGTTGCTCGTGGATAGTGAAGTCGGATCTGCCTTGATGACCAACATCGCGCGAAGCGATGACCGGGTCCAGGCGGGGTTGTTTCGTTCTCCGTGGTCTCGGAGGGGTGATTTAAGTAGAATCCAGGCTCTGGAGCCCTCGTACATTGATTATTGTTGCCCCGCCGTTGCTCGTGGATGGTGAAACCAGATCTGCCTTGGTGAAGTGTACGCGTTGGTGGTGTGTCTGGTCAATGTGTAGGAAGTTCCGGTCATCTTGCTTCTTCAGGCGCATCGTGTATTCAAGTTGTTCGAGATGGAGGCGATTACGAGCTTGTAGTCACCCGTCGCCTAGAGCGCAATGGTCTTCGGTCGCATAGCGGAGGATGATTTGGTTCAAGGAGGGCTTGTCGCTAGTCGGCTGAGGTGGGCGCATCTACGAACAAAACGTAGCAATGCAGGCACCTCCGGGCTGACAGGGCTAATAAGATTTGTAGGAATTGGCAACTGACCTGAAAAGTGCAAGCAAGCAATGTAGCTGTGATGGGGATTTCAGCGTATGAGCAGTTGAGAATGCAATTCAGGGCTCAAGGGCATCACCACTAACATGTCGCTGCAGCATCAGGGCCTCTTGCCTCCGCAACGCCCGATACTTGTAATATGTCCACAGCTTATTCGGCTCAGTTGGAGACGCAGAAGTCATTTAAAGCCCTAGAAAACATCAGCCAAGCTCATGCATTCAATTCTGCCCAGTTGACGCGAAACCCCAAGCTCCCCCGCCCTCAATTGCACATTCCTGTTTTGAAGGTGCACGATTCTTGGTGGGGTTATTCCATCGCTCTTCTCTGTCCTGGAGCTACACCCGCAACACCACTGCCTTCTTCATGTACGCCTGCAATCATTCTCGATCATATGCCAGAACTTGGCCTCCGGTTGGCCGATCCTCTGAGTCTTTCCCAGCCTCCTCAATCCAATCCTGATTGGACTGCCTCTTACTGTCGCCGAACCGTTCATCCAGCCTGGAGCTACGTTGACGGCAATAAACCTAGCAATCGACCGGGAGTCGTTGGCCAGACCCAAGTCTTTTGGGGCTATCATTTCCAGCAGGCAGCTGTCGACTGAAGATGTCCGGCATGCGATGAAGCAATCTGCGTGCCTGGTAGACATGGAGGAGGGGCTGATACATCTCGCAGCCGGACACCAATCACTGGTCATTCTACTCTAGCTGAGACGTTCGGAAAGAGTTTGTTACTACTGTGAGCAGCGTCGTTTCCCATTTCTTACATATGCCACCTTCCATTCTTTCCACTCACGCATGCCCGTGGCTCCAAACAGGCCATCTCCAGTCACCTTTACTGATCGCAATGATTCATAGGGCCGGTATGACAGTTTGCTAGGGCTTTGCCTCCCAATTCAGCCCCGTTTCGACAAGAAGATGCGGGATAATCATGAACACTGCCATGCGTCATCCGGGGAGCTGTCACATCCCTTGGCAGTGCAAGAAAAGGTTTGCCAGGGAGCCCACGACTCTATCTAGTCATTCCATGGCCCCATCACGTCATACATGAGTCCCAGGACAGCCACGACGCCGCAGCCACTGAACAGAGACTTGGCTACATGGCTATAAAGGCTGTACGTTCCTCTCGTGGAAGCAGGGCATGATTTTATCGACAAAGTTCTATATATAAAAACCTTCATACGAAACACCCGGACAGATATGTCGGCCCTCACAACAAGTCTTCACCAGAACCCACCTCGACCCGATGTCGAGCCCTGAAGAAGAATGTCTTCTTTCCTAAGATCGTCCCAGTGGATTCTCTCCATCCCGCCACATTGGGTAATGCCATTTCTGTTCCTCCAACTGGCTTACATGGCAGGATGTCGGAATGGGATACTGATGGCGCTCTGGTGGACCTGACGAACAACCCAGTCGCATCTCTCCCCGGTCTCACCCTCAAGCCTCCTCACAAAGCAGACGGAGCCCTTGATGGGGAGGTTATGTCAGATCTTCGCCCGTGCTCTCCCTCTCGAGGCAGAGGACGAACGGTTGGAGAACAACCCGGAGGCGGGTATTGGCGAAGGTTTCATCAGTGACCTCAAAGACCTATTGAGCCAACTGGGCCACATTCCCGAATCGCTCCTTTGCCTCTGCCATTATGAAGACGACAAGAAGCGGCCTCTCTCACGACCAGAGAAGCCCAAGATGGTCCGTGCTTCCTTTCTTTCTCTCCTTTCTCTCTCCCTCCACCAGAGACCTCCTCAGACCGGGCGGAATCACCGGTGGCGACTGGTCCAGCTGGGACTTCATTATGCGACCACGACTAGAGCACGAGGGACGCCGCGTGAGAGCGATGATCGAAGAAGCGGACCGATGTGGTCTCATGCCTCCCGACGGGGTTCCCGCCTCTCAAATCCCGCAAGGACTTGTGCAACCAGCCATTCTTTCAGGACGAATCGCGCTCACATGAACCTGGGCGAGGACTCGGATGTCAGCAGAAACCTCGACGAATCCCGCGACACCCCTCCCTCTGGAAGCAACGACGTCGACAACGACCGCAGCGATGACGAAGGCGCACGGGGCTGAGAATACCCATCCTGCGGAGGACGATGAGGTCGACATGAGCGACTACTGGGCCACCACCACATGGTCCGTGCTCTCCTTCTCCTTCTCCCCCTCCGTCTCCCCTCTCTGTCCCTCTCTCCCTCTCTGGTCCCGGAGCCCTTCGTCCTAAGCCCCGCCCAGATCCCGCTGTCGGCAGATACACTGCGAATCGACAAGCTTCCCTGTCTACGGCACCTGGCGCCGCCTGAGCTACGACGAGGAAAGAATGACTTATATAGGTATCAGAAACCATTACGCACTCCCATTCAATACTACAAGTCTATTGAATATAACCTCTTCCACAATTATTTCTAGGCATCGAACGGCTTCCCGGCCACTACAGACACTGCCGAAGCTTCTCTGCGTGAGCTGACAGTGACTCCAGACACGCTGGAGCCCCTGATCCAGTCTCTCCGGGGAGCAATGTAGCTCAGAAGCCAAGAGCTGGCCCTCAGCGTATTGGGGCAGGTTGTCGAGCCAGCAGAAGACTTTGATGCCGGCCTCTGCAATATCATGCAACGCCACTTGTCCGCGGCGGACTGGGAGCAGTTTAGATCTCGCGGCCGGATACCCGTGGACGAGAACATACCAGACGCGGACATCAATGATGTGAGATCCGCTGAGCTTGTTGTCCGCGAGCAACCGAGCAACGAGGATGTTGACATGGACGACAATGACTCATGGGCTTGGGAGAAGGTTATCAAACATGAAGAAAGAGAGTTGATGTAGGATACTTATGATAACAATTCAACCTTCCCACTCAATACGACCAATGCTGCAGCCTATTGAATATAACCTCGCGCACAAGTACCGGTTTTGCATTGTCTCGTGACTATGTTGAATGTAGTCAAACCCCTTGCCTCCTTAGTGGTCGCACACCCCCGGAGGCTCCGTATAGTATAGATACCAGTTCTCGGGCATGCTTAACTCCATGTACATCTCTGGTCTCACCAAGTCCACCGTGATCTTCATCCAGTCCTGGTTCCAGACGTCATCAGCGCAGTACTCTTCGTCGTAGGCATCATCCTCTGCCGCCCAAAACGGTGCCGGAACCACGAGTTCCCATCCCTTGACAATATTGACATGCCCGCCTTCTCGGCCTAGAGGAACAGGATGACGTAGCAGGCTTAGCAGGGCGGTTTCGTCGGCCTGCAGGAAGTACAGGTAGCGTGATCCGACGCCACCTGTACGCACATCCTCCTCCTTCAAGGAGAAACGGGCCATCTCGGGGCGCGCAAAGGCTTGGAACCGTCGCCGCAGCTCTTCACGTGAGGCGCCCTCGAGGGTGGCATCCTCCACAAACACCCAGTCCATCTTCTCGATGAGGTCGGGCGCTTCGGAGTCAGCGACGTCTTCGCGCGACTGCTCGAGGATGAGCCGTCTGAGCGTCTCCCAGGCCGCGTCCAGCTCGGGCTTGTACGACGTGCGGTAGACGACCCAGCCCCATTCCCCGTCGTCCTGGGTCTCCAACAGCCACTTGATCTTCTGGGGGGCCGAGGCCGGTTCCCACTGGTCGCTGGG